>NC_058404.1:149786686-150107129 GCF_002201575.2 Neomonachus schauinslandi
TAAAAAAAAAAAAAAAAAAAAAAAAAAAAAAAAAAAAATCAACAGGTTTGGTGAAGCTGATTATTATAGATAGTTTGTGTGTCTATATCAGTAGATTCTCAACCCATGTGTTAAACTTTGACTAGAAATATATTCAGGTTTTGTTTTTTTTTTTTTTTTTTTGGTAATTACTTTGTTCTTTCATATCAGGTTGGTGGTTTGGCATGAGGAAGGAGGAATGTTATTCTCTTGAGTTTTGTCATTCCAATCTTGCAAGTTTTACTTTGTGCTTCCCAAATGTGTATATTAATTATATGGCTAGAAATACAGCATTAATTCTTGGCAATCACTTCAAACACTCATTCATGGGATCATCTATCTGTATTTATTATATAATTGTATCATTGCATTAGCTTCTTATGGACAATTCTGGAGCTTTGTGCTCATTCATCTAGATATTCTTTCCATAAATATTTATTACATTCTTACTGTGTCTGAGGCACAGTTTTCAGTGCCATATTGCCATGGCCATATATGCCATATCCATGCCTGTATCATAATACAAAAATTAAAGTACTGAAGACATGTCAGTGAAAGAGAAAGGAAAAAAAAAAGAGTAGATTAGTGAATTTCTCATCCGTTTTCCCATGAAGTTGACTCCTAAAGGTATTTCCAAATTGTGTTTGTGATTGTTAATTCAATTTTTTAGTTACAGTGAGGTTATTGATGACTTGCATTTATCTAACTAAATTATGGTTTTTAATATTAATGGCTATATTTATTTTTTCTGATCTACATAAAACAATAATTTCATTATAAGAAGATATAAACATTTAGAAAATATATAAATCAAATGCAGCAGTTCACATATTCTCCCTTTGTAGTTTTAACATTTAGCTAAGTGGAATTTTAATAATACATCAGTTAGTAACACAGTGAATATTTGAGTTAAATTATTACAGGATAGTTTTATTATAAGCATTTTTTTCTTTTGTTTCTATGATAGTAATGGTGCTGCAGACTTCTAATTCTTCAAAAATACTTGTTTATGCTGCTGGATACTTGCTTTTCTGGGGAGAACAGAGGCTTGCTCTCCTCTTACAAAATTGTTTGTTGACAGTGTTAAACTTTCAGGGAGTAGTTTGAGACTGGAAGTGGCCTATATACTTTATCTCCTTTAGGGCTTTTACTGCTAGGGTTTGGCATGATAGTCCATGGTAGTAATACTCAATTCACGTCTAGTTGGCAAATTAACACATCAACTAATTACACCTGTGCTTTGGGCTGCAGCTCGTGTTGGCAAATTTATACAGATTTTCATGAACTCAAATGGAAAGATAGGGACAGACACGATTAAGGGCACCAAGGTCAACTCCTTTTTGATGCTTGGAAACATGAGAAATTATGATTTACTTCTGTCAATTGATTTCTCCAGAGTACCTCACATACACAAATTTTTCCTTTATTAATCATTCCTTCTACTATTGTTTGAAAGATTGTCTTTTTAAATATTTTTTACATTCTCTAAATTAATTTAACACAGTGCTATATTTGTTTAATGGCCTATTATTTTCTCTCTTTTAAAATGTTAAATAAATGTAAAATAGGAAGTGAATTCTTCTCCCAAAAATAACTCATATACTTGCAGTTTTTATCTATATTGCTAGCACTCCTCAATATTCTATAATTTAGGACTTATAATTGTTCAGTTGAGAATTATTTATTTTCCTAATGTCCCTCTCTTTCTTTATTTCTAGAGAGATGTTATAAAATGACATATTTTATATGGATAAATAATTACTGAGGGTGCTTAAATATCAAATTATAATTCCAAAATCAAGTTTTTTCTTTAATCAGCTTTGAAATTTCTGGATTTCTGTTGTGAGAAATCATGGCATCTTATACTTTTTTTTTGGTCTGTACTCATTTCAAATACATTTCTTAAACTTGTATTCTAGACTGTAAGTTAGACTGTGATTTCTGTGGAATCAGGAACTATATTTTATTCTTCATGTCTTCCCCAGCATTTTGCTCAGTGTCTGCACATGGCACATATGGAAAAGCATGGGAAGTACACCTAAGCCCAGTAGTGGAATTGTGTCAATTATACTAAAAAAAAAAAAAAAAAAAAAAAAAGTACACCTAAACCAGACTTTGGATTTGAAGTGGATCAGAAAAGATGTCCTGGATTAGGTCACACTAGAATTGACCCTTAATGAGTTAATCCAAAGAAAGAGAGTGTGGGAGGATATTTTAGGTACTCAAGACATGTTATTTGCAAGTGGTGATTTAAAGGAGATCATTGAAGTATTCTGTGACTTGCAGAGCATTCCATATGACTATGGTATCAAATGAATAGATGAGGCTTGAAATATTTGTTGAGGAAAGATTGCAGACGTCTTGTATACCATACTCATAGAACTTGCATTGTAACCTAAAAGCAATGTACAATCACTGGTTTTAATCAGATTGGTGATAATCAATCCCCTTCCTCCCTCCCTCCTCCTCTCCCTCCCTCCCTTCCTCCCTCCCTTCCTTCCTTCCTTCCTCCCTGAGGTGATAATCAATCCCCTTCCTTCCTCCCTGTCTCTTTCTTTTAATGATCAATGCCATGCTAGGGTGTATATATTAGGGCTGAGTTAAAATTGAGAAATTTTGGTGACAGGATACAGAGAATAAGGGAAGGAGTAAAATCTAAAATGATACTTGGGCTTTTGTTTCCCAGTGTGGATGCTAGTACTGTTTTTTTTAATATCAGGAATATTAAAGCTAGATAGCTAGAGAAGGTGAGTTTGGTTTTGTGCATTTTGAATTTTAGCTGCCCATGTAACATCCAGATATAGAGGCCCAATAGATAGACATTTAATTGAAACTTGGATATGAGTACCTGGAGTATTTTAAAGCATCATTATTTCACTGGTAAATATTTCATTTATGTATCTTAAAGTGCTTAATTAGTTGATTTGGGAATTAATCTCAGGAAGCACTGGTAGAGGAGAGAAATGAGAAAGGAAAAGGAAGTAAGTTAAAACAGAGTGTGCTATTAGCAAGTTCCCTGTGTGATAAAACTGAGATTTTGTCCCACTGGGGTCCTATGACAGACTGTGTAGAATATGCCTGAGTAGTTCCCCCTGAAAGGTGAGGCTGCTAGATTATTTATCCACTAACTATTGTCTCTCTCTGGTAGAGGCTGCTTCCTGGGAGCTAGCTCACCACACTTGTGTCCTACCCTGCATGCAGGACTCTAGCACACTTCTGCAAATAAAGTATGCCCTCAGACAGAGTCACAGATCCTGGTAGTAAGAAGCTATGCCAAGGGGATACGGTTATGGGAGGCATCAACAGCTCATCCTTAATGTGAAGTAGATCTTGTTTAGAAAGATGGTTCTGAAAGCCATCAGCATTTAAAAGGTAATTAAAGCTAATACAGTATCATAAGATCATTCAGAGAAGAGGGTCTAGAATGGAAGCCTGTAGAACACTAACATTTAAGGGAGAATATAGGGAAAGATAAATCTGTGAAAGAGAATGTCTACTATCTTTATGTGGTTAATATGTCCAAGAGACTTGCCTTGAATATGCTTAAAACAAAACAAGATAAGCAGATCAAAAGCTAGTGGAGTCACCATTTATCCACTTATTATTTCTTTGATTGATCTATCCACAAATACATTTGCTTCGTAGTAGCTATGGCCACATCTAATTCATCACTGCATCTTTAGTACCTTGTATGCATCTTTAGTACTTGACTTAGAATATATACCAAGTATTTTTTCTTTTAAACAACTTACTTCAGACTACTGAATTTACCTAATACACATTTTATTTTATTTTTTTTCAAAGATTTTATTTATTTGAGAGAGAGAATGAGAGAGAGAGAGCACATGAGAGGGGGGAGGGTCATTTGGAGAAGCAGACTCCCTGCCGAGCAGGGAGCCCGATGCGGGACTCGATCCAGGGACTCCAGGATCATGACCTGAGCCGAAGGCAGTCGCTTAACCAACTGAGCCACCCAGGCGCCCTTTTTTTTTTTTTTTAAAGATTTTATTTATTCATTTGAGAGACAATGAGATAGAGAGAGAGCATGAGAGGGGGGAGGGTCAGAGGGCGAAGGAGACTTCCCGCTGAGCAGGGAGCCCGACGCGGGACTCGATCCCGGGACTCCAGGATCATGACCCGAGCCGAAGGCAGTCGCTCAACCAACCGAGCCACCCAGGCGCCCCTACCTAATACACATTTTAAAATAAAATTAGAAAATGCAGTTTAGGAAATGTGTGTATTAGCAAGACATAGACATTTTTAAAAGAATATTTTAATTCCGTATTTTTGTTTTCAAAAACCTGATTTTTACTCCATTTTTTCTTTTAAATTAACAAACTTTATATTTCGGAGAAGTTTGAGGGTCACAAAAAATTGATCAGAAAGTGCAGAGGATCCCAGATCCCCCTCTCTCCACCCACACAGGACCTCTACTACTATGGCCATCCTGCACCGCAGGGGTACATTTGCTCCAATTGATGTACTGGGATTGGCACATCATTATTATCCAGATTCCACAGTTTGCATTTGGGGTTTACTTTTGGAGTTGCACATTCTATGGGTTTGGACAAACGTATAATGACATACCAGCCTTATGGTATCATACAGAGGAGTTATATTGCCCTAAAAATCCTCTATGCTTTATTCATCCCTCCCTGCCCCCTCCAATTACTTCTCAGAAGATAGAAACTGATGAACAGAGACTTACAGGGATTTGTTCACCTATTCCCTTTCCATAGATTTATTTCATGGTCTTGAGGATTTGTTCCAAATTGAGAGCACAAAAATGAAGACAATAAGAAAGAAAACATATGTTTAACCTGTAATGAAGTGTTGGTTTCCTCAGTTCATTTTATGTTTTTGATAATATTTGATTCAAGTTATTTCTCTAAGCCAACATATGGAAGTCAGAAAACTGCAGAGAATGTTTCCAAATATTTCTGGCACAATCGATTATGGCTTTTCTGCCAAAATGTTTCTTTTCCTTAGATGTACATCCTTTGCATCATTTTGCCTGCATTCTACTTCAAGTCATAAGTTATATTTATGTGTAAGGTCTTTCTCATTTGCTTAGTAGCAGTTGGTGAGCAAGCAAACCCCTAATGATGATTTCTGTGATCATTATTATTTTTGAAAATGACTCAGAAAAGAAAAATATGTACTGGTACAAGACATGACTCAAATGAATTCTTTTTTTTTTTTCAGAGAGCTTTTCAGCATTGTAGTTACATTACAAGCACACTTGGAAATCTGCTCCATCCAGGGGGAATTGGCTGTGGAATATCAGGAAATGTAGGCAGAAAATTTAGAAAAGGATTGCATTTTTTAAAGAGATTACGTCCTAGTTTTTACAGAGGGTCAAACAAAAAATGACATTGATAGATTGGAGCAAAAATGATTTTTGAATGGGTGTGGCATTTTGAGATGCAGTGGACATTCTGTGTCCCCATTTTCTTTGTTCCTCTTCCAAGTGAGTGTTCTTCATAGTGTAGTCTTCCATAGTCTTTATACATCTTTTTAAAGGAACGGTTAATCTCTACCTGCTGTGTTTAACCAAAAAAAAAAGCTCAAAAAGTCTTTGAGTTTTTTCCTTTTACCTATTTGTTGTGTATTCTCAAGTCCTTTTATTTTTTTTTTAACTTTTCACTAAGAATGAAGATGATCATGTTAAGCAAATACTATTACTGTTGGCTTCTAATTTTTGTAGAATATAGCAGTTTGATTCTTCATTTCTGTACAGTCCTTCAAATGGTGTATCATTAAGTTGACACTTGATTACAAAAATTTAACAGCCCAGAAAAATTCTTCTGAGAGCTTATTAGCATCAGCAAATGGTTCTGCATTCCTGTCTTTCAAAGATTTGAAGCTCATCTATCAATTTTCCCCCTGAAAGTTAAAGAACTTTAGAATGAGAAAAACATCACCATTTTTTGAATAGTGAAACAATTAAAATTTTTTATTTTAACTTCTGTGAGACTTAATTTCCTCACTATAAAATTGGGATCGTAATCACTATCTTGGGAAGTGATGGTAAAATAAAAAATATGTGTGGAGTACCTAATGCACTACCTAGTACACGTAAGGTTTTCCTTAATTTTGGATGATATTCCCTTTCTCCTTCTCCTTATTCTTCTTCTTACATTTTGATCTAGATCAATGGTTCTCAAACTTTAATGTAAATCTAAACCATGTAAGGGGCTTATGAAAACACAGATTGCTGGGCCCTGCCCCCAGAGTTACTGATCTAGTAGGTGTGGGGTAGAGTTGAGACTGTCTGCTTCTAAGAAGTTGCCAGTCTTGTTGAGTGAAGAGCCAGCACTTTGAGAGCCACTGACCTGGAAAAATAATGCAAATGTAGTGAAGTAGAGCTTTGTCGCTGTCAGTATATTTTTTCTGTAGTTATCTCTGACTAATAAATATTATCACTTTATATTCTGAAAATTAGTACCCATGTACTATAAAATATTAACCTACCTATATCTAAATAACTCTCCCAGTGCCCTCATTTATGTAGACAATAGTGTAAAGATTGCTCTTCTGAAATTATGCAATATTTTGGTGAATGTTAGAATTCAGGTCATGTTAAAAAAAAAAAAAAGCAAGACTTTCCTCAGTTGGGCATGTTTGAGACAAAATGAGAGTGGTGGAGTTTGTTTGTTTTGTCTGAGCAATTGACTGAGCAACAAGCAACTGCCTGAAACTTGAAAAGTCTGTTATTTGTATTTCATTATGATGTAAGGAGACTTGCTCACCACAGTAGGTATTGTTATTGTACTTGGATATAATTTAGAGAATATTTATTTGAATTGAATGATACTTCCGTTTTCATTTTATCTGCCAGATTTATTTGTCTTGTTCAGTGACCTATCATGTCACTGGTAATGAGAATGTGGATAACACACTTACCACCATAACTAGCAAAAAGGAAAGATCTCCACTCTAAAAGATCACATTTAATCAGAAATAGCTTGTCATAAGTTAACAAAACCCTTCACTCTTTACATTCAGCCAACAACACTGCCAAGTGTCCAAAATCTAAATGTAGTACATGACACATACACAGTGCAACTGCAAATAAGAATAATTCCTGATGAAAAAATAGATATTTAAAATGTGAGTGTCAACTTGTATTTTTGGCATTTTCTGAGTCAGCTTTTATGTAGTGTTAATGCAATCTCAAGCTATATATTAAAATACTCTTATGGTTAAAAATAACATATGCAAAACTCTCACAATGTGGTTAGACTCTTGTAAACATCAGGGACAGGTTTCAGAATTCCTCTTTTCTTTATACTCACACCCTGGGTGATCTCATACTCTTTTATTGTTTTAAATACTGTGTACAGGCTAAATTCATATGTATGGCTTGGGTTAAATCTAGGTCCTGAACTCCAGATTCTTATAACTAATGGTGTATTCAGCATCTCCAATTGATTATTGAAAAGGAATCTCCATTATAACATGTCACAATCTGCTCTTTCTTTCCCAGACACTTAATGGTGGCTACTCTACTTAAACCACTAAGTTAAAAACAATGACTGCCACCTTTGTCTCTGTATTTTTCTTCTACCCTATATCCTCTCCACAAACAAATATTATCTGTTCTGCTGCAAACATGTAACCAGAATCTGGCAATGTCTCACTCATCTGTTGTTACCACATGAGTTCAAGCCCCATCATCTCTTACCTACATTATTATAATAACCTTTCTACTTATCTGTTCATATTTATCGCTTCTTCCATTGTATATCTTCCCAAGAGCTGTAGAATTAATGTTTTAAAGCATATGGTAGATCATGTACGTTTTTTCTCAGAACCCCACAGAGGATTCCCATCTTTCTCAGAGTAAAAGTTAACATATTACATATAATTGAGGCCACCACTAAGTATGTGAGCTCAGCTGAAGCTACTATGGTGTTCTTGAAGTTCTGATACCAAAATCATAAAAAGACATTACAGAAAAAAGGTAATTATGGAACAGTATGCATCAGCACACAGATGCAAATATTCTAAACAAAATTTTAGGAAATAAAATCCAATAATATATGAAAGGATATTAACTGATGACCAAGTGGAATTTATCCCTGAAATGCAAGCTCATTTTAATATTTAAAATAACAAATCAATATAACTTAACAGATTAATAAAAGAGAAAAACCTATTATCACCTCAATAGATGCAGAATAATATTTGACAAAATATAACATCTATTCCCAAGAAAAACACTCAGTAGCCCAGAAATAAAAGGAAACCTCCTATACCTGATAAAAGGCAGCAATGAAAAACATACAGCTAAAATCATACTTAATGGTAAAAGACTGAGTGCTTTTCCTCTAAGCTTAAGAAAGACAGGTATTTCTGATCTCACTACTTCTATTCAACATTGTACAGTAATTCAAGTAAAAGGATGAAAAAAACACCTAGATTGGAAAGAAAGAAATAAAAACTGTCTTTACCGGCAGATGACATGATGGTATGTATAAAAAAGCTAATGGAATATACAAGGAGGCTAGAACTGATTGAATTTACAAGGTTGCAGTATATGAGATCATATACAAAAATCAACTATATCCATATATTAGCAATGAAAATTAGAAATTGAAATGATAAAATAATGCCATTTACCATAGCATCAAAAATAAAAAATACTTAGTGATAAATCTGACAAAAGATGTGGAATCCATGTGCATTGAAAACTATAAGCTATTGCTGAGAAAACTCAGTAAAGACCTATGTAAAAAGAGATACATACCCTGTTCATAGGTTAAATTGATCTTTAGATTTAACACAATCTCAATAAAAATCCCTGAAGTCATGATTTGGGGGGTAAAAACTGATAAGTAGATTTTTTTAAAAGATTTTATTTATTTATTTGACAGAGAGAGACACAGCGAGAGAGGGAACACAAGCAGGGGGAGTGGGAGAGGGAGAAGCAGGCTTCCCACTGAGCAGGGAGCCCGAAGCAGGGGCTCCATCCCAGGATCCTGGGATCATGACCTGAGCTGAAGGTAGATGCTTAATGACAGACCCACCCAAGTGCCCCGATAAGTCGATTTTAAAATCACATCAGAATGTAAAGCATGTGGAATGCCAAAACAACTTTGAAAACGGATCTTGAAGCTGGAGAATTAACACTCTTCGATTTCAAGACTCATTATAAAGGTACATTAATCAAGACAGTGTGAGATTGGCATAAAGACAAGCAGATAGATCAATAGAACAGAGAAGGGATTCCAGAAATATACATATATGGACAACTGATTATTGACAGAGATAAAAAAGCAATTCCATGGATGTGATAGCATTTTCAACAAGTGATTCTGAAACACTCGCATATCTATATGTGAAACAAAGCAGCACACTTCATACCTCACACTATAGACAAAAATCGACCAGGTTTGGATTATACAGCTTAATGTAGAACCTAAAACTAAAAAGTTCCAGGAGAAAATCTTTGTGACCTTTGTTTATTCTAAGATTTCTTAGATACCATATAATAATATATAGCAATAAAAATTGATAAATTGAACTTCATCAAAACTAAAAATGTCTACTCTTTGAAAGACACTATTAGGAGAATGAAAAGACAAGCCATAGACTCAGAGAAAATATTTGCAAATTATGAATCTGACAAAGGCCTGATTATATCCAGATTATATAAGGAGTTCCCAAACTCAGTAAGATAATAGCAACCCAGTAAAAATATGGGCTAAAGGTTTGAACACACACTTCCAGATTATATAAGGAATTCCCAAACTCAGTAAGATAATAGCAACCCAGTAAAAATATGAGCTAAAGGTTTGAACACACACTTCAAAAAAGATATAGATAGTAAACAATCACATGAAAAGATGTTTAATATCATTAGTCAATAGAGACATGCAAATTAAAATCACAATGAGAAACCACTAAAAAATTACTAGAATGGATAAAATTAAAAAGATATATCAACTGTTGAAAGGATGTGGAGGAATAGTAACGCTCATCCACTGCTGGTGGGAATATAAAATGGTACAGACACTCTGAAATATAGCTTGGCACTTTCTAGGAGTTAAACATGCCCCTATCATATGATCCAGTCATGTCATTCCTAGATATTTACTCAGGATAAATGAAGGCATATATCCCTTCAAAGACAAGTACAAGAATGTTTACAGAAACTTTACTGGTAATAGCCAAAAATCTGGAAACAACCCAAATGTTTATCAGCAAATGAATGCTTGAATAAGTTGTGATATTTCTGTACAATGGAATACACTCAACAATAAAAAATATGAATTAGTGATACATGCAAGTATACGGATAAGCCTCAACATAATTGTGCAGAATAAAGCCCTATAAAAGAATACATGTTATATCACATATAAAATTCTATAAAGTGCAAACTAATCTGTAATGGCATAAAGTAGGTCAGTGGTTGGCTGGAAATGGGGATGGGATCAGGAATGGCAGTGGGGGCATTACAAAAGGGCACAGGAAACCTTTGGGGGTTGTAGATACATTAATTTCTTTGATTATTGTGATGAATTAACAGGTATATACAAATGCAAATCTGATCAAACTGTAAATGTTAAATATGTAGGATTACTCTATGTTAATTGTATCTACTACATGTTGTTAAAACAAGAAATAGTCAATGTTTGAATTTAAAGTGTTTTTTGCTCTGATGGCCAAATGTAAAAAAGAAAAATTATTTAGGGTTATATACATTGTAACCAGTGTCAGTCTCAGCTTCAATGTTTTTAAAATTTTGGTTTTAAGAAGCACATTTTTCTCATGATCATAAGTAAATCATAAGCACAAAGATCTTATAAAATTTTCCTAGTGCTTTTTCCCCTACACTGAAATGTAATTTTAACAAAAACAATGTGTTTGCATCAGTAAAGGAAGCATACCGATAATCTATCCACAAAGCATAGGCGTGTCCAAAAACCAAGAGTGTAGGAGGCAGGATGCCAGCTTCTAGTTCACCATCATTGGCGACTAGTCACTCCAATAACAGTGTAACCTGAGGAGGGCCATTTAACAGTGTCCCTTGAGGTTTAATAGGGACAGCAGGGCTATATATTACTGGGCAGACAAATGTGATAACACGTGAGCCTTTGGCCATCCCTTTAAGTAAAGTAAATTTACAAAGGAGCTTATTGGATGCTAGCTATTTTCTACTCTAAGTCTGTCTGAAGATCTAGTGGCTGCAAGTTTGGCTAACTTAACCCAGGAGACTTAACCTAGGTGTGAATAGCTGCTGTCTTTGCAATAGAAGGCATACACTCATATTTCAATACGCTTAGCGTGCCCTGTGTAACCTTTAGGTGAAAATATTATGGCATAGATAACTAATCTAAGAGATTCTTTATACAATAATGAGGGAGTAATGTAAAAAGAAAGTAAATTCAGTGTTGGCTTCAAAGTCATTTTGATTCCTTTTATGATTTAGAATAATAGATAAGTGGTTAAATAATACCTGAAGAACTATCCTATGTGGCGCCTGGCTGGCTCAGTCAGAGGACCATGCAACTCTTGATCTTGGGGTTGTGAGTTCAAGCCTCACACTGGGTGGAGAGATTGCTTAAAAATAAAATCTTAAAAAAAAAAAAGAACTAGTCTATAACATGGACACTGTGCCCCTAAATAGTCCAGCCCTGGAGTCCTAAGTTGTTGAGGTTGATCTAGAACACTGCCCTTTTCTCTAACCCTTCTTTCTCCTCAAGCTGTACACCTGGAGGAAGTTCCAATTTTCCCTGCATATGCATTTAACCCTTTTGCTGTTCCTCCATGAATTCTTTCATTATTATCATTGAGGTATAATTGACATATGTTAGTTTCAGGTGTACAATATAGTGATTTGATATTTGCATCTATTACAAAATAATCATCACAGTAAGTCTCATTAACATTGTTACCAGGCATAATTGCAAAATGTTTTTCTTCTGATGAGAACTTTCAAGTTTGCACCTTTCAAATATGCAATATCATATTATTAACTATAGTCATCATGCTGTACATTGCATCCCTGTGACTTGTGTATTTTATAATTGGAAATTTGTACCTTTTGACCTTTTCATTCATTTCTCCCACCTGCCATCTTCCACTTCTGGCAACTACCAATCTGTATCCACAGGCGGTTTTTGTTGTTGTTGTTGTTTGTTTGTTTGTTTTTGTTTTTTTAGATTCCACATATAAATGAGGTGAAGCAGCATTTGTCTTTCTCTGTCTGACTTATTTCATAATGCCCTCAAGATCCATCCATGTTGTTGCAAATGATAAGATTTCGTTCTTTTTTGTGGATGAATAATATTCCATTGTGTATTTATACCACATTTTCTTTATCCATTCATTCATCGATGGACACTTAGGTTGTTTCCATGTCTTGGCTATTGTGAATAATGCTGCAATGAACATGGGGAAGCAGATATCTTTTTAAGTTAGTATTTTCTTTTTTTTTCCTAAAGTTTTTATTTGAGAGAGAGCAAGAGTGAGAGAGCACACACACACACACACACACACACACACACACATGCGCGCGCGCGCGCAAGCGGGGGGGGGGGAGGGGCAGAGGGAGAAGCAGGCTCCCCACTGAGCAGGGAGCCCAACACAGCGTTCGATCCCAGGACCCCGAGATCATGACCTAAGCCAAAGGCAAACACTTAACCGACTGAGCCACCCAGGTGCCCCTAAATTAGTATTTTCATTTCCTTTGGATAAATCACCAAAAGTGAAATTGTTGGATCATATGGTAGTTCTATTTTTACTTTTTTGAGAAACTTCCATACAATTTTCTGTAGTGGTTATGCCAATTTACATTCTCAGCAACAGTGCACAAGGGTTCCCTTGTCTCCACATCTTGGCCAAAATTTCTTTTTTGTCTGACAACCTTCTTAATGCATGTGTATTTTTAGTCTGAATTTCTCTTGCATGGTATTTTTTTGTTTGTTTGTTTTGTTTTGTTTTTTACCTGTGGCTCCCATTCATTACTCATTACTCACTTTGCAAACTGGTCAGAAATAGGCCATTTCTAAGATATTTAGACTGAATTATACTCTATTAGTTGACATCTTCAAGCCCAAAAGCATTAGATCAATTCTGCTTATTGGAGCTGATAATTTTGAAAATGTCTTATGATTACAGTTATTTCATGTAGTGTTGGATATGCATTGGAATAGTCACTGTGTTTGATGATAATGGAAGGACTCTAATGTTTGTACAGTGAGGCTGTTCAGGCCAATCAGCTCAAATTCTTCCATTTTGACCTACATTTGAATCCTGCTTTCAGTTCTGGTCTATTTAGGGCAGTACTAAAATCCAATCAGCTCGGTATAAGGTGTTTATGTTTATAGTTTTCAGTGATGAGGAGGTGTGATTTGCTTTATGGTGTGTGTGTGTGTGTGTGTGTATGCAATAATTTGCTACATTATTGTTGCAGTATTAATAGGATCAGCCTGTGGGTTTTGCAAAGATTGTGGAATACAAGTACAAAAGTGTATTTTTTTTCAAAAAAAGATGTTATCATATTTAATGGGTTTTGAAATTTTTTAAAATTCTGAAGTTAGAACAGGGGATAATCCTTATGAGTGTCAAAGATGTGGAAATTGAAGCAAGTCCCATCAGTGCCTTCATTCTGAGAATAATTTTCTATGCTGGTTGCTATTCTGTGCCCTGCATGAGTGACTCAGTGTGCACCTAAGGACCATTTTAATGTGTGGCATCTGGATGGACACCTGGAAGCTGTGAAGCTTTGAACTAAGGAGCCATTAATGCTTAAAAAAAATTAACATTAATGTTGATTATCCTCTTTAACTTGTTTCACCCACAACTGCTCAATCATTCTGCAACCAGATTACTGCCAGGTCCATATGTTTCTGTGTCACTTAGGCTTGACTAATTAAAATATTCTGTTGTAGGTGCTGCATAAATTTTAAAAGTCTGAAACGTCTCTCTAACCAACTGAAGGGACTTTTAATGTTTTATGAGAATTAATGTATACATTTCTTTTAACCTGCCAAATACCAAACATATGACCTAAAATTTTATGTTCTGTTTGGTTTTGATTCAGAACAAAAATCTATGCGTATCAGCTGTGTTCTAAACGTCGCCAAACTGAAATACTCTTTATAATCCTGATAGTTTCCTTAATGTTTTCCTTTAGATTTACTCTTGTTAATGATTATAAGAAAAATTTTTAGCCAAAGAATCTATGAGGAAAGGCTTAGTCCTCATTGGTAAGGAAAGAAATGCAAACTAAAACATCAATCAAATACCATTCCCTTCTTTCAAGTTGTCACTGATATGAAAAGATAATAATCAGTGTTAGCATTCTCAAGCACTGCTTATGTGAGTGCAAATTGGCAAAATATTTAAAACACAATTTGGCAGCATATAGTGAGTGCCTTGATGTTTTCGTTTTGTGTCAGTTTCATTCAAAAAGAGAAAATAATCAGATATGTACAAATATTCATTAAAATATTTATCATAGTGTTATTTTTTATCATGGTGTTATTTAAAACAGCACAATGTAGAAATTTAAATGAGTAATAATACAAAAACTTTTCAATTAATCAGTTCTTCCACATGATAGACAAATGCCTTGTTTACAGTGTTTTTGAAGACTAATGCCAAAGGAAATTTTCCTTTTTAAAATTTATTTTATTTGTTTTTTTTTTTAAAGATTTTATTTATTTATCTGAGAGAGAGAATGGGAGACAGAGAGCATGAGAGGGGAAGGGTCAGAGGGAGAAGCAAACTCCCTGCTGAGCAGGGACTGATGTGGGACCCGATCCCGGGACTCCAGGATCATGACCTGAGCCGAAGGCAGTCACTTAACCAACTGAGCCACCCAGGCGCCCCATATTTTATTTGTTTTTAAAATTTTAAATTTTTAGTTGAAGCATAGTTAACATATAGTATTAGTTTTAGGTGTACAGCCTGGTGATTTGATAGTTATATACAGTGCAAAATGCTCACCACGATGAGTGTGGTTACCGTCTGTCACCATACAAATTATTACAGTATTATTTATTAACTATATTCCTTATGCTGTTCTTTTCATCCCAGTGACTTACTTATTTTATAACTGAAAGTTTGTACCACTTAATCCCCTTCATCTATTTCACCTATTCTCCCACCCCCACAACTACCAGTTTGTTCTGTCTCTTTCTTTTTTTGTTTATGTACTAGTTTGATTTGTTTTTTTTAAAATTGCACATATAAGTGATATCACATGGCATTTGCCTTTCTCTGTCTGACTTATTTCACTCAGCATAATACCTACTCGGTCCAACTATGTTATCAGAGATGGCAATTTCATTCTTTTCTATGGCTCAGTATTATTTCATTGTGTGTATATTATATATATACCACATCTTCTTTAGTCATTTATTTATTGATGGGCACTTAGATTGCTTCCATATTTTAGCTACTATAAATAATGTGGTAACAAACACAAGGGTGCATATATCTCTTCAAATTAATGTATACCAAAGGAAATTTTCTTGATATGATAATATAATGTTAAGGGAGAAAAATCTTCCAAGTAAACCAACCCACCACATACGTATTTACAGAAATACTGAAGGACAGTGCATTAACATTCCTTATCTCCAGTGCTATTTTTACTTGTTCATTGATTTATTTTAATCTATTTATACATTTCAATAAAGATCATTTCTTTATAATCAGGGAAGAGTTATTAGAAATAAACAAACATAACAAATAATTGTTATTTTTAAATAGCTTTAAAATTTATCTCTTCGTGAGTGAATATAGTACATTTAAATGGTCCCATTTAATTTTTAAAAATATTTTTAAATCTCTTCCTCCAACAAAATTCTAAACTTCTTGAGGTTGAACCTATGTTGTTTACTTCATTGTTATCTTGTGTAGCATCTTTCAGAATGCATAGGAATCAACTCTGTGAAGTTTTAGTAAAATACATATGCCCAGCCCTATTTCTAGAGATTCTCATTTAATATGCCTGTTTTGTCACTAGGGATTCTGGTGTACACAAAATCTCAGTCAGGAGTTCCCTTTTAAGATTTAATTAATAATGTTAGTGAAAGATATGATGCTATTACTTACTACCTCATTAATGGAAAGAATTTATTAGAACTTTCTTTGAGTTTGTTCAGATAGGTTCATTTAGGGGCGCCTGGGTGGCTCAGTCTGTTAAGTTGCTGCCTTAGGCTCAGGTCAGGATCCCAGGGTCCTGGGATTTAATCCCACATCCCTCCTGCTCCTCCTGTTTGTTCTCTCTCTCTCTGTCAAATAAATAAATTTAAAAACAACAACAAAACAAAAGAAAAAACCAAATAGGTTCATTTGGACACTGGTTCATACTGTAGGGATACCTTGGTATAGAGATTAATTTAAAAAATAGCTGTCTTCCTTTTGGAGGCTGGCAGGGTATAAATAGATACACAATAAAAATAATTTTTCTCCATAGTTAGATTCCAAGTCAGGAATCTCTATGTAGACACTAGTTGGGAAATAAAAGAACCAATAAATTAAGTCAGGTCACATATAATTTGTTTAAGAACATATGCATTATTTTCATTCTCTGTTACAGAGCAAGGCCACATATTTCTGGATTTTTTTTTTTTTTTTTTTTACTTTTCATCCACTTCTTCCAGCATCACTAAAGAAAATAATTTTTTTTTAAAGATTTTTTTTATTTATTTGAGAGCGAGAATGAGAGACAGCATGAGAGGGAGGAGGGTCAGAGGGAGAAGCAGACTCCCTGCCGAGCAGGGAGCCCGATGCGGGACTCGATCCCGGGACTCCAGGGTCATGACCTGAGCCGAAGGCAGTCGCTTAACCTACTGAGCCACCCAGGCACCCAAGAAAATAATTTTCAACCTATTCTCTGATACTTCATAAAATAGAGCAGCAACAAGGATCAACACAATAACACAAACACTGAATAATTCGGTTATGTAATTAATTTTTGAAACTGTACTCCTCCAAACACATGTACACACACACACACACACACAGGTAATAAATATTTTTCACTTTTGATATTATTTTAACTGATTTGTGTTAGTAACAGTTGTCTGCTTACAGTTTCTGAACAGTCAGGCCCTGCTTGAGAGTCATGCTTAAAAACCATGCCACTCTGACACAGTCTTAAGTGGTTTAAGAAGATTAAAGAAATGATCTCCTTAGTCCTAATTTGATCCCATGGGAATATATTCTTGTTAATTTTGGTGCTCTCCTCCTTTAGCTATGGAAATGAGCAAACTATTTTTAGTTAATGTAAGGACATAAAACCAGAATTCTTGCCTTGTAAAAGGTGATTAAAATTTAAAATGTTATTGCTAGTTCTACCTTAAATTCATTGCACTTGAACTATTAATTTATTAGTTTTTAGGAGTGAGTGCTGTTAAAATAACTAAACAAGGAGGCCCTTATACCAAGGTAGCTCCTAGGTAGCACTGGCAGCCTACCTAAGCAAGCCAAAACCTAAACTGGAGTCAATGAGCTTTGGTCTGAGAAAATGAAACTTAAGAACAACCAATGACAGGCAAGTAGACTTTCCCACAGAAGGCAGATGCTCAAGCCATAGCCAATCAGTTTCCTTGCTTTGCTTTTGCATCTTTTCTATCAAAAGCTCTTCCCCTGCTCCTGTCCTGTCTGGGAGTGCTCTTAACCACTTGTGGTTTGGCGCTGACTATTTGTAATCTGTACACGCAAACGCTTGAAAATTTTAATGCACCTCAGTTTACCTTTTAACAGAGCTTAACGTAACTAGAAGTTTCTAAGCAAGACTTTCAATGCTGAATTGATACTTACAAACTCATTAATCAACAGATAAAAATATTTTGGGAAATGTTTCTTTAAATATTTCCAGAGGTATTTCTTTCATAAATTCCTCCAATGTTTAAAATACTGTTTTCAAATTCTTCCTTAAGTCTACTTAAAAAGCCTCCTGAATTGGTTTAAAGCTGGCCAACCTCAAATTTTTTTTGTTCCTGTGGAGTAGGAACATATCTAGTCACCACTTTTATCAGAATATTTTAGAATTTAGGGGCACCTGGGTGGCTCAGTAGGTTAAGCATCTGCCTTTGGCTGAGTTGTGATCCCAGGGTCCTGGGATTGAACCCCAAGTGGGGATCCCTGCTCAATGGGGAAGTCTGCCTCTCCCTCTACATCTACCTCTTCCCCTGCCCATGCTCTCTCTCTCTCTCTCTCAAATAAATAAATAATCTTTTATTAAAAAAAGAATATTTTAAAATTTAAATATCAAAGAAAATACGGAATGTTCCTAGAGAGGGTTGTTCTTAATAAACTGAATGAGAATAAACTTGGCAGGTAAATAGTCATTAGAAATGGGATTAATTCACACCAACACATTATGGTAGTTAATTTAGAACCTGCGGGTGAGAAGAAAAAAAATGTGAGGCCCTATCAAGTTTACTGTGTGACAGGAAGCACAAAGTGCAGATCAAAGGCCCCACAGTGAAATCTGGGAAAACTTAGTTAACCTTCTTTGGTGAAATTTAGAGCAAAGCCCATGGTTCCTTCAGCAGAGAAACCTATTTCCATGTTAGTTCATAATTTTTTAATAACAACTTTTTGTAATAATTATTTTCTAGACATCCAAAATTGAGCAAAATGCTCCAATATCTTTTTTTTTTTTTGGAGAGAGAGAGAGTGAGTGCGAATGGAGGTTGGAGGGGGAGCAGAGGGAGAGGGAGAGAGAATTCTAAGCAGGCTCCATACCCAGCACTTAAAGCCCGACCTGGGGCTCAGTCTCATGACCCTGACCTGAAATCAAGAACCAGCCACTTAATTGACTGAGCCACCCAGGCACCCTAAAATGCTCCAATATCTTGAAGACACATCAGTTAGCTTTGTGTAGATGATATTAATTTTGAATACAAATATCTGCTTTAGACTATCATGTATGTGAAAGGTATGCAGGTGGTCCTCACTTTGCACAGCAGTGCAGAACCATAAAAAATGATTGTACAAGTTGAAACTGGGAAAGTGATCCTAAAACAATGGGGGAAATTATCATTGTTTCATAACCTTTAATTTTTTTTTGCAAAAATATTAAAAAACTCTCTGATTTGGTTATAAATCTACAGAGAAATGAACAAAATATTAAAACTATTATTTAGTGCGCTGTTATTTAAAAATTAGAAACAGAAAATTGTTTTATTTTTGGAAAAATCTTATCAAGAACAGTTTGAACAGTGCTTGCTTTCTTTTTGTTGTGTAACTTGTGACATAGAGTATTTGGCTTGGTAATTATTATACTCTTTTCTAAGTTTGGATCAGCTTTCAACAAAATATTGTTTGTGTGTCAAGGTCGTGAAATATCTTCGAGAGTTTCTTTAGTGTGAAGTGTTTTTGCCAGCATCACTTCCTCTGGGGCATCTTTATCCCCTTCTTCACAAGCACCCTCCTCATTGATGCCAGTAGGCTCACCTTTGCTGTGTTCCTCTGGCTGTGTATGCATAGTCTGTTAGCAGCACTGTCAACATTTCCACGGTCAGCTCTTTCGTCTAAAATTTCATTTATGTACAATGCAAATCTGGCAAAGTTATTTTCAAAGTGAGGTAGAAGTTTCTTCCATATTGCATGCGTTTTGCTTGCTGCCATGATGCTTGAGTATTCTCAGTTGCATGCTTTATGTTATGTATCTTTCCAAACTCAGCTAAAGAAATGACATGATCTCCAATTGAAGCTTCAGGAGTCTGTCCAAAAGTCCAACTAAGATAAAAAGATTTAAAAGTTGAAATACCTCCTCAGTACAGAAGCTGGCTTAATCAAGTCGTGTTTGGTGGTAGAAAGGTGGTAGAAATTTTTATGCAAGTACCCTAGAAAATTAGAGTGATCTAGAGTAATGTCCACCAGTATTAGTGCTTTAAATGTTCTAGATTATTTTGCCTTTTGTATCTCTCTACCACTGGGAGATAAGGAGGCAGCACGACTACATTTTTGTTGTCTATGCATGAGTAGCAGATATACAGTGACCAATCACTAACAGACTTTGAAAGAAAGAAATGACATGATTTGTTACTGGTCATGATTTGCATCTGTTATTTACATAGTGATTTGTGGAGTGAAGAGATAGCAGCCGACTGTTCTTTATGCCGTCACTCACAGTTAATATATGCTGGTAGCTGAAATTTGAACAGTGTTTTCAGGGGACTGGTGTTATTTAATTAAACCAGAATAACTGAAATACTGTTCAAAATGAGAACTACTTTTACTAAGCTTAACAAATTTATCTGAGGATTCTGTACTTAATTTTTCTTTTCATAAAAATGTGTTCAGCTGCTTATTTATTTATTTATTTTTTCCAAATGATAGCATGGAGCTTTAAAATGTAAGAAATAATTTTAACTTGGTAAACTTTAAAGTATAAATTATTTTAACTTCCTTACACTAATAAGGAGGATAGTAGGTGGAATCTGCCTTCCATCCTTATGTGCAGCTCAGGAAGGCAACAGGAAAGGAAGATTTATTTCCATCTCTGCCTGCATATGGTCGGCCAAACAGCCACTAAAGATCGCATCTCTAGTGCTCTTACATGTATAACAGACAACCGCACTTTGGACTAAACGTGGACCTTCACTATGTTAGCCAGCCTGGAGTGGAGTCTTGAAGAAGAAAATATGCCCATAATTACATGCATAGCATCCTTGAGAAATTGTGGAAATTTGGGGGAGTAGGTAATAGGCCCAGGGAAAAATCCTTCTTCTGGCAAATCAACAAAAAGGAAAGTTTTCTTTCTAGGTTCTAGTTAGAACATTTTTTTAAGACAGGTTTCCTGAGATATAATTTGCACAACGTAAAACTTCCCCATTGTAAGTGTACAGTTCAATGAGTTTTAAAAACAAGGAACACTTGATAAATTTGCATGTCATTCTTGTGCAAAGCTATGCTAATCTTCACTGAGTTGTTCCAATTTTCATTCCAATATATACTGCCAAGTCAAGCACTCTCAGAATTTTAATTTTTGGCAGAAATTTGCCATCTAATATTTTTCAGAACATAGGGGAAGGAAATGTTAGGATTTATTTTTATGATGGACATTGTATGTATATTTAATATTTATTTTGGAAGCTTTTAAGATAAAATATGGATAGATAAATAACCAGATTCAACCAAAATGTACTGAATCTTCATGTTAGTTTTAGTATGTAGTTGTAATCCATATTTTATTAGTGAAAGAAGACATTTCCTCAAGGTTAAGAAACTTGAGTGAGGGGAAGGAAAGACTGGTACATTTTGGACCTGGGATGTGATCTCCTATCTTCTGACTCACATCGCATTGGGATAGAAGTTTCTCTATCTGGTGATGTTCCATCAACTATGGTAATAATAGGTATTATTTATTGTGGCCTCACATAAGCCATTCTAAGTTCTCTGCATGTGGCATTTCATGTTGTCCTTATGAGAGCTCTCTAAGGTAAATGCTATTATTTTCAGTAGTGCATAGATGAAGAAATTGAGGTACAGTGACTTTAGGCACACTGTCCAAAGTCATAAAAATAATAGGGGACACAGTTGGGGCCCTAGTTCCAGAGTCCATTATACTCACTTCACATTGTCTCCCCTAATATCCACTGAGCACCAAGGGAAAAGACAAAGATGGGTCTCTTGTTAGAATTTTCCTTCTGGAGTAGAAGGGCAAAAGAAAGAATGGGAAGGAAAAATTTCCATTACTCTCTGGACAGGATTTTCCAAGTATCTCACAAACTACATTCGAATAGTGAATCTTTTCCATGTAAAGATATCTATTTCTAAACTTTTATATTTTCAGATTTGAAGTCTTGATTTATGAATTTAAAAAAAATTGAAATAATTTTCTAGTATGCTAAAGGAGAATGGGAATTACAGACAGAAACAAATGTACCTAACATTGAGCTTCAGGATGGTTTTACATGTCGCTCTCTCTGCCTGAGATTGCTCTGTCCCCAGATATGACATGGCTGATCCCCTTACATCATTCCATATCTTTTCAAGAGTCATCTTCTTATACCTTCCTATTTATAGTACTAATCCTCCATATTCTGCCTTAATTCTGTTTTATTTTCTCTCTTGTACTACCTAGCCTAAGTTCAGACCGATACTTCCAACTCGAATTCCAGACTTCAGGGCTCTTGCTTAACCTCTTTTTAAAATTGTGTCTGCATCTTTATCACTGAGAACAGTGGTTTTTAAGGGCATGGAAAAATAAGAGAAAGTCTCATCAGTGCTCATTTTTTTTCTATCTACTGCTACACATGAAATAGTCTTAGAGTAACAATACTAATACTACCATCAATGATTACTGAATTACTAGCATTGTTTTGCTTTTGCTCTCTGTGTTATTTTCCATTTGTTATAGCTGTTCTATACCTATTGCCTGAGAATATAGCCATTTCATTCCATATTCACTGTCCCTGTCCCTCATTTAGTCTTCGTGCCACAGGTAACTTTGTATTTATGCACTACCAGTGGTTACATGAGTGTCTCTCTAGTCATTTTGCTGGTCTGAAGGTTGTTCTCCAGTAGATTCCTTAGTAAGAGCTCAAGGGAACAATATTCCTAGAATTATTGCACACTGGTAAGAATTTACCTAAGCCCTTTGAACTGTACTCTTTTACCTTCATATTCTAGGTACCTAAAGGTTTGTTTCTTCCCTCCCTCCCTTCCTTCCTTTCTTTATAAAGTCACTTAATTTTACTGCAATGTGTCTTTGTTGTTATGGCTTATTTTCTCAGCAATACTATGTACAGTTTCAATATGCAGTTTTACATCTTTTATTTTAGGAAACCTTTCTGCAATTACTGGATTTGGTATTTGTTCTGTTTCCTTACTTTTGGTTTCATCTCCTTTCTTCTCCTACTATCCATATGCTCAAATTTTTTTGCCTGTCTTCAGTATTTTTAACTTTCTCTTGATTCCTTCTTTTCTTTCATTACTTGTTCTAAAGTTTTTCTCTCTCACTTTTTATTTTGCTGAAGCTATCATCTGCTGCGTTTATTCCCTATTTATGTTATTTCTCATTTTTGGAATTCACTCTTATTTCTAATTATATCCAGAGTTATGGAACATTGTTTCTGAGCTTTTCTAGTTCTGATTTATGTTGTTTTCTTTCATGTTTTATAGCATTTTCTTAATGTTTCTTAGCTAGTTTTGAAATAGTAGGTTACAGTTTTGTTCTGTTTTGTGGGCATGTTTTTTGGCAGGCTTTTATTGTCTGCAGTACATTATTCTGCTTTTTTTCACTCTTTTTCTTATGATAACTTTCTTTGGGATATGACCTTGATACTTATGTTGCTCCTGTTTATATGAAATGAATTTTTCTAAGTCAGGGTTTAGGAAAGTTTATATAACTTTACAGAGCTCCCTCTTCTGTTGTTTTTATGTTGTTTAAAAACGTGGTAATGTGCTTTCTGTGACTTCATCTGGACTTTTCCCCTATTTTTCTTTGTTATTTCTATCCTGTTCAGTTTTGGTTCCCCTTCTAGCAATTTCTTTTCAGTGTGGGTTCTTGTCCTGGAAGGGCCAGTTCTGGTGGGCCATTTCTGAGAGTTAAAGGTGTTCTCTGTTCCTGGTTGTTCAGTACTTCTTGGAAGGGGAGAGATTGTATTCACAAACTCCTTATACTTTCAGCTGCTGTTCCCACATTGCTCTCTGCTTTCCAGTGAATATCTGTTGGCAGTTTTAGTGTCCTATTCTCAGACTCCGAAGATACTGCTCTGTTGCTTTCTTCCTCTTCCTCCTGTACAGATGCAGATATCATGAAGTTTTAAAGTTGTAGGTGGTTTGCCTCTGCCCCATGTATTTTGGAGTTTATGGGGTAACTATTCATCAAGTTTTATTTTATTTTATTTTTTAAAGATTTTATTTATTTATTAGAGAGAGAGTGAGCAATCGGGAGAGAGAGACAGAAAGAGAGAGAGAGCACGAGCCAGGGCAGAGGGAGAGGGAGAAGCAGACTCCCCGCTGAGCAGGGAGCCTGACCAGACCACCTGGGGCTAATCCTGGGACTCTGGGATGATGCCCTGAGCTGAAGGCCGATGCTTAACTGACTGAGCTGCCCAGACACCCCTCATCTAATTTTATTTTATTTTACTTTTTAAAATAAAAAAATTATTTATTTGAGATAGAGTGAGAGCGAGAGAGAGAGAGAGAGAGCAGGGGGGAGGGGCAGAGGGAGAGGGAGAAGCAGACTCCCTGATGAGCAGGGACTGGATCCTGGGACCCTGAGATCATGACCTGAGCTGAAGGCAGAAGCTTAACTGACTGAGCCACCCAGGCATCTCTCGAATTTTATTTTAAATGCTGTCCTGGCTTACTGGTTTTGCAATCTCAGTGCTCTGTTTTTATGTGGGGATTTGGTGGGATTAAAAGACTGCATAGCCACCTCTACCATCTTCCCAGAATCCTCCCTCCTATGTAGATTTCAACATGTACCTTTAATTGCATGGCAGCTATTGACTATCCTCAGTAAATTCTTTTTAATATTCATTGGGTTACATAATATGTACATATATATTAATATATTAAAGTCAAAAATTACCAGTCACTTAACTTGAGACTTTTAATGGTCTTTTATAGGTAGTATTATTCTGGAAGACCCAGGTCCATCTTGAAATAAATTGATATGAATTTCACCTCAGAGTAAGTAGCAAATTCTTTTTTTTTTTTTCTTTATGACGATACAGCTTTCAGAGTCATAATACTCCCTTGTAGAAACATTTTTATGGGGAAAAAAACTCCATCTCGACTGATTGAATGCTCGGGTTTCCCTTTAAACGATCAAGTTTGAAGTGTTTTAAAGGACAGCTTTACACAGATGTTGGAAATATGAAAAAGAATGAAAAGGAAAGCATTGCACTTACTTGGAGGCAATTCTTTTCCTTAGAGGTAGGGTGTTTGTTGTAGGCTATAGGAGACTATTGGCCTATTCATGGCATTAGTGGTAGCCATTTCTCGACAAGGGAAGGCTTTCACAGATAACTCTTAGAGTGCTGTGAAATGATCCAAATTGGAAGGCAAGGAAATGAAAACGTGTACTTGCTTGAAAGACCGTGTATGCTCATAAAAATGAGCTGTTATGGTGGTCTTTCATCCCAATCCCTGCAGATAAAAGCGATCTCCACATAATTTGCTAAAGCCCTCTTACTTCACTTTCACAGAGCAAGGAATCATTATTCAAAACAAGGTAGGTTTTTTTTTTTTTTTAAGTTGCTATGGTGAGATAACAACAAAAAAAACTCTGAATGTTCATGCAATTGGAATATTTCTTTTATCATGCCTTTTTTTTTTTTTTTCTGTTAACCACATATGCGCTTTTTTTTTTCTTAAAAGGAGGAAATGCTTAAGTGAATTCCTACTTCTTTAAGAGATCCCCCCCCCCCCCCAGTACTTAGGTTTTACATACTATGGACAGATTTCCAATGTAAATCTGGTTTTCTTCTTTTTTCTTTTTTTTTTTTGAATAATAAGCAATAGAAAAGAATTCTTTATCCATTATAAAAGCGTACATGAATTTTGTCTCAGTCTGCTAAGTGTCTTTATTTGTTAGCACAATCACAACCAACTGAGAAATGCTCCTATGTGCTACCAAGTACTCCTGATCCCAAGTACTCTTCAGTGTTAATTCATTTTTCCTTTAAATGAATTTGGATTCCTTTGGAGGGGGAAAACAGACTTTAAATTTTATTTATTTACTTATTTATGTAGTGCTTTTTGAGATGCCTATGTGGATGTGGATGCAAGAAATAAGAAGAAGCCTGTTCATTGATGTTTTCCCCCGCAGACATTTGGGGGCCAGGGAGAAATTTTCATTTTGTAGTTGCTATTAGGCATGAGTAACTGAGAATTTTACGTGAGGAATAAGAGATGTGGTGCATCTGGACTTTTTCAGGCTGATAATATTAATGAAAAATAGACTCATGGAAATAATAGTGTCTAGTATTTAACCTGATATGCAGATTGTTGGACAATATTATCCTGGATGGATGCATGGTTGTTGGATGCTCAAATCAAACATTCCTTAAGATTGAGCAGGTTTGGGGGGCACCTGGGTGGCTCAGTTGTTAAGCATCTGCCTTTGGCTCAGGTCATGATCCCAGGGTCCTGGGATCAAGCCCCACGTTGGGCTCTCTGCTCAGTGGGGAGTCTGCTTCTCTCTCTCCCTCTGCCTTCCACATACCCTGCTTGGGCTCTCTCGCTGTCTCCCTCTCTGTCAAATAAATAAATAAAATCTTAAAAAAAAATAGTTTGAGCAGGTTTGGGATGACACCATTTACTCTATAGATTTAACCAAGATTTTACCAAAGTATAAAACCAACACAATATATTCATTTATTCATCCATTCAGTAAGCACTTATTAATCATGTGTGTTTTAGTTTAGTTGCAACATATGCTTCCATCTTGCTATCTTCAAGTTTTGTTTATAGAGATATTTTTTACCTGAAGTATATGTTGCTTTGTTATGTTTTTTGTTTTTTGTGTGACTATTTGAGCTGATAGTTATGGTGCCTGGTTCTAGATCTGTATTCTGCAGTGAAATTTCAGTGTGATCTCTCACCAGATATTTAATCCATTTTCATCTTCCTGGAAAGAAGGGTGGTGGGGGGGGAACTGCTCTTACTTTCTGCTATTTCTGGAAATGGGATTAGAGGAAGCACAAGTTAACCAGAACTTGGGAGGCATCTCACATTACTCAAAGGGATGATGCTGAGGAGTGACAATTATTATGAGGATCGATATCTTTTTTTAGACAATGAAGCTGAAAAAGATAACTAGTTGGCTTTTTGACTGTATTGGGTATGTACAAAAATTTACCTCAAAACAGGGGTGAGGTAATAGAAACAAATGAAAACTGTGAAGTTTTCCTAGGAATCAGCAAGATAAGCATGAGAAGCCTTTCTCACATAAACCTTAAAGCTTGGCTCTAACCTTAGCTTTACCCACAAAACCAGGTGCTAGAGCTAAATGAGCATCTTTCCTTCCATCCTGCTGTCTTTTCCAAATTAGAGGAAACATTTCAAGGGAAAAGTGATGGTGGTGGGGCACATATGATCAGTGTACCTTATGACTAGCCAAGAAAAAAAAGAAATGATGATCACTTTTTCCTGCCAGTGGCATATTACAAGGGACCTGAAACAAAATAATATCACAAGGAAGGGTTTGCTCTCTAGTTGGGTCAGAGAAAACTTAGGAATTCTACCTAAAATATGAATTCCTAGAGGAAAAACTATATTAACATAAAAAGTTAATGATAGAATTGAAATTATCCTTTGATAGATGTCTGCCTTGCTTATATATTTGCAATGAGGTAGTAAAGTATGAGAAATGTCCCCTACTGGCTTTGTAACAATGCGAGTGTTGTAATTAATTAAGATGATATATTGAAACATTGGCAAAGTTTAGTGTTTGTTAATACATATGTGGCACAATTTCAGCCAGGGTTATTGTTGTTGTTATCTAATCTCACAACATATGCTTTTTTAGGACTGTCATCTTTTTAGAATTTACAAAGGAAATAAAAATCAGGCTATTATCTGACTTTTGTTTCTGAAAAACTAAAGAGCAAGAGTTATTACTCATAACAGAATAATTAATTGGGTTTCCACTCTGTGCCAGACAGTGAGCTGGGATCTGGGCTCACTTAGATAAGAAACAGTTCTTTTTCTCATGGCACTCACAGTGTAGGGAAAGACAGGTAAACAAATCATTGCCATATAAGTTGATAAATGCTATAATAAATGTATGAACAGATGCCATGAACATAGAGGAGGGCGTATTTAAGTGCCTCCATCAGAAAGCAAGGGTTATCAGAGTAGCTGGTACATGCCTTGTAACAAGACTTCACAAAGTTGAAGAGGAAGGGAGAGGAAAAGCAACTTAAAAGCATTAGCAGTGGCAAAGATACACAAAGTTCAAATGAAGACAGGGTCAATTTGAGAAATAGTCTTGCTATGATGCCAAAGAGTTAGAATTTTTTTTTAAAGATTTTCTTTATTTATTTGAGAGAGAGCAAGCATGAGCAGGGGCAGGGACAGAGGGAGAAGCAGACTCCCTGCTGAGCAGGGAACCTGTTGCAGGGCTCGATCTGGGGACTCCAGGGCTCGATCCGGGGTCTCTGGGATCATGACCTGAGCCAAAGGCAGATGCTTATCTGACTGAGCCACCCAGGCACCCCTAAAGAGTTAGAATTTTATTGAAGAACATAAGAAGATATCCTAGTTTATAGATACAATCAACATAGCTTAGTCAAATTTTAATAAATATTGATGGCTCATCTACTATGTGCCAGGCTACCATGCACTTTTTAAGTGCCATGTAATATACTAAAGTTGGAGCAGAAGAATTAAATGGGTGTGACAGTGAAATGGGGGAGGAAGAGAAGATGACTGGTAATAGAAAACTAAAAGTGGCTTAAGCAAAAGAATGTTTATTCCCCGGAGACTGATGAATCAGCAGATGAGCAATGCCCGGGTTGATTTAGGAGCTTACACTGTCGTCAGCACCAAGGATCTTTCCATCTTTTATCTTTAGCTTGTGACTTTATTGTCAAAAAATGACTCCCAAAGCTGCTGGTATCATCTACTTATACAACCAGTCCACATATAACAAGGAACAAGAGAAAGGCTGAGAGTTTTAGTTTTCCATTTGTGAAGCATGTCTTTCTGGGAAGACCCCTAGAAGAGTCTTCTCTGTTTCATCTGTCTCATTGGAGATAACTTACTATACAGACATCAAAATTTTCAAGGGAGGTTGGGAAAGGGAATAAAATTTATTTTCAGCCTTTATTATAGGTGGTGAGATTTGCAGTGAGGGAAGGGGGTAGAAAATGGCTGTTTAAGTAGCAACCAACAGTGTTTGACTCGTCTTAGGTAAAATTCATATTTGAGGGTCAAGAGGAAGAAGACATGGTGTTGAAGTAGATGAAGAAATGGAAGAAGACCATATAATGGTGGTGAATTTGACAAATGGGAGGTCACTACTGACTTTTACTCTGGAAATTCCATGGAGTTTACTATTAGGAGCCAAAATTCAGTGTGCTAAGAAGTGAATGGGTGGTGAGGAAATAGATGTAGAAACTGCTTTCCTAAAAACAAACAAACAAACAAACAACTTCTAGTAAAGAAGACAGAAAGAAGCGGCCTATGTTGGAGTGAGATTAAGGAAAAGCTTTTTATTCAGGGTATGGGAGGTAATTGATCATATTTACATGCTTTGGTGGGGGGGGTGCACATAGAAAGGAAAAAAAATCAGATATAAGAAGTGGGTGTGATAACTGATAAGTTCCAGAGTAGATTAGAATAGATGAATGCAGGGAGGAGGAATTATTTTTAAATTTTTTTTTTTTAAGATTTTATTTATTTATTTGAGAGAGAGAGAATGAGAGAGAGCACATGAGAGGGGGGAGGGTCAGAGGAGAAGCAGACTCCCTGCCGAGCAGGGAGCCCGATGCGGGACTTGATCCAGGGACTCCAGGATCATGACCTGAGCCGAAGGCAGTCACTTAACCAACTGAGCCACCCAGGCACCCTGGGGAGGAGGAATTATTTTTAAATTCAGGAGGAGAAGGAGGCTAGAATGTGGAATTAGGCATAATTAGCCTATAGATGGTCATTACAATCTAGCCTAAGACTGGAGTAGAGATCAAGCCATAGATGAGTTTGGAAATTAAGGGAACTCAGGAGCTGCTGCATGATGACCTCTGTTTCTACTGAAAATTTGGAGATAATGCCAGCTACTGAAACTCTGTATGTGTAGAAGGGGAGAGGGTGTGATGGGTGATAATGGTGGGCTAGAATAGTTTAAGATGTGGGAATAAATTTGGAATAACCAAAGCATGAAATTAGGAATAGTTTTATTAGGGATCAGTGAAAGGACTGTTGGAATGTATTTAGTACCAGACTGTCATTAAAAACATACCTTTAAATAATGCAGACTTCTATGAGTACATTTTCTTCCATGGTGCTCAATAGCCAGTGAGCACAAGTAGTTAAAGTCATTACTTTGAATGAGCCAGGGTTAAACATTATCAAGGAAGAGAGGATGTGAATATAATAGAGCAACCTAGAATATCGTTAAAGAGAGATCAGAACATTGAGTGTAAAATGAGAAAAATGAATCTATGAGGAATGCTACTAGACTGGAAAAATAGAAAAAGTCTGTAATTTTATATTGTGTCTATATTCCTCACAAACCCCCATTTCTTTAGTACTTAGTAGTCATATTTATCTGTCTGTATAGTCAATCCCGAACCATAGTTAATTAGCCCAAGGGTCAACACTTGGTGGTTTTCATTGGCCTGTGAATCAACAGCAGATTACTGAGAAATAAGTTTGTTTCTCCCATGAACTGGAATTCAGAAACAGTCATTAAATTTGGGTTAGGCTGGCACTGAGGTAATGCAAATAAAAGAGCTTTATAGTCAGATTCTGCTACTGCTACATGGCAAAGCAGAGAACGCTGATGTCCAGTAGGAAAAGAAACAGACAGAGAGACCAGAGATGAACAAATAAAGAAAATACTACTTGGGGCCTTGATGCCTTTGCAGTTTCTGACTCTAATACCTTTTTAAGTTTGACTTTATTCATACCATTCACTTGATTCGTGAGATATGTCTGCATTTTAGATTAAGTTTTCCTTTTATGCTTGAGCTAGTTTAAGTTGGCATTATTTAAATCCCAAAGGGTCTTATGGAGGACTAGATCAAAGGACTGGAGATCTACACCAGTCAAAGAAGAGATTTAGTGCTAATGGGTGTTCTGGAGAGGTAAAATAATAGGAAAGTTTATTAGAGAAGTGTTAGAAGGATGGCATGAAATTCAATGTTTTTTCATTTTGAGAATTTCAGAAGTTAAGTAGCTATCGATGATGATACTCTGTGGGTAGGGCAGTAGAAGAATGCACTGAAGAGGAGTAGAGGTCAAGTATTTAGGTCAAAGGAGCCAAGGAACTATTAGGATAGATTTTGAAATTAGCTAGGAGTTGTAGTGAAAGAAAGAGTGTGAGTTGATTGACAAACACTTCACCGAATATGGAAGTGTGATCTAAAGTTTGGTAGATAATTTCAAGTATTGTGGAAAGGGTAAGCTAAGATGGCATGCACCTCAAAAGATGATTCCTGGAAGTACAAAATCACAATGGTATAGAAAGAATAGTAAGGAAAAGAAAAAGTCTCCCTTGCATTCTATCCGTGAGCTGCTTGGCCACTAGAGAGTAAATAATCTCCAATGAATAAGTTATTTCTCATTCAGTGTATTTGAACATCATTATTTACCGATAACAAATCCTAAGGGAATCTTATGGTATACAAAAAACCCCCACAAAAACCCCAAAACAAAACAAAACAAAACAAAAAACCCCAAAAAACTAAAAGCAGGAAATCCTCAGAAAGGAGAAGTTCACAAAGAAAAATAACCAACTATTAATACTAACATGATATTTGGCTATAGAATTACATATAAAGAGTCTGTTTTTATAGAATCATCTATATGTCAGTGAATACACTTATCTGTTCACTTTCTGGAATGAGAATATTAATGTTGGTTGTCAGAGTATAAACTCCAATGGAGTCCCACTTGCATATCAAATGCCAGGCATCATGGAAGGATCACCCACATAAATTACATTGTCCAAGAAGTAGGGAAAGGCGTTTTAGGCCATATAGTCAATGCAACTATATTTATTTATCCAGTTCTAGCAGTTGCCTAGTGGTGATGTCCTTTAAGTAAAGTGGTCAAAAAGAAAAAGAGGACAAAAGGAAAGGAAGACAGATTTTTCAAAAATAATGCTTTAGGCTTTAGGTTTAGACTTAGATCTTTGGATATTTTCAAAACTTGCTTCCACAATGCTTGTGATTTATTCTGCTTCATCTGCACTCTTCCATCACTTCGTATAATTGGCTTTGGTTTAGACAACCTCAGTATCCTGTCCTCTATGCAATTAATAAAATTCATTTTAAGTTTTGGGTTGTTTTTGTGAATGTATACCTTGCTTTACTAATGGAGCTGTAAGGTCCTCAAAAGTGGGACATTTTACTTTTATAGTCACACAGTTTCTAAACTAAAACAGTGTTTGAGCATATACTAGGTATGTGGCAAATGGATATTGCCTAAGGGATTGACTGATGGAATTACCAAGTGCAAGGCAAAGATGTCCAAACAGAATCTATGAAGAGAGGATAAGGGAAAGGTTATTGTTGCTAACTGTGTTTCTGTATCAATTCTACTTCCAAGAAGATTCATTAGTACATTCTCTGAGAAGGGAAGGATTTTAACCAAATCTGATATTGCTAACATATCCTTGTTTTGGTAACCAAAGCGTAAGCAGCATAAATGCAGTTAGTGCATTTTGGGAAGGGTAGGACAGATTTTTAGTTTGTTTTTATTATTATTTATTTATTTTGATTTCTTTTTCTTTTTTTTGAATTTATTTATTTATTTATTTATTTATTTATTTATTTATTTATTTATTATTACGTTATGTTAATCACCATACAATACATCATTAGTTTTTGATGTGGTGATCCACGATTCATTGTTTGCATATAACACCCAGTGCTCCATGCAGTACGTGCCCTCCTTAATACCCATCACCGGGCTAACCAATCCCCCCAGCCCCCTCCCCTCTAAAACCCTCAGTTTGTTTCTCAGAGTCCATAGTCTCTCATGGTTCGTCTCTCACTCCGATTTCTCCCCCTTCATTTTTCCCTTCCTTCTCCTAATGTCCTCCATGCTATTCCTTATGTTCCACAAATAAGTGAAACCATATGATAATTGACTTTCTCTGCTTGACTTATTTCACTTAGCATAATCTCCTCCAGTCCCATCCATGTTGATGTAAAAGTTGGGTATTCATCTTTTCTGATGGCTGGGTAATATTCCATTGTATATATGGACCGCATCTTCTTTATCCATTCATCTGTTGAAGGGCATTTTGGCTCTTTCCACAGTTTGGCTATTGCGGACATTGCTGCTATGAACACTGGGGTGCATGTGGCCCTTCTTTTCACTACCTCTGTGTCTTTTGGGTAAATACCCAGGAGTGCAATTGCTTGGTCATAGGGTAGCTCTATTTTTAATTTTTTGAGGAACCTCCATACTGTTTTCCACTTTCCAAGTAAATGCTTGAGAGAGGAGAGTAACTATATTGTAATCTGTGATTTACCCTCATTGTGCTAATCATTTAGAAACTATCACGTCAAAATGAGCCCCAATAAAAGATAGGAAAAGCCATTTTTATTCCATATCTGCAACATTCTAGGCAGAGTGTTAATAACTGATAGTATTTATATATTACACTTAATTTCATAACATCTTTATTTGAATAATTCTGTGAAATATCATTATGAAGACCTTTATTTTAAGGGCATTATTTAACGGCAAAGAAAGACAAGTTGCAGACATTATTTGACCCTCCCAGAAGCACACAAGTAGATGGTAAAGATAGAAGTCTAATTTAGATCTCTTGACTTCAGAGGTGGATTATTTTGTTGCTTTGTGCTATTGGAGAAAATTCTGTATTCTCTCCCAGAAGCTTACTAGGTGCCGAGCGGTGGTGGTGGTGCTAGTAACAACAGCAGCAGTACTCAGAGTAGCAGGTGCAGCAGCGACAACAGCAGAGTAACAGATATTTCGTAAATGCTTGCCGTGTGCCAAGAGCTGTTCTGCATGCTTGACTTGCAGTAGCAGAGAAGGAACATGATAGGAAAGGAGGCGACGATACTCCAGGATCATTGCTTCGGTTATCTACGTGTGGGCTTGGTTTATCTAAACATTTTTCTTAGCTGTCACAAGTAAATTAACAGTAGGCCATGTAGTCCCATGTGTAATTGCCAAACATTTCTTTCCTCCAGCCTCTTAAACATCTCTCCACTCTTCATATATGTGGGAGAAAAAGCAACAGCATGTCTTTGTTCCATATATATTTCCTGTTGGAAAGCGGCTTGCCAGGGTCTGTTCTTTTTTTTTTTTTTTTTAAAGATTTTATTGATTTATTTGACAGAGAGAGACACAGCGAGAGAGGGAACACAAGCATGGGGAGTGGGAGAGGGAGAAGCAGGCTTCCCGCTGAGCAGGGAGACCGATGTGGGACTCGATCCCAGGACCCTGGGATCATGACCTGAGCCGAAGGCAGACGCTTAACGACTGAGCCAACCAGGCGCCCCACCAGGGTCTGTTCTTAATAGTCAAGTGCACAGATTTCATTTTTATGCCCATTATGCATCAGTAGCTTGAATCAGATATATTGTGAGTCACGGCTGCCTTACATTTCCTAAGCTGCTGTGTTAATAATGTTCCTTTGCTTAAGACTGCTACGTGTTTGTTAGTGTCTAATGGTAACTGGTTCCTACTGAGTCAAGGCATCTCTAAAGAATTATCAAGGATGTTATATATGGAGTTAAAAATGAACACTATTTTGGGCTGCAACAAAAGTCATAAGAAGATAATCATGTATAAATTTAAGAGCCTTGTGAAGTGTACAAAATAGGAAAACTCAAAATTACATGAAGAGTTACACATGTTTACAGAAATCTTTCTCCTTTGCCATTTCTGAAAGTTCTAGATTTCTTTCTGCTTTCTGCCTTGAAATTACTTCAACATCAACACATGCCAAATAAAGCCATCTTTTCCCAGTCTCCCTGCAGTCTCATTTAACCTATTTTACCTATAAAATGTCTCTCCAAGAAGCCTACTCATTCCCGTGTACAAAGGCAGCTCAGATGGGGAAAGATGGTAGGTTGTCTAGAGATATTAGAAGCGGGCATAAAGGAGAAAATTAACTCACCTGAAACGTTTGAATAAATTTGAAAAACAGGAAAAGTTGAAGTCATTGTGGGATGCACAATAAATACTATGGACAACATCTCCCTTTTATAGTTTATTGGAGTAATATGCTATTTTATCTATTGCCTTCAGTTCATTAGAATTTGTCAGTTTCCTGAACCTAAATAGATATATGAAAAATTAATTTTTGTGTTTAAAGATTGATAATGTTTCACCTATATCCATTCTGAAACCATGAAGCGGTATAAGAGTAAATAGTAGTGATATGGGAAACATTTTGTATAGTGATTCAAAATTGCTTCATTTCAATTTAGCATAATATTTAAAGTACAGATCTGACTGCAGATCTGACTGCAGTTTGAACTTATTTCTGTATGAACACCCTGTGAAAATTATTAGTACTCAATTTTTTCTATTATTAATATATACTAACCTATTATCTAATTTTGTACAAGTTCTTGCCTATTCTAACTACCCATGATATATGAAGTTCCACAGTAGTATATTTCCATGTTCCTTGGTTTGATTATTTCAAGCAAAATGTATAATGGAGGAAAAGGTATTTGGTATAAACATTAAGAAGGGCATATGTAGGGGCACCTGGGTGGCTCAGTCGGTTAAGCATCTGCCTTTGGCTCAGGTCATGATCCCAGGGTCCTGGGATTGAGCCCTGCATTGGGCTCCCTGCTCAACAGGGAGCCTGCTTCTCCCTCTGCCTCTGCCCCCCATTCGTGCTTGCTCTCTCTCTCTAGTGCTCTCTCTCAAATAAATAAAATCTTAAAAAAAAAAAAAAAAAGGAGGGCATGTGTACCCTGAGGGGAATTAAAGATAAAAAGTCTAAAGAAGGGAGTGCTGATTTTAAGCTTGAGTAGTATGGATCCTGAAGTTACCTCTAAAAAAATAGGAATATCTGAACTGATCTCATGTTAGAAATCCAAAGTTATATATATAGTTATATATATTCTGTATATTCTGTATAATTTTCTCTACATAATAGTAATAATAGCATAATACGCACCATACCAAAGCTTATCAAACACTTTCCTGTACGTGATCTGATTTAATAGACAATTACTGGCAAACAAGACCTACTAATTGGTGGAAACATTCCTTCTAGATTATTCATGTCAAACTTCATCATAAGAAGAAAGAGTAATTGCTGCTTGTGATGTCAAACACACACTTTCTCCAAAATAATTAATATTCTCTTATTGTTGATTTTAAGGAATCGATTGTACCCAATTATCATTCTATGTCTCAGTTTGCAGATGAATTTATAGACTTGTGGTATTCTTTCTTTTTGTGTCGGCTTTGTAAGGTATACAGTAGATATAAGAAACATACAACTCATGGTAGCAGCAGCCCTGTTAAAACTTTTGTGAACTTTCTTGCAGTCTTTTTCCTCTTTCTCTATATTTATAAAATTGTGATAACAATGTTTATATAATATTTCCTCTGATTATTTTTGATTTATATTAAGATGTTTTCCATAGGGCACTCTTCATAATAACTATAAGGCCTGCATCATATTTTATCTAATAGATGTATAATCATTTATATGACTGTTTCTATATGTAACGATAAATATCTTTATATAAAAAACATATTTCCCTATTTTATATTAGATCATTGAATTAAATGAAATGAACCTGTTTTGACTTGTGTTATATCATTCCCAACATTTTTCTAAAATACTGTACCACCTTACTCTTTCTCAAGCAAAGTAGAAATGGATTCATACTACCATACTCACCAGCTTTAGGTATTAATATTTTAAGACAACACTTCTTTGTCAAGTAAATATAATATATTATGATTATTTAGATTTATATTTCATTTATTCCCATGTATGGAAGTGTTCCCCTATGTTCATATACTAGTCTCCATATTTGTGAATTATCTATTGTCATATTTCATCCATAAATGGGATGGAGTATAGTGCTGTGGAATGAACACAGGCTTAGAAAGCTTGTTTATAATATGATACCCCATTGACTATGTGGTCTTTAACAAATAACTTAGCTTTTTTGATTCTCTATCCCTTATCCACAGGATGGAAATAATAATACCTACTTTATAAGGCTGTGTTAAGGGTTAAGAATATAATATTTAAATGCCCAGCACAGCAACTAACAGATGTTTAGTAAATGTTGACTCCTTTTCTTTGATAAAATTACTCTTGGACTTTACTTTCATGACTACTAAAGGAGCTATAATAATAACCACCTGATGTTTTGACTGTAAATACTAATAATTCATTATTAATTTTTATGCTTATTTACCTGTGTTATGGCCCTTTCACATATTCAAAGTGTTAAAATACTCAACATTCAGCCTTAGGGGAAAGAGAAAACATAAACACATTTTATTACTTTTCTAGGATAAGCATCATTTTAATGTGTTAGTAGAGCCTAATGAAGACAGCAGCAATAGCTAAATTTAAAAGGCATAAAATGAAAGAGATATATTACACATGACACAGTTTACTAATTTGCCAATCATTGATGGACATTAGTGGGTTGATGGATTTTTAAGCATTAATATATACCAAGATTATAAAAGATATCTTATCTTGTGAAAAATTCAGGCAACAGTTTCATTGAATTTACAAACTGGCTTCTTGCAGGCAGCTAGTTAACTGTAATCATTCTCAAGCTTAAAAATACTCGGGTTAAAATGACAGGCACTAATTAATTTTCCAATTAGTTAAGGATTGATTCAGGATGTCATTCTTAAACTGTTCTGCCATTTAAAGAGACAATCATTTATGTTGACAGAAGTTGCTTTGTGTGTAACATTTCTATTAGGATGCAGCCTCACCCTACAGCTATCAATCATCATAGTTTTGACCCAGCCTATCCTAAGCGAAGTAGTAAATGGTTGGTCAGCCTTCATCCATTTATCATTCTCTTAAAAGGGAGACAGTTTATAGTAACAATTTTGATCAAGCTCTAATTACCAAGAAGTTTTTTAAAAATGTAGGTTTTAGATGTTCATGGAACACTGTGGGACTGACTACTTATTAAGATGACGGAAACTCATCTTCTAGTGTGTGATTTTCAGAAAAAAAAACCCTCAGATCTCAAATTTTCTGAACATAATTTTTTTCTCATCTGTCAAAATGGGATATTAATATATTTTACTACTTGGAAAGGTTATTTCTTATTTCGAAATGTATAGTGTGTAATAATCCTACTCTTAGTACCTGACACCAACTAGTCCTTCAATACAAATTGTGAATGAATGGTTGATTCCTGAATCATTTCCTTAAACTTAGTTTCCTGTAGAAAAGAACTAAAGTAAAATGTGTGATTCTCATTTGTCATATAGACCTGTGTCATGAGGTACCAACAGTATTACATTTTCTATTTAAATTAAAAGCCTCACATCAGCTTTGAATGTTTATTTTCAGCTATTAACAGTTTGTTACCCAAACACAATACAAATACACTTTAAGTAATATATTACTTTTATAAAACATTCTTTTAATTTTGTGGGTCAAAATATTGCAAATCATATTGGTAATAAATTAATGAGCCAAGATTTTTACTTGCAAGATGACCATTTCCATTGGCACAGAAATAAAAGTTCAAGGAAGGATGACATTTCTTTACACAATTTTCACATGAGCATTATCCACATAAGTGCCTAAATCATAAACCTGAGCACTGTATTTTATCCTATTTCTAAAAAAAAAAGTTTTATTAGTGCACAAGTCTCCCTCATAAAATTCACTCATATCATGTCATTTCACTATTGTAAGTGATCCCCACTCTTTTACCTAAGTTTGGCTATCACCATTTCTTATCTGGATCTTTGAGTGGTCTTTCAGGTGCTTTCCTATCTCAGGTTTTGCCTTTCCCAGTCTTACTTCCATACCGCAAATATTTGCGAAGATTGCCATCTTTGCAAAAGCAAGTCTTACTGTTCTAGTTATCCATCGCCACTTCACAAACCACCTCAAAAGTCAGGGGCTTAAAGTCAATAACAATTTATTTAGCTTATAAGTCTGCAATTTGGTCAGGGATGGGAGAGAAAGACCCATCTCTGCTTCAAGCAATACCGGTGAAATAACTTCCAAGATGGTCAATTGCAAGTTGGTTCTGGTTGGAAGCTCAGCAGAGGGCCAGGGACTTTAGGTCCTCTCCTCAGGGGCCTTTCTGGGCTGCTTGGAGTTCCTTTAAGATCATGGCTTGTTTCTAAGAGCATCTGTCCCCAGACACAGGAAGTAGCTGTTGGCTACAAAGGCAACAGGCACAGCCTCACTTCCGCTGCATTTGATTGGTCACAGTCACAGAGTTTTGACCCAATGGGACACGTGTCAAGGAATTTGGGACCATGTTTTAAAACTGTCACAATCAATGTGTCACTTCTCTGTTTCAAATTCAGCAGTGCCTCCATACATTATCTCATTTAAGTATTTTGACCAGTCATAGAAGCATAACTTGTCATGGTCTTTATACAGTTTACCTCTTAGCCTCACTTCTTTCTACTTCCGTGTTTTCCACTCCTGCTCCTATTTCATTCTTGTTAATACTTGGTGCCTGACTTCCTACATTTGTCATCCCTTTACATTCTATTGTTCAATCATTTCCTCTCCCACTCTTTCTTCAGAGCTCAGCTCAGAGGTCTGTTCTTCTGGAAACATTTATATGACTGCCTCTGTGCTTTCCACTCTACCTCCACCAAGTCTGACATAGATGTCTCTTCTCTTGATCCCTGTGCATATGTCAGTAATATATTGTTATTATATTTTATTTATTTGACTTTATCACTGGATTGTGTGCTTCAAAAAGGCAGGTAGGATGTCTTACGTGTCATGTTATCCTCAACGTTTATTGAATGAATAAATGGAAAAATGATCAAATATATACAGCATAGGGTGTATAAATGATTTGTTTACACATAGACAAGACTTATATGTTAGGCATGCACTTCTGCAGACCTTACATAGTTGAAAAAAATGGATTATTCAAGAAGAGTTTTCAAATAGAAGTTAATATAAACTTGGGTTGATGTAGTCTCAGAACACATAAGTATACAACTATGATAGCAAGTTTACTGAAATACTTTTTAGAGGACCTCATAATTCTCTCTAGCACTTTATAAAGTACTTTCTAGTAAGTGAGCAGCAGCGTTGTTTTTGCCTTGGGTTTTATCACATTTAACATCTACTCCAAAGTTGAGGTAGGATTTTTAGCACTAGCATTAGCGAGAACACTCCATATATGCTTGAATTACATCATTATAGGATGTAAAATACTTTTAGTTATCATATACATGACTGTTAAAAAAAAGCCCAAAAGTCACTAAAATCACTTGCACAAGTTCCAACGTATAAACAGTCCATTCTCATTATTCATTAATTCTATATTTAGAATTCGCCTGCTGGCTAAAAGTTATTTGGAACCCTAAAATCAATACTTGTAAGGGTAGGGCTTTTCCCATCAGTTGTAGACATGTGCATATGCAGAGTGGCAAAAATCCAGTCATTTGATGGCACATATTCCAGCCAAGGTTGAACAATGTGATGCTCTGCCTTCTGGTTTCAGCTTTCATACTGTAAACAACTGTCCATTTTCAGTCTATTTAGTGCCATGCTTTTCACATTTTGTGCTTTATGTTAGTGACTTGGCTGTTTAAACTGGCGCCCAAGCATAGTGCTGCAGTGCTTCTAGTGTTCCTAAGCATAAGAAGGCGGTGATGTGTCCTGTGGAGAATATACATGTGTTAGATGAGTTTTGTTCAGGCTTGAGTTATAGTGCTGTTGGCCATGAATTCAAAGTTAATTAATCAACAATATATATTAAATAAGGTGTCACTATACAAAAATACAAATAAAACAAGGATCTGTAGTGCTCAGTTGATGAAATATTGAGAATGGAGGCTCCCAAAGAGCTTAATCCTTTATTTCCTCTATGGGCAATGATTCTAGTACTTGCTGATTCAATGTTTGTGGTGACTGTATAGAACATAACTAGAACGAATAACCAAAACATGGTTCACAGGATACTGACAAAGGATGAGATTACTTCTGCTTAATCTATAAACTGCTTTGCCAAATTGCTACAGATAAACACAATTTACATATTACTTGGTCTACCGATTTTAAAATGATGGATACTTGAAGATAATTTTCTATCCAGTTCATAATGCTTCACATTTTGTGCATAAAGCAATACTTTATTAATACTATGTGTATATTGATATTTCAATACCACATAATTCAAAAACACAGAATATACAACTAACAATTCTTTTAAGTTCAAATATTTTATTAATTCAAACTATTTGTTGTAGTTCCAGAAAAACTATTATTTTTCCTAAAAGTGCTGCTTAAAGAAGGCTTTCTGTTTTCTTTGATGTAAATAGACATTTGCTAACTGGAGATGACTAGTTCATATGAATTTAAAAATTTTAAATGCAGCTTATTTCTTTTTCTTTCTTTCTTTTTTTTTTTAAGATTTATTTATTTGAGAGAGAGAGCGCACAAGTGAGCATGGAGGGAGGAGAGGCAGAGGGGGATGGAGAGAGAAACTCAAGCAGACTCTGAGCTGAGCATGGAGCCTGATCTGGCGCTGGATCTCATGCTCTGAGATCAGACCTGAGCCAAAACCAAGGGTCAGATGCTTAACCGACTGCACCACCCAGGCACTCCTGCAGGTTATTTCTTAAAGTAGAATATCTGCAATAATACAAATTAAAGATGGAATCTGATGAGATATTAAATCTGTTTTATTATTAGTAAAAACACAGGTATATTACATTTTCACATGCAGATTATGGTTTTAAGATGATTTCAAGGGTAATTTGGGGGTGTAGATAGAATTATGTGATGCTTAACTCATTGGAAATGGGTTATATATGGGTCTACTTGACTGATATATGCCCTATGAGCAATATGTTACAGAGATAGAGATAAAAAATGTTATATATCACTAGATTATATTGATGTGAATCATGGCAAAATTTCTGATTGGGATTTCCCTCAATATTTTGAACCTCCATCACTCAATGGGAGAAATTGATTAGTGTATATAATGGCTTGGTGGAAATTGAGATTTACTGCCACTGTGCTGTCGCAAAAAGGTAATGTTCTGTCCATTTCATGATAATGTTGCAATGAATATGGTATATCAGTCCCAAAACTTGATGTTTCACTGGAATTTTCTAAAATTTATTTGGGATATATTTCACACACACATGATTATTATAGCAAGGCTGTGATAATTGAGTAAGTTTGGGCTTTTGGACTGGGAAAACTGAAAAATACATTCAGGTGCTGTAAATATAAAAATATAATAATCCAAATTATTATAAACATCTTATTAGGAAGACTTTCAAAGTCTTTAAAAAAAAGAGGAATTTTGAAGAACTCTATTATTTTTACTTAAAGAAGAGAAAGTTTTCAAAATTTAATGGAAAATTGTTTCCTAATGTATACCGTAGTATTTGATCTAGTGCTGTGAGTACTAGTTTATCCTGGGATGCTTGTGTAGGGTATGCCACTTAAATCCCTTTTACAATAAACAATAATGGGGTGCCTGGGTGGCTCAGTTGGTTAAGCATCTGCCTTTGGCTCAGGTCATGATCCTGGAGTTCCAGGATCGAGTCCCACATCAGGCGAGGGAGTCTGCTTCTTCCTCTGACCCTCCCCCATCTCACGCTCTCTCTCTCTCTCTCATTCTCTCTCTCTCAGATGGATAAATAAAATCTTTAAAAAAATACAATAAACCATAATGAATAAGCCTCAGTACTTCATCTTTGTTAAGCCATAAAGTATACCCTATAGGAGTCACATTAAAGCTACCTACAGTCATTCTAAAATGTACTCTTAAAGAGAAACATGGAAATTTAATTAGGCCTGAGTCCCCCTTGATATGTTAAAGTAATGAAAAGATCCCCTGACTTATGGGAAAAGAACTAACTTCTCTTCAAACTATAGGGGTGGAGGGAAACAACAAAGTAATAGGACACACTAAATTTTTCTGGTTGATGGAGTAGAATTTTATTTTCAGTAATCATAACTACATTAATTTGAAAACTGTGTTATTGGCATGGGGAAAAGACAGATAGGATCTGTGGCTTCTAGACATTTCAAATACTGTGAGGCAAAAACTTGTGCCCTTTGTCACTCTCCATCCCCTCGAGATTGCAAACAAAAGAGTAATAAATCTATAATTTTTCCAGAGAAAGGAAAGTATCTACTAACCCAGCTAAGCACAATGGGTGTAATAAAATCAGAGAATTTGTCTGCCTTTCATCTGATAAAATACTTCAGAAAGGCCAGGGATGCTTTTAATGAGTGGCCTTGAGCAATTCATTTAACATGTTTCAGCCTCCATTTTACTCTTTTCTAATCTAAAAGATTAAGACGCATCTACTTCCCAGCAGTGTGGAGGCTTAATTTCATTTGATTCAAAAGCCTTTGGGCTTTTTCCATGATCAGCTGTGTTTGGTTTCAGAAAGTTTTGAACTGTCAAAATTAGTCACACAAAAGTGATGTCACAGAGTATCTCCTTTCCTAAAAGCTCTGATTCTTGTATTATCATTTAAATTTCATGCTGTGATAGGTAGTCTAAATATCTTTAGTAATATACACATGTCACATATCTCTTTTGATATAGTCTGACCTGGGAAGCTCTTCATGACTAATGTGGTTTTCTTCACTGGCTTGATTTGCAATTCAACCCACAATGAAGAAAACATCAGTGATTCAATTCCCTTTTGTCAAAGCCCTTGGGCATTACCTGTGAAGAATGAATTTTCAAATATACTGGACCACATGTAAGAGAATACGTAATATGCTATGTCATTTTTGAACATAGTTTCATTCAACCTCAATATAATGACCAAGCATGCCCTGTGTAATCAATATCCTCAGACAACAGGGTGAAAAAAGGCAATGTGGTACAGATATTATGATTACAGAAAACCGTTAGTCTGAGAAAAAGATATGCATACTCTTTATCAGCAATGATCTATGCAAAAAGCAATGGATTACATATTAACTTCCTTCACTGAAGTTGCAGATATACTTTTGACTACAAGACAAGCAGATTATAAATCTGTTTCTCCTGAATTGGTTTGTGTTATTGTCTAAATGTTTGTGTCCACCACCCCTTCCCATTTAATTGTTGAAGCCCTGACCCTTGATGTAATGGTATTTGAAGATGGAGCATTCGGGAGAGAATTAGGGTTAGATGAAGTCATGAGGTGGGACACTCATGCTGAGATTAAAGGTCCTAGAGCATACAGTGAGATGGTAGCTGTCTACAAACCAAGGGAAAACCTCAAAATGAAACCTACTTTACAAGTACCTTTCAATAGACATAAAATGACTGATTGAAAGTAACTCATGTCCATGTTTTCCTCTTCACAACTGTGATATCATTGTTTATTTCCAATTAGCTCATAAATATAAAAATGGGTACTATCACAAGGGTTGGAGACATAACCTACACCTGAATTTATTTATTTATTTATTTATTTAAATATTTTATTAATCCATTTGTCAGAGAGAGACACACAGGGAGAGCACAAGCAGTGGGGAATGGCAGAGGCAGAGGGAGAAGCAGACTCCCCACTGAGCAGGGAGCCTGATGCGGGACTGGATCCCAGGACCCTGGGATCATGACCTGAGGTGAAGGCAGACTCTCTACTGAGCCACCCAGGCGCCCCCTTACACCTGAATTTAGCTCAATGATTTGAAATCATTAGGTAGTTATTTTCTAAATAAAGGTTCATAGCTGAGTCCATATGTATTGGAAGCTGGCTGTATAACTGGAAGCTTGCAAAATTAACGATGTAGAAGAAATGTTTATTAAAGGATAAATCATTTATCCTTAATTTGAAACCTATATTATTAAATCTCAATAGTAATCACAGTAATTGTTTAGAACATAAACTAAGAAAAACTTTTGTGAAGGAGCATTCTATCAGTGACGTTTAGAATTGACAGTGCAATAATAAAAAAAAGATAAATTTTAATAGGTGTTTAAATTGTTTTAAAATTTTCTACACGCAATGCTTTCCTTTCATGCTTACATTTGGTTGCCTACACTTGCTTTACGGTTTTTTTTGTTGTTGTTGTTATAATTAGAAAATATAAATAAGTATATAGTATAGTTCCAGATGTTTCCAATAGATGTCATCTGTCATTATTATAACAGTATTTTAAAAAAAACATTCTTGCACAAAGCATTTTCTGCATTCCTGATTTTTTTGCTTTTGATATATTTCTTAAAATTGGAATTTTGGTACATGAAGTTTCCCTAGAAATATAGCAATGCTCCTAGAAGAAGTGTATGTTCACAAATAGTGGAAACTATCCTTAAAGAATGTTTGCTAACATTGCAAGTGAAAAGTGTCATTTCCTTTGATTTACCTGTTTTTTTGATCATTGGTGGATTGAAGAAATATACATTATTGTCCTCTCACTTATTTTGAGAATTTATTTTTAATGTCTTTTGCCAATTTTTCTATTTGAATATTACTCTTTTATTTATTATTTTATAGTGACTAGTCAGTAAAGATCTTTACTAGGAATAGTAACAACGTGCTTTTCCTTTGGACCAAGTACAGAATTTTTTTTTTAAAGATTTTATTTATTTATTTGAGAGAGAGAGAGAGAAATAGTGAGAGAGAGAACATGAGCAGGGGGGAGAGGGGAGAGGGGCTGGATCCCAGGACCATGGAATCATGACCTGAGCCTAAGGCAGACGCTTAACCGACGGAGCCACACAGGTGCCCCCCAATTACAGAATTTTTAAAGATTTTGTTCTTTGAGTCTGAATTGAAGTGGATATAAAATGTGGTCCAATTATAATCTATGGTAAAACTTTGTATTTGATACACACACGCATAAGACTTGTTTTAAAAATGGCTCCAGATAATAATTCTGTTAGTTAAAATTTGTCCCCAAGGAGCTACTGTAATAGCATTTATCATACTAATATTATAATAAAATAAAGATGAAAGCTTCATAAGTGATGGTAAAGACTTTAGTGTTGTATTAGATAAGATGAATGAACATAAAGAAGAATGTCAATCTAGTTGGTATTTAGCAGATAAGCTCTAGAGTAATAATGGTTAAATGAGGAGGAAAAACTTCAGTAACAAGTCACATAGAGAAGAAGCCCATAAATGCCTCTCTCATCTGGGCAATTTGTAGTATTTTGCTGTATCTCATTTTCTGCATTCAGTTGTTGTTACTTGTTTTTGTGCCTGTCTCTTCCTTCTCCCAGAGTTATTACTATCTGCTACACTTTCTCAATTGGAATTTTCCCAACAGCTATCATACAGTAATTGATTAGTAATGTTGAAAAATTGAATAAGTAATTGAATTCCAGGTCCACTGTTCTTCCAAATGAACTCTGTTGCTTCCTATGATTACAAGGGCATTGGGTGTTCTTTTGCTGATCTAGGGTTCGGAGGTGCTGGGAGCAGCAGACAAAAGTCACAGTGATATCAGTTTGGCCACAGATGCTGCCTAATGGTGTGTTAAAACTCTGCAGTGAAGAATAAGTTGCTGACATGATGCCTCCTGAAGGGACACACAAATGCTGACGCCTTTGTTTTTTTAATTGGTCAGTTGTGTTCTATAAAATTTGGCATGAGAAATACTTTGCCCTTTCAGGTTGCTATGGACAGAAAATCCCTAACCAAGCAAAATCCAAGTTGCTCATGTGTGATTGAATGCATCTCTTCCCTTTAGGGGGAAGATGTACTTTCCTTTTTTGAAGCCAAGTTTAATGTTCTGTTTGGTAAACATGTACCAAGGTGATCCTTTCATCAACTAGACTGTTGAGATTACTAATTTGTATATAGGAAGGTGAACAGCATGATAATCCAAGCCACAGGGAATATGAAGAGGGGAGAAGTGAGGAGTCTGTTGACCCATGATGTCTAAAAGAAAGATTTGCACTGGAAAAATGGAAATAACCAGGTGCCAGTGTTAAAAATAAATACATAAATAAAGCCGTCTGGAGACAGAGGATATCCTCAGATTTTATAAAGACTAAAGAAATCATTCTGCTCTAAGTGGCTGAGCTGTTGTGATACTCATTATAAATTTATTATAGAGGTTGTAATTTATATATATTCATACAACAAACATTAAACATCTACAGTGTCAAAACATGTAGGTTATAAAGTGAACTTCTAATGAAAATGGATATTTTTTCTAATATTGGTTTTTAAAAAATCTAATATGTAAGGAAAGTGAAATGAATCATTTATTAATCGATCAAGTAGTATATGAAGTTTTAAGAGTATACTATTATGTTATCTATTTTTAATGATAAAAATGGAGGCTTAGACAAACCTATGTTATGCAGTTATGCTGCTAGAAAGTAGAGGAGATGAAAGTTAAACTCAGATCTGCATTTTTAGCTAATGGTTTTAACCATTTTTCATTGTCTTGCATCTTCTCATTCCAGGATTTACTTGTAGTTCTCACCTCTGCCTTATGGTAGAAAAGTCAAGATAATTAACCAGAATATGCAAAAATATACAAATTACTATAACATAAGGCAGACTATAGTCAATTCAACCATTAGAAAGCTTGAAAGGAGAGAGGGTTCACTTTGGCTATGGCTTCATTACCAATGTGAAATTTGAACAACCTTGGAAGATGTAGTAAATAAAGATCATAGTAAATAAAGATGGAAAAAAGGCATTTTAGGCAGAAGGACAAAAATTAAAAGCAGATATAAGAAGTATGGCATTTACCAGTGAACATGAACTAGTCCAGTTTTACTAAGAAAGTTGAGTTATAAAGAGAGAAGCAGTGAAGGTAATATTAGACACAGTTAGAGTATGGAGAACCTTGAATTCTTGGCAAGAAAGGCAAACATTTGTTCTGTGGGTATTTGAAGTTTTCTGACAATTGGAATGCCATGCTCAGAAGTCTCCTTTAGGAAGACTAACTTGTCAATACAATGCAATATAGATGAGACTTGGGAGATACCAGAGGCGAATTTACCAAGGAGACATTCTTACAAGGACACCGCTTAGAGATATATATTTACAATAATATTAAAAGCCCTATGGGAAAGAGAAAGTAATTAGAATTGAAAGCCTACTATGGACCAGGACTCTACTGGCCATCCTGGATGATTAAATACACTATATCATTTACATTTCATTATTTCTGTATTATGGTAGCCCCTTAGAAATTGAGATAAAGAAATGAGAGGGATGCTGCAGAGAGAGAATGAACATAATTGACAATGATGGGTATAGAAACTTTCCAGTCAAAGATAATTCTCAAGGTTCAAGTCCAAAGTTCTAAATAGTGCTATGTCAAGATGGTTTCAGTTGCAGATGATGAAACCCCTCTTGGAAATTTTGAGTCTGAGAGGTCAGCTTCTTTTTCTTAGGTACAGTGCTGTTTGTGATCTGTGTCTGGTCAGGGAGGTTAGGGTCAGGAAGGACATTCAATTGATGGTGAAACAATAGTGATTACAAAAGCAGCCCAGGCATTGTGCTAAATGCTTTATCTCATGTACTTCGCATTACAATCCAATGAACTATATAATATTATTATTTTTTTTTAATTTTCACACCTATTATACATGTATTAGTCAAGTTAGAGAATAGAAACTACGTATTTTAGAAGAAAGGGATTTGCTATGTGATATGCTTACAAAACTTTGGTAGGGCTGATGATTAAAGTCCAGAGAAAAAGACTACTAGATGTGAGGAAATTAGGAATTGCTAAAATGACAACAATGCTGGTGATTGCTATTGCCTGCAACACCAATGCAGGTGATTTTCAGGAGCTTTCCTGAAGCTACTAAAATTTTCATGATACTTTCTTCCCCTCCACATACCTGCTACCATTATAACAGAACAGTGGCTTCTCCTTCTCCTCTACCTTCCAATTCTTGTACAACTTCTCTCATTGTTTGAATGTGAACCTGACCTCTGATGACCAGTGAATCTGGAAAATGTATTTTCTAGGCTTCCAGTCCCTGAGGAAAGAAATTAGTGTTCAATCTTGATGGAAAATACTGAACACACACACACACACACACAGACACACACCACCCAGAGAGAGAGAGAGAGAACCTGAACTTAGTGAATTAAATAATCTGCCCTAGGTTTCTAGTTGGCAAGTAATAGAAACAATATTTAAGACCAAGTTTAACATCAAAATTCATGGTCTAACTTATTAGATGGTACAGCCATTGAGCCCGGGACAGAGCAACAGAGTAGGCATGGCCAGGTTGGTAAATCAATACTTGGCCTGTGCCATGAGAAGGACTTGTGAAAGGCTCTAAATGGTCCTAAATGATCCACAAAAATTTCTCAGATAGAGAAATTTATATATTTAGAGAAATAGCATTTTTACCTTCCATTCCCTCCTTAAACTTTATTCAGTGGGGGTAATCTTCCTTTGGCCGAAAAGAAAACTAAGGTCAATGTCATGAATTTTATTCCCAGGCTTAGGCAATGCAACCTTCCAGGCAACTTTAATCCATTAATTCTAATATCAGATATTATTCTATGATTCAATTTTCATTCAAAGGTAAGAATTTCCTTCACCCCATCCACTCTGTCCTGTAGATGACTGTTGCCTGCAGTGGGAGGAAGAGATGTGGCAGGTTTCAGCTCTTATCCCACTAACTTCTTTCCCCCTTCACTTGGTGATATTTTAGATCCCCTCACACTCAAATCGGGAAGGAGTGAAAGTACAGATAGACTGTTCTAACTTGGATGGGTGCATTTGAGATTTCTAGGCCTAGAAATATATTTTGTCAATTTATATAAATTGAATCATAGAATAATATCTGATATTAGAATTAATGGATTAAAGTTGCCTGGAAGGTTGCATTGCCTAAGCCTGGGAATAAAATTCATGACATTGACCTTAGTTTTCTTTTCGGCCAAAGGAAGATTACCCCCACTGAATAAAGTTTAAGGAGGGAATGGAAGGTAAAAATGCTATTGCATTTAATCACATTGTGCATGTTGTATGTTCAAAACATTTTACATGTTGTATGTTCAATTACACCCAACGTTTAAGAAACTTAGACCAGCATAGAAGATAAGCACTGACTGAAAATTAAGGAAAATAAGCAGATGGGGAAAATATTTTCCTGAATTCCACAGATTAAGTATAGGTTAATCCACTTTAGTCATTTTGATGGATTTAACAAGGCTATCTGAGGCTTTGAGAGACATGGACAAAATATATAATCTGACCCAACATCTATGTTACTACTGTATAACATGACACAGAATATTCTATTCTTTGTAATTCTTTAAAAATAATAGTATACATTTAAAAATATAAAATAGAATTGTGTTTATCTAAAAAAAAAACTTCTCATAAATGTTTCACTTGTTTTGGTGCTCAAATTACTAAGAATATTGTTCAGCAAATTTTTTTTGCTATATCTTGCCTTTTCTTGCTTAGACAAAACCTTGTTTTTTTCTTCTTCATGTTTTCACAGTATTACTCTGTCACAGATAAAATTCCATCGACATGTTTTATATTTGAGAATTTTTAAAGTCATGTTCTCTGTACATCTTTGCTATAAAACATGCTAATAAATGCATTCTGATTTATTTTTTCCCTCCCAACAGGTTCTGACTAGTTTTAAATGAGAAATTATTGGAAATGAAAATAGGAAAACGTGAATATTTTCTTTCTAAAAGTTATATAGCTCTGGCAGAAAACAGCATGGGGGTTACAATTATGATTTAAAACAGCTCTCTATATATGCATATATGTATGTCTATGTGTTATATAGGGAACAACTGTATATGTACATATATCACAGACACACACATATATATGTCTAGTAGCCATACACACATAGACTTCATTCATTGATTGTTTTGATTAACCCACCCTCTAAACTTAAGGATTCAAATGAAGTTAACTCAACCTTTTTTTTTTTTTCCTTTCAGTTACAAAGTGCTAAAAAAAATATGTTTAAAAATCAAGGGGCACCTTGGTGGCTCAGTCAGTTAAGTATCTGCCTTTGGCTCAGGTCATGATCTCAGGGTCCTGGGATGGAGCTCCGCCTCAGGCTCCCTGCTTTGCGGGGAGCCTACTTCTCCCACTCCCTCTGCCCCTCCCCTCTGCTTGTTCTTTCTCTCAAATAAATAAATAAAATCTTAAAAAAAAATCAATTCTATTTAATGATCATTGTCAATAAACAGATTATATTTTGGCTGTTTTGGAAGAAATGTACATATATTGAAAGTAGCCTTTAACTACTGTAGATTATCACCCGGGCTGTTATTTAGCTGGGTATACATTGACACAGTTATACTATTTAAATAATTCCATACTGGATACTAAAGCTCCACCGTGTCTCTCTGAGAATCCTCCACTATCCCAGCTGCCATGGAACCTTCCCCACGCCCTGCTAGACTTCGTTGTAATTCAAGAACTAAATGATTTACCAGCACAGCAGGGCCTGTAGAACTCTTTCCGTATGTGTCTGCCTGGGTTATACTGCTTCACCCCTGATTATTATAAGTAAAAATGAAGGAGAATACTTAGAACAAAATTATATGGGTTACACATTAAACAAAACATTTTATAATACATTGTAAAAGTCTGCAAAGGTTATTAGCTGCTTTAAGATTCATTCTTTTTTTTTTTTGTAATACTGCAATTCTCCCTGATGCTGCTATCTTTCTTCTTTTTTTTTTTTTTGAAATGACCACAAATATCTTTTGTAGGCCAAATAGCATATTACACATCTGTCAAAACCACACTTTATTAGCATATAACTGTATTTACAAAGCCTCTCAGAACCCTTTTGGATTGTCCTGGCCGCTTGCTTTATGTTCATTTCTTTCTTTAGTGTGTTTATATTTTTCCAGTCATTTATATAAATGAGAATGTACTAGAATGAATAGTTTCACCCCTCTGAGACACAGTTTAAATTTCAAGGTTAATATTGAATTCTGTTCTTTATTTCAATATGATAGCAAAATTAAGTTTGAAGCAAAACACTAGTAATAAATGTTTCTGATAAAAATACTGCATTTATGAAATCAATAATAAACAATGGGACATTAAAGAGAGAGATGGCCCCACCATTAGAGAAGCCCAGGATCTTTATGGTGAACTTTACTTGTTTATTAGAATAATTGGGTCAAATTTTAAATTCCCTTCTAATGATATTTAGACAATTTGCTTTGAGATTGCTATTGGGCTCACCAAATATTCACTGTGCAATCACAGAATTCATAGAGATATTTCAGGTGCTTGTTCTGACTTCTAAATTTTTGACAAAATTATGGTCCCCAGGATGATAGGGCTACCTATATGAGTCCTCTTTAGACTCCAGACTACAGAGGTGAATTAGAAGTAAGTGTGAAAAAGGAAAAGGACCATCCATGATGTTTTGGTACCAAAAGAAATTCAAATTGTGTAATCACCCACACTCCATTGCTGTTTTCCCAGTCACCACCTGGCATTGTTATCCCTTCCTTTTTTCAATGGAAGTGAGGTATGCACTTAGATTTGCCTGATCTGAAAGGAGAGGAATATCACACACACAAATGGCAATGTTAGTTCAGATAGTCAGAGACTAAGGATATATTTATTCATAGATTACCCCCTCATCTCAAACTGCCTAGGTGATTTAAACGTTTATTTATTTATTGTTTTTAATGAAGTTAGAAGTTTGGGAAAAGTTAAGGTAAACATATAAGATGGGATTAATTAAGAATTAGTAAAACAGGCAAATCATCAACCATGATTATTTGTATCCCTAAGAGAGGGATAGTAAAATAATAATGATAATGATGATAAAGCAGAAGAATTCTTTAAATTTAGAAAGCATGGAAATATGTCATATTTCCATAAAACTAGATTTAGGGATATTTCAAAAGGAAAAATGGCAGAAACTTTATTTTTATTATAAATTATGTAAAAATAATTTCTATAATCACAAAAATCAGTGGATAAAAAGTATTCAAGGGAGGATGGTCAATAACTAAAAATTGCAAAGGCAGAAAAATTCTTCCAAGATTCAGACTTTAGAACATAATCCAATGGCTTGAAATAGATAAGACAACTTAAAATAATATGTAACTTAGTCCAATACAGAAATTTACAATCCTGAGAATCAGTTTCAAATGAGGAAAAACAAGTTCACCTAGAAGAATAACATTTAAATTCCACACAAATTGCTTTCTAATTTTAAATCCCTTAAGAGATGAACTATAATATCTGAAAAAGAATTAGATTCAGAAAGAAAAATAGGAAAACGATTAATTTATGAATGGCTGATAACATAAATTCATGAAAAAAAACATATTTCAAAAATCTAATATAAAAGACCAAATGCAATGTGTAGGTTAAGGGAACTCAGTATAATCAGAGAATGCTTGGGGATGGTGAGACATATTGTACTTTTCCTTGATTAATTATCAAAACCATTTGAAAGTTAAATATGTGGAAAATATATACCTTTGGTTCAATATTAAGCTTTTCATCTGAAAGAATCTGTTGGTTGAACTGAATCAATTTTAGTAGAAATGAATGAAATATCTGGTTGCATTTATGCTGGTTTGCCCTAATGACTATCGCCAGCTGATCACTGTCAAGAACTGCATGTCTATTGCCTAGTTTATTCACATAAGGAAATTTTTCTATATTATAATTTTGTCTTGTTTCCCCAGTATTTTGGGCAAGAAAATGAAATATTGTACCCTGATAATACCATTAACTCTTTTCCTTCTAAAATAACTATGCCTTGGGATTTTAATAAAAATGGAAATAATTATCTTCCCAAAATCATACTAATAGCCAACAGAAAAAGCACTTCCAATCTGCCTGTCACTCTTCTCTCCATATATAAGTTTACTTATGTTTTACATCAACCCTAAGAGTTAGATACTACTGTTACTGTCATCATGTTACAGAAGAGAAAACTGAGGCACTGTAGCTTGCCTGATCACATAGCTAGTAAGTCTCAAACCCAGGTAATTTGGTCCAGCAGCAGATTCTAACATGGCTCTTAATGATCCCCACTTCCTGGTATACATGTTTATTAGTTTTCTATTGATTCCTGAACAACTTACCACAATTTTAGCAGTTTAAAAGTACACATATTTATTGTGTTATAATTTCTTTGGATTAAAAGTTCAGACACAATGAATTTTATAAGGTTGAAGTCTTGGTATCAGCAGGGTTGTATTTTTTCTGGAGCCTCCAGGGGAAAACCTTTCTAGGCTCTTTGAAGTTTGTAGCCAAAATTATTTCCTGTGGTTATAGGACAGAGGTTCCCATTTTCTTGTTGGCTGTAAGTCAGAGATCATTTTGAATTGTCTGTTTCCCTTCACATGTGGCTCACTTTATTAATCATCACAGCCAGCAAGAACAGGTACTCCTAAATCTCTATGACCTCTTCTGCCTCACTTCTCTCCTTTCCTTTTCCACCTCATGTCTCTGATAAGAGCCAGAAAAAATGGTTGTCTTTGAAGGGCTTATGTAATTAGCTTGAACCTATCTCGAAATCCAGATATATAATCTTCCTACTAATTAAGCCAGTTGATTACTATAATTCCATTTTCAAAGATCCTTCACAGTAGTGCCTAGGTTAGTGTTTAATTGAATGCCTAAGGGATGAGAATCTTGTGGGGAGATTTTTAAAATTCTGTTGGCTACACAATCCCTTGTTATATAAGAACTTATAAAACCTACAGATAACCAACAGACACATGAAAAGATGCTCAACATCACTCATCATCAGGGAAATGCAAATCAAAACCACAATGAGATATCACCTCACACAAGTCAGAATGGCTAAATCAAAAACTTAAAGAACAAGAAATGTTGGTGAAGATGTGGAGAAAAAGGAACCCTCGTGCACTATTAGTGGGAATACAAACTGGTGCAGCCATTGTGGAAGACAATATGGAGGTTCCTCAAAAAATTAAAAATAGAACTGCCATATGATCCAGGATTCACACTACTGGGTATTTACCCTCAAAATATGAAAACACTAATTTGAAGGGATATATCCACCCCTGTGTTTATTGCATTATTTACAATAGCCAAACTATGGAAGCAGCCCAAATGTCCATCAATTGATGAATAAATAAAGAAGATATATATATATATGTATATATACATATATATATATACATGTATATATACATACACATACATACATACACACACACAATGGAATATTATTCAGCCATAAAAAGAACAAAATCTTGCCTTTTGCAACAACATGATGGAGCTAGAAAGTATAATGCTAAGTGAAATAAGCCAGTCAGGGAAAGACAAATACCATATGATTTCACTCCTACACAGATTTTAAGAAAGAAAACAAACAAACAAAGGGGAAAAAGAGAAAGACAAACAAAAAAACAGACTCTTAAATATAGAGAACAAACAGATGATTACAAGAGGGGAGGTGAGTAGGGGGAATGGTGGAGAATAGGTGAAGGGCATTAGGACTACACTACACTAATCATGATGAACATTGAGTAATATATGAAAAGTAATATATGAAACTGTTGAATCACTACACTGTACATCTGAAACTAATACAGCACTATGTAAACTACACTGGAATTAAAATTAAAATGTGAATGGAGATAAAATATATAAAACAGAATAATCAGTTGTTATTGGATCTATCAATTGTATATCACACATTGCTTTTTGCCATGTTAGATATTGATTCCTATTCTGTAAGAACTCAACTTACAGCCTAAATTCTAAAATTACATTACCTTTCTAAGTCTCAATAAATGTAATAATGAAATAATCACTAATAAGAATTAATGATGCATTTACTGTGTGTTAGAATTTTTGCTAAATTCTCTACATTCTTCTTTCATCAGAGTTAGCAAATCTCTATGAGATAGAAATTGTCATTAGTCCATTTAGATCAGAAGGCTCAGAGCAAGAAAGGGAGATTAAGGAAATTTCACAGTATCACACTGGAGAAAATTTGTGGGGCAAGGTTTCACACGAAGGAAAACCAGCTAAGACCAGCTTCCTTTCCTGCTAGCTTGCTTAAATATTATAATATACTGCTTCTCAGCAAGGATTTTAAAAAAAGGGAATCACCACAAGTTTTATGTTTTTGGAAAATTCAAAAAGTTCAACATATTAATATTATAAAGAATATAGGAATATTAATTCAGAACTTCATTTTTATTTGTTCTTCATCTACAGAATGAGTATAATAAAAAAACCCCAAAAAACAAAAAAAACCCAGTCATTTCTACTAGATTATCTAAGGACAAATACCCCTTATTTAAAAAAAAGGTTGATTTTACTTTTTAGCCACTGATATTTATAATCAGAATAAAATTGATATAAACACTATGAAATCTAGAGAATAAGCAATATGTGATTCATTTTATATAATCTTGCATATGGAATTTAAGTAATGTACAAATAGCAGTATTTATTGTTAAGGAGCGGAAAGTGATGATTAAGCTTGTCCAGATGGGCACAATAAGCCAAACCACAGCAGGGCTGACCTGTTTATTTCTGCTTTCTCAAAAGCCGAAATTGCTCGAAGGTATGGCCATTTTGATCAGTTGCTACACAATAGTTTATTATTGCAACCCCAAATTTTCAGTCAACTATAACAAAGTCAACCAATATGTCTACCTTTTAGCAGCTTTCATTCCTGCTATATATTCCATCTAGTGTATTTTAATTTAATTTATTGTGTTCTTCATCTCTGATTGATTCTTTTTAATCTCTTTGTTAAGGGTCTCGCTGATGTTCTCCACTCTTTTCTCAAGTCCAGTATCTTATTATCATTATTTTAAATTATGTTTATTAAAAATATCTAAAAAATATTTCTATCCTTCCCATCCAATTATTATTTTCAATTTGCCTGTTTGCCTTTGTCTAACATTTATATATCACATTTGTCTGAAGTGCATTTTGGAATATTTTCTATGATAGTCTTTGTTCATTATTTCTCCAATTGTATTTTCTTGTTCAGAATATTTAACTCTCTTGAGAGTGTCAGAGACATAAATATTGACATATTCATCCTAGATTTCATTGTGATAAATGCTCTAATGAAGCGTTCAATGCATTTATTTTTAAAAACACATGGCAATTCTATTTTTTGAATCATCATGGACTTAATTTACATATTATGTAAATTCACAGCTTAGGTTCTGATTTGCACCCTTAACCTTGTTGTATGCTATAAAGCTTTCAATTTTCATGGGTACCAACTAACCTTTAAGGCTACTTGCTATCATTTTTCTGACCTCATTTGCTTCTTCAATTAGAGGAGAACCCTAGCTTCCTGCCTACCATCGTGTCTTATGTTTACAGTGATTCTGTTTCTCCACTGTGGCTACAGAACCTTAGGATGCTTTGGGCAAGGCACTGTTTATCCAGATCTGAGTGACAACTGCTTTTATTTCTTTTTTCTCCTCCCTCCCCTCCCTTTTTGCCTCCTTCTCTTCCTTCCTTTCCCCTTCTTCATCCTCCCTTCTCCTCTCCTTTTTATTTTTTGGTATACTATAATAATGTATGTACAGTATGAAGAATAAATTAGAAGCAATCAATAGTGAAATCACCATCCAAACCAAGAAATAGAACATTGCTAGCACCCTACATGCCCTTGTATACTTTTCCCTGATCATAACCACCTCCCTGTCTCAGAAATAATGACTATCTATATTTTTGTGATAATTATCTTGCTTTCCTTTATTGTTTTACTTTCTAAATATGAATTCCTCAATAATATAGTTACTTTATCTATTCTCAAATTTTATATATATATGTAGAATTATCCTGAAATATTCATGTCTACTCATACTAATATGTTTTGAGTTTCATTCATGTTGTTGTAGGTGTATTTTATTTTATTGTGGAAGTATACCACCATTTATTTGCCTGCTTTACTGTTGGTGTACTGTACCTTTGGAAGTTTCTCTGGGGTATATACTTAGCGATGGAACTATTGAGTTAAAAGGTTTGCACACCTTCTACTTTAATGAGTAATGCCCAACTTTTCAAAATAGTTGCAGCCATTTCCATTCCTACTACTGGGGTATGAAGTTCCTCATTGCTCCATGTACTCACTGATAGATTAGTGTTGTTAAATTTTGATTTTTGCCAATCTTATATGTATGTGCTTATATATGCTGTTTTTTTTTTCTTTCTTGCAGATAATAGATTTTAGGTTACATAAGATATTAATCATGCAAATTTATTTTATCTTTAATATCTTTCTGAGTGTTTGTTTATTTGTTTTTATTAGCTCCTGGTTTTATTGATCTGGATTTTTAGTCTCTATTTTATTTATTTCTGCTGTAATCTTTATTATTTATTTCCTTCTACTGGTTTTTTTTTTTTAAAGATTTTATTTATTTATTTGACAGAGAGAGACACAGCGAGAGAGGGGACACAAGCAGGGGGAGTGGGAGAGGGAGAAGCAGGCTCCCGCTGAGCAGGGAGCCTGATGCGGGGCTCGATCCCAGGACCCTGGGATCATGACCTGAGCCTAAGGCAGACGCTTAACGACTGAGCCACCCAGGCGCCCTGCTTCTACTGGTTTTGAGCTTGTTCTTTTGTAGTTCTTTTAGGTGTAAAGTTAGGTTTGAGGTTTTTCTTATTTCTTGAGGTAGGCCTATATTGCTATAATTTTCCCTCTTAGAACAGCTTTTGCTGCATCCCAAAGATTTTTAACTGTTGGATTTTCATTTTTATTTGTCTCCATGTATTTTTTATTTCCTTTTTGATTTCTTAGTTGACTGATTCATGTTTAGCAGAATGTTACTTAGGCTCTATGTACTTCTGTTCCTTCCAGATTTTTTTCTTGTGATTGATTTCTAGTTTCATACCGTTATGATCAGAAAAGGTGTATGATATGATTTCAATCTTTTTAAATTTATTGCAACTTGTTTTGTGAGCTAACATGTAATCTCTTCTGGAGAATGTCCCATGTGCACTTGAAAATAATGTATGTTCTGCTATTTTTGGATGGGATGTTTTAAATATATCTGTTGGCTCCATCTGGTCTATGTGTTATTGAAAGCCACTGTCTCCTTGTTGATTTTCTGTCTGGATGATCTATCCATTGAGGTAAGTGGAATTTAGGTGCCCTACAATTATTGTATTCCTGTCTATTTTGATATCTTTCTCAGTTTTTGGATATAATAGAGTACCAAGTTATAGAATAAATGCCACAGTTTTTTGCTCTTTGACCACACTGTTCTATGGTGAATCATTTCCTCATTTCCTTCTATCACTTCAGCTTCTCTTAAATTAGAAGAAACTTTTCTTCCCCTTCCAAAGGAATCATCCTTTCCACCAATTTTCTCAATTCACGTATCCAGGAAGGGGTCTGATGAAGTGATAGAATTCTGCTGCTACATCATGATTATATATTCATTCATTATCACTAAACGCCTCTCCTGCATACTGTTCTTTCTTCTTCCTTAACATAATTATTTCTAACTCTAGAATAACATCTTTCCACCATTTGTTACCTGGTCTACAGTCTTTATTCTTAATAGTAATTAAAGAATGAGAATTGAGAAGTTAATTTTAGTCTCTATTTTATTTATAAATAGAGTAAAGTTAATAGAAAAGTAAAAGTAAAAGTAAAAGTAAAGTTAATAGAAGCTTTCAAAACACAGATCTGGGAAAACAACTATTGTAATTTCTTTTTTGCAAGGAAGAAGGAACTGAATGCGTATAAAATATTTTGATGGTGCCAAGTCAGAATGTACAGTGATGTTCTGATATGTGCTAGTATGAAGTTTTCATGAACTGAGAATTGCCCTTCCAGTGTTTACAGTTTCTCCTCTTTGCTAGTGCAGGCAAGTCTATTAAATCATAACAAAGCTTATTTTAAATTTCCAAGTTACACAACCAAGAGTGAACTCTTTCTATCCTCCTCCAATTCTCTGCTATTATCCTTAGTGATTATCCATGTTAAAACCCTACCAATCTGACATCCTCTACCATCCTCAACATTTAAGTACTCATTTCTCTTCCATGTCAGTCACCTACAAACATGGCCACCTCAAGTGGATCTCACTGTCACTTGGGATCACTGTGTATCTTATACCTTATATCTTTCCTCTTTAATCACAGTCTCATGATTCTCTATGTCCTCTACTACCTACTACTGCTACTCAGTTATTCTATCATTATCTACTTTGCATTACTGATGCACCATTGTCAGTTGATTTTCCCCTTTCTGATCTTTCCTGATTCTTTTATCCTCATGTTCCTAGAATACCTGGATTTCTTGACTTTCCTATATACTTTATTTCCTCCAAACTTAAGAATGCCATTGACTTTATTGAGTCCAATTTTTGGTATTTGGTAATAATTATAGTATAGCACAGTATTTAACACTAGGTGGGTTGCTGCTCTACTGCTGCTAAGCAATTCATTTGATTATATCTTATTGCCACTATATTCCATGTTTACTTTTGCTAGAGCTTTCTATAACAATCTCTCAGCTAATTTTGGTTTCTCAGAGGGTTGAGACTTTTGCTCTAGAATCAATTCTCCTTAGGTTAGGTAAGGCCTGAGACTCTGCTTGGCTTTAGTGAGTTAGGACTGAATAGTGTGTTTTACTCCTATTATTTCCTCAGAAATCTCTTTCTGTTCCTTATAGTATTATATGATCTTTTTTTATTTATAAAAAATGTATCTTCTTCCTCCCATTTCCTAATGTGTTATGCAAAGTTCTTTTTTTCCTTTCAATATGAGGTCTTTGCAGCTCATCCACTAACACAATTTCATGTTTTTTCTCAATGAGAACAGCTCCAGGTACATGTTCTTAGCCTTAACTGCCTTCCAGAAATCTAGATTTAAATTTTATATTGGTAATATGGCATCTCTACCAGAATGCACTAAATATGTAAAAAAATTAAACTCAACATTTGCCAGTAAACCATTTACTCCTCTTGAATTTTTCCTGGTGTCTACCTGCTTCTTGTTATTAATGGCACCATCATCTATAGAAACCAAGAACTGACTGACCTATCAAAATTATGTTAACTTTCCCCTCTATGTCTAATTCTTTCTCCCATAATACCTAACAAATAATAAGTACCATTGATTCTTCCTTTGTAGGAAGTTGTTATACCCACACTTTTATGACCACTCACACAAACACACATCCTATCATCCTAATCTTTCATTTCTTCTGACATTACGATGTCTTTTCCCTGACCACCCTCCACCTGAATTATTTGCAACAGTAATCTCATTTTTTCAATTGACCTAATAAGAACCCAAATGAACAAATATGCATAGTTCTAGGAGTAAGGCATCATTCCAATAATTTTACTCTCTTATAAATAAATTTTTATTTTTAGTTATATATTTTTTCAACTTTATCTTTCAGTACTCTGCTTCATTTGTACTTTTGTGTGGGCTCCTTATTTCTCTTCAGTCCACATTTCCCAACATCATGTCTTTCCCAACAACAACAGTCTCCATTGTTATTCAAGGGTATCCCAAAACATTTTCAATTATGCATTTTTTTTTTTACACAGAAAAAGTTAAAATCCAATTCTCTAAACCAACCAGAATTAATCTTTATTTCCTTTGAATTTCTTTGTCATGTAGCACCAATCTTCTAGAATTATTATATTCCTTATTAGTGTGGATATTTATGCAGATTTTTTCTCCTATATACAATATTAGTATAAGTTTGAAGAAATTATTTCTACTTGATTTTTGTAACATTCAAAAGAGCATCCTTGGGTGCCTGGGTGGCTCAGTTGGTTAAGCGACTGCCTTCAGCTCAGGTCATGATCCTGGAGTCCCAGGATCGAGTCCCACATTGGGCTCCCTGCTCAGCAGGGGGTCTGCTTCTCCCTCTGATCCTCTTCCCTCTCTTGCTATCTGTCTCTCATTCTCTCTCTCTCAAATAAATAAATAAAATCTCAAAAGAGCATCCTTCACACTTGGAATAAATTCACTAATATTTTCTAGTGATATTGACAAGTTCCGCACAGACACACAAATTCCATAAAACAAAATATTCAGCCAATTTAATTAAAATGGACAATTTAGCTAAAGAGTCATATATGCTAATATTTTGGAATCATGTCAAAAAAAGGAACCAGTAAATTGATGGAATGGTGTCACTTTTACTACTGATTTGACACTGTAAAGAGATAGAAAAGATAAGGAAAATAAAGGGTATAACCTGTTAAATTTAGAATTTTTACTGTTATGGTGCTTTATACATGTAATGGTGGCTTCAAGAAAGCAGGCCAATTTACTGGATTATATCTAATACTGTTTGAAAATAAACCAAAGACCACATTTTTAAATATCTTGGAAGCATAATTCTAATTTTGTTGCCAACATTCTGCTATCCCATTTGTTATCAGTATCTATTATAGTCTGTCATTTTAATGGATATGAAACATGTCAGAAACACAGCTTTAATGATAGCAATGAAATTGTCTAATTAGAAATGATTTTCATTAAAATATATTTATTTCTGTGAGTCAACAGTGGCACTTTATGTTGTAGGCATTTGAAGGATTTTTTTTTTCATTTTTACAATGAAAGTGTCATTTTATATAAACTTGTCTCTACCAATTACCCATTGTGTACCATTGGATCAGGTAGTCATTTTCTTTTGAGCCTTTCTTCATCTGTAAAAGGAAAATCACCATTTTAAGTATTTGTGAGGACTAAGTTGTTTCATACATGTAAAGTTTTTCAAATGCTTCTTGGCGCATGGTAGGCACTCATTAGGCAATAATAAATATAGCTATGCCTTTTAATAATTGCACTCCTCGGTTGTTTTGACTATTTTTATTCGTAGCAGTTATTATTCTCTTTAGTCTTTGCCTATAATCAGAATTGGGCACACACACTTTTTTTTTTTTTATCTTGAGCCATGATGGAATCAAAGCTAAATTTTCCAATAATTACTACATTGTGTGGAGCTTTACCATTTGAAGATCTGAACGATTATAAATTTTTTAATAGAGAGAAAACAGAATATGTTTAAGAGTTTTTTAAAATCAGGGGTACCTGGGTAGCTCAGTTGGTTGAGCATCTGCCTTCGGCTCGGGTCATGATCCTAGGGTCCTAGGATTGAGCCTCTCATGGGGCTCCCTGCTCAGTGGGGAGTCTGCTTCTCCCTCTCCCCCTCCCCCTGCTTATGCTCGTGCTCTCTCTCTCTCTCTGTCTCTAATAAATAAATAAATTAAAAACTAAAAAAGTGTTTTTAAAATCAATATTTGACTGTAAGCAGATACGTGACTTCATTCTTTTTACTTTTAGTGAGGTAGTTAATGACATAGGCACGTTGTTTTTATTTACTCTGAAATACTAGAATTCTAATATGAAAGTGTCAATTACACTTCTAGTAACTTGGAAGTCAATTTAATATGTTTATATTTTTGAATTTTACTCTGGAGGGGAAAGAAAAAAACCAACCAAATAAATGTAAAAATAACAACAAAATTATTCATTAAATCTTATGAAACATGGTTATTTAGAACACTAGGTTGGGAGTTAGGAGGCCTGTGTTCTAATCTAACATTTGCTATAAAGTAACCTTGTATCCTTGTCATTTATTCTTTTTAAACCTCATTTTTTCTCATGTGAAAAAGTACAGATTGAACTATATGGTCCCTAAGCAACTTTTCAAAAAAGTTCAACTGTTCACATTTTAACCACCTCTTTTTCTAGAAATAGGGGAAGCTTTTAAGCTAGGGCAGCACCCATCTAGTGAGGATCTTGTCTCATGGCACCTGGAACTGCCATGAAGATGCCCTTTGGAGAGGAATGTCCAGCACTGTTAGGTTGGCATGCTTTGCTCCTTTTCTATGTCTTTTTGAGTTCACTGGTGCCAAATGTTCCCCGTAGGGGTCTTGTGAGTGTGAAGAGTTAAGAGAGCCTATGAAGACCCCAGTATTCACAGTGGTCTAGAGGTGGTATAGAATTTAAAACTATCTGGGAAAGGCACTATGACATTAAAAAGGATGGAAGAGGAGATATTGGCAGGATGTGAGAACTACATGGAAGGGCCAATATATACCTATGGCTCAATGGAATGATTTGTGACCTTGACAAGGGATAATCCTTCCCATTGTGAGTGAGTAAAGATTGGAGAGAAACCAACCATGAGGAAGTACCAAGAGGAAAAACTACTCAATTCCTTTAAACTTCATGAAATGGACCTAAAATCCAATGAATAGTGTCTTTAGTATATATGGATTTCTTTTTCACTTATTATAAAATGTTGAGGTTGTTTACATGGGCTTATCCACTCCATGATATTTTCAAGGTCCTAGGACCTTTCTATTTTTCCAATATGCCATGCTTAGCACATTGATACTCTGTCCTTAAGTAGGCACTTCAAAGTTGTAGCATAGCTCCTTAAAATACAGTATCCTATTCATATTCAGGAAGGAAGGAATGAGGGTGATATTACCATTAAGACTATTATAAGGAAGCATGTATTTCTCAAAAGTTCTTAGTAGGCTTTGCTTATATCTCATTGCTCAGTGGGGCTGAGAATGTTCACTTTTAGTTACAGAAATGAGTGGGAAAATGGACATTTAGATATTCTAGTTTCCATAGTAGAAGCAGACAGGAAAAAACAGTGTTGGGGATGACTATTGTTGTGGCCAACAAAAAGAAGTTGCCACAGTGAAGGATGTGCAAGCCATATCACATGAGAAATGGTTGCAAATGCCTAGTATTTTTAATTAGAAAGGGAAGATTTATAAAAGACATAAAAATATTTTCAGGCTTTTAAATTTATGTTTTATGCAATAAAGATCATCTATACTTTCTGTAGAAATTAGTTCTATATCAGATAGAACTTTATCAGAAGAGCTATTCCACATGAAATGGATTCTCTTATAAGTAAAAAAAAAAAAAACTCCAGTGTTTAAAGTTTAGGCATAAAATGTTTTTTTTTTTTTTTAAAGATTTTATTTATTTATTTGAGAGAGAGAGAATGAGAGACAGAGCACGAGAGGGAAGAGGGCAGAGGGAGAAGCAGACCCCCTGATGAGCAGGGAGCCCGATGTGGGACTCGATCCCGGGACTCCAGGATCATGACCTGAGCCGAAAGCAGTCGCTTAAACAACTGAGCCACCCAGGCGCCCTAGGCATAAAATGTTTTAAGAACAATCTACAATACATACCATAGAGGAAATTATTATATTATTTCAAGGAGAGACAAATTTACTCCCAAATTTCTTTCCAATGTTTTTATGATATGATTCTAGTCTCCATTACATCTCTTCACCCTATTTAAATGTCACTTGTGATCTCTGGAAAGAGTTGCTATTCTAACATAGTAGCAAGTTTAAGTTAGACAGATTCTTAAAATTATTAATGACAAGGCTTTTCATTTGACTCTCAAAGGAAAGGCCAGTTATTTATCTGATTTTAATCAATTAAGCATTTAATAAGTTTTGCTTTATATAAAGCCAGCACATTTTGCAAATGTGTGAAGTTATAAATAGGCAAGGTGACATATTAGAAATGTCCATTGTTTTAGAAGACTTCTCATTATAATCTGACCATTGGATGTACTCCAGAGTTATACTGTTGCTCTCATAACTCATGGAATATTGTTTGTAATAACAATCATCTTCTCAAATTGGTCATTACCAAAGTTAATGACCTGTTTATTAGAACATCAACCTTGGCTTTGCCTCAGTCTCTTAATTAACACATCTGTCATTTACTACTAGTGGCTAAGAATTTCTGTGTAGAGGACAGCTTTAATAATGATGGCACCATTAAAGCGACATCTCTATATATTTGGATGGATCATCATATTTGCATTGGCCTATCACAAACAAGATCCTGTGAGGTTTTAAATAGTTTTGGCAGCCCAAAATGGTGAAATCTAAACAGAAAATAGAACAGCATTAGCCTCCTTTGTGGAGTATTTGCATTGAAAATTATTTATTATCACTGTTGAGAAGGATAATCCCACAAAACAAATTGCTGTACCTTCACGTGCAGAGAGCCATTCTTACCCACACTGGTAAACAAACCCGCCCAAAGTACAAGCCCTTCCAGATACATACATTTTCTCCTGCCATCTCCATTCATTTAATCATTCAACAAATATTGTATTACATCTATGTAGATGCCTTTAGCAAGCTAATAACATACTGACATTTCCAATTGAACATCTGTAATATGCATGGGCATTGAAATGTTGGCATTTTTTAAAGAAGGAAATATGGTATCATGTTCCTAAAATGAGCTGATACTAGCTTCTTAAATCTTCATTTGAAAATTAGACTGGAAGATAATGACACATTGACAAACAAAACAAAACAAAAATAAAATGTAGTTGCCTATATTAATTTTTGTTCTTAAAATGTACTGAAAATTAAATGCTTATTAAAATTCTGATATCAAGGGAAAATGTTGTATAATTTTGATATAACATTTATCTTCTCAAATAACCATGTAGGAAACATAAGTCACCTGGAAGTTATGTTTTGTCCTCTTCTTTTTAGAGATAAATTCATTTTTATTATTATTCAAAATCGTGTTTAATTATCATGGAAAGCCTAATTCAATAAAGTGGTTTTACAAATTACAAGCATCCTGGTTTCACATGTACCTCCATGGTTCCTTAGGGTCTGTGAAGGAGACTGGTCCATAAAGTGGTACTATAAGCTTCAAATGAGAGGTAAAAAAAAATGGAAATAAGGCAACAAAGCCACAATAACATTTATTTGGCCCACCTTTTACTCTCTCTGACTTGAAATTAATATTATAAAAAGATTACTGGTTTCCTTCAGTACACATTTCTTTGGGCAAGAATTTACAATATATTTAAAGGAATCATGAAATACAAATTTTGTCCATTTATAAATTTGAGGGCAGTAGACATGAAAACTATACTTAAAACTCACTCACTTATAGACTCCCAGTTATAATTTACTGAATTATAAACCCATATCCAGCCCACATGATTTGGTCCCAATTCATCTCTCCAACCTCATTTTCTTCTATCCCTTTCATCCTAATCAGTGTAATTTCTGTCTCTTAAAAATACTACATAAATTACCATATCCAAGAACTCTACTCTCCCAGTGTTTGGAATGGTCCTTTCTACTTCTCTTTACTAAGCTCTTCACTCAGATGTCACTTCTTCAGAGATTTTCTTCATAGAACTAATTACTATATAATATTATCACTTATTTCCTTTGTGTTTATTTTCTCTTTATCTGACTAGAATATAAATTCTTTGAAGCAAGGCCTTTGACTCTCAAGTCTCCACTGTATCCCCAGTCTCTAGAATAAATTTTGGTGCAGAGATCAAAACATATACAGATTCCAAAATATTTGTTAGCAATTAACTGATATAAGGCTTTGCAGAGTAACAAGTTTTTTAATGAGGTATAATTGTATATAGTCAAAACGACAATCTTAATTTTATAGTTTGAAAGTTTGGCAAATTATTTATATTTATATTTATTTATATTATATTCATGCAGCCAATACCCAATTTAAGATTTAGAATAAGGCAAATGACTTTTTAAACTTAAATAAAAACTATTTCCTTTTAAATATACCTACGGGTCAAATATTTTGTTTCTCATAGAGAGTTCTAAGTGGTTAAAGCTGGTATCTTACCCAGTTGGTTGACTTGAACTTTGATATGCAAATGTTCCTAGTCTTTGGGATCCTTCTTGCAAATCCAAGTAAAGCAACTTTTTAATAAAAATTGATGAATTGAAGGTAAGTTAAAAAAAAAAGAAAAAGGGGAAACACCCATAAAATTAAGTTCATCTTTGCAAGTTGTTTACTTTGATTGTTTCTGGGTGTGGTTGGATTGAAACTTCTAAAGATACCAAAAGTAGTATGTGCCAGCATGGGTTCCTTGGATAAGTTTCACAAGGTCCATTATGTTCAAAGTTTTAACTGAAAGCCCAGTTTGAAACTTCTAATGGTTGTCAAACTGCAAAGAAGAGAATACTGTCTTTGATATTCCTTTAGCACAGGGTAACCATATATCTCATTTTGTCCAAGAGAGTCTGTGTTTGTCTATAGTTATTGCAGTAACTATTAGTGGTACTCCCTTTTATTCTAAAAAGTGTCCTCGGATGATAAATTATTTAGTCACCCAACTTTTGTACCCTTTTTTGAGAAAGATATATACTGATCTTTTAGTACAATGAAGTTCTCTTTTTAACCTAGATGATAGATTTTGACTTAAAAAAGCAGTTGTACTTTCAAGAAACAAGACAGCACAGTAGACATTGATTGCTGCCTTGACCTCATTATGCTGATAAGGGCATTTGTGAATATTGTCTAAGTTAAGGTAATAAACACCCAGGTAGAAGGTTAATGACACATTTAGCATCAGTGGGGTGCCGGACAGTTTTTCACAGAAAAACCAGTTCAAGCTGGTAAACCTTCTGTCCTGTCCATGTCGAACAAAAACACATCATGTTTCCACAAACTGAATATAATTCAAAAGCTAACAGCGTGCAGAGAATTCAGCAATTGGCTGACTACATTGTTTTGCCAAAAAATAACAAACTTAAAATGTTGTCAAGTCATTTTTTAACAGCAATTTTCTGTAATCTTTTGGGCCTCCTGCTATGTCTCTGCTAATCTGAGGCCTTACTGCTGGCTGACGCTAAAGACGGCTTTATGACAAATTTATGAACTGATGAGTCATTTTCCACATTCATTCAGCTAATGAGCAAAACAAGTCATTATTTTTTAAGCCTGATTACCACTGCCTTATTTAATACAAGAAGCACATACAAATGCTGTTAAGCTGCTTTCTCATGAAATAACACTCTGCTAAGACTAACAATATCTATAGGCTAAAATGCCTAGTATAATCAAAACTGGAAAGGACTGATTCAAAATTTCTCAATGATGTCTATTAAATCCTTACATTTTGGCATTAGGACATACTGCCATCATTACAAATTAGGATTCCAATGGTTTAAATCATATGAATTATCAGTAGCTTTCACATGCATGGGCTTTCAATTAATTAGTCAAAAAACCATTGAATACTCACTACAGAAATGAACAATGTGGGGGTTACTGGCGGGAACATCATAATAGAGGGGAGAAGTGTACAGTGAAGTAGAGGACATCAATGCAAAGAGTAGCTGAAAGTGAGGCAGTGAGGAATAAGAACTGAATAAATGAAGATGGCAGGATATTCAGAGGAACTCAGGGGAGAGAGGGTTGCAGTGAATTTGGAGGAAGTGTGAGTTGTAAGATGGTAACAGCAAGATTGACTTTAATGTTCAACCATGCTTAAATTTCCACAGCTAAGGAAAATGTGACAAGTGCAATGCTTTATTTCATTTTTGACTGGTCATGGGCTTTTTTTTTTTTTCCTCTGCATTTGAGCTTGATATAAGAGTTTGTCAGGAGGTCTGGGAGGTTTCAGTGTCAAAAAATAATTTCTGGCCCTAGTATTGCTCTCTATTAGATTACTACTTGATTCTTAAATGCACTATTGAGACAAACTGAAAGGAAAATTTTAATAATTATTATGAAGAGTATAAAAGGCAGTCAAGAAGGAAAGAAAGACACCTTGAATGAGTAATTCAAAATTAAGGCCTTGGTGATGATAGATCTTAAAACTGCACTGAAGGAAATGACTTGAAACTGTCAGATTCTAAGGTTAAACAGAATGAATCTTTGGTGGGACAATATTAGCATATAAGCAATGATTCTTGAAGAATGGGTACTCTAAGTATTCTTATTAATTCAGAAAGTGATTATGCTTACTGAGATTTAAAATCTTTCTAAAATATGAATATTTTTATGTTGGTAATAAATCAAACAATTTGGTAATAAGAACAATGCAATTTCATTCATGACTCAAGATCTTGGGATACAATTTACCTGTACCGACATCATTTTTGGTAGGAGGAGCAATACCCACTCTGCTTCCCCGAAAATATCTGCATCCTAATCCTTAGAATCTGTGAATATGTTAATGACATTACAAAATGGAATTTGCAGTGTGATTAAATTAAGGACCTTGAAATGTAGAGAGTATCCTGGATTAATGTGTTGGGTCCAATCTAGGGCCATAAATCCTTAAAATCAGAGAACCTTTCCCAGTTGTGTTCAGAAAGAGAAGGTGATATGACTACAGAAGAATGGCCAGACAAATGCAAAGTTGCTGGCTTTGAATATGGAGGTAGAAGGCCTAAGCCAAGGAATGGAGGAGATGGTCTTGAGAATCTGGAAAAGGCAAGCCTCCAGGAAAGATTGTAACACTGCAAACACTTTGATGTTAGCCCGGTGAGACTCATGTCAGACTTCTAATCTGCAGAACTGCAAGATAATAAATTTGTGCAGTTGTAAGACACTAAACTTATGGTAATTTGTTATGGCAGTGATAGAAAACCAATTACACATCATTTTTCATAGCAGTGAATTTGTGGCAGAAAGAATTCTAAGAATGATGTCCCCCATCAAAAAACTTCCCTTCCGGCGCCTGGGTGGCTCAGTCATTAAGCGTCTGCCTTTGGCTCGGGTCATGATCTCAGGGTCCTGGGATCGAGCCCCGCATCGGGCTCCCTGCTCCGCGGGAGGCCTGCTTCTCCCTCTCCAACTCTCCCTGCTTGTGTTCCCTCTACCGCTGTGTCTCTCTCTGTCAAATAAATAAAATCTTTAAAAAAAACAAAAACGAAAACAAACAAACAAAAAACCTTTCCTTCCTAATCCCTGGAACTCTAAATATGATGAATTATCATGAGCTTGATAGAGTTCATAGCAAAGGGGACTCTGCAGATGTGATTAAGGTTACTAATCAGTTGAGTAAAGAATAGGGAGATTATCCTGGATTTTCTGGATGGAGCCCAATGTGGGACTTGATCCCAGGACCCTGGGATCATGACCTGAACTGAAGGCAGATGCTTGACTGACTGAGCCACCCAGGCGCCCCACCTTGTGGTACTTTGAACAAAGAAGTTGGCTGAGTCTACCCAGACTTCTGAACCACAGAACTGTGAGCTAATAAATGCATGTCATTTTAAATTACTGATTTTGTGGTAATTTGTTATGTAGCAATAGCAAATTAATACAGAGCCCTAAAATTTATTGACCACCCTTTAATACCAAGCATCACACAGGGCCATCCATATACTAAAAAATACAGTGTAGCAAGAAAGACAGAGTGTGGTGTGAGGTTAAGCCCAGGTGAAATCTACTTCTCCCAGTTACTAAATTTATTATCTTGGGCAAATCGGTTAACTTTGATAAACCTCATTTCTACATTTTTAAAATGAAACTAAATGTGCCTGCCTGTTAAGGTAGATGGGAGAATGAAAGGAGTCTCTGAAACACATCCATGATAATGGCAGGTGAATAGTAGATGATCAACAAACAAAAAATGGATAAGTTGATATTCAGGAGGACCTCCAATTAATAGCACTCATCTTTCATTCTTGGGTTGATAAGTGGAGAAGTAAATCAAAAAATAAAGATGAAGGCCAATATACCACCTTTTTTTATTGGTTGAAGCATGTGCCTTTAGGTCTACTCACTACCTGGACTTGCTAAAACTGAACCCTAGAATTAGGAAGAATTAATCTTCTAGTCACAGAGCAGGCCACGAACTTCCTCACATGCCTCACATGGAGGAAAAACAGTAGTTGTGGTCCCTGCAGGCAGTTTCATCTCAAGAGAAAATGGGTAGGGCTGAATTAAGGGTGCAAGTTATTCAGAGAGAAGGACAATGCAGACAGAGGACAAGGGTTTGCTTAGAGAAGATTCTCCTTCATTGAAAGCAGAGTTATGGTGCAGAAATGGGCGCTAGGCTTTTTAGTAACTTTTCTATGCTTACCTAGCAAAGATATAGTAGAGTCAGAACTTGAATCCACGTCTGTCAGACTAGGGCTTTTGCAATTTCTATCATACATTGCCTACATTCTGCAGATGTAGAGGGGAAGCAATAAGGCAGAATCTGAAAAGAAGATCTATTTAAATTAAATAGTTAAATTTAACCTTTTCTACCAATGTTTATCTATGTCCTAAAGGAAAAAATGCTGGTAAACAGAGGATTTTCATTTAAGTAAATTTCTACCGTAACATTGAAGACAAACTTCCCTAAAAGAAATAGATGTCCTAGAAGAAGATAAGTATAATGACAATGATATTTATAGCACATTTTAATCAGCATTCAGATATTAATAATGAGAGCCTTCAACCTGTGGAAAATTTTTATTTCTCAAGTTTGACCTTAAATGGTGCACAGGTTGAATTATAGAAGTTGTTAAGTGGACTTGGAAGCAATTTTATTTTCAGGAGTTCAGAATTAATACATGATATTCAGCTGTAATGTAATAGTGTTCTGGGTGGGCCTTCATGTTTCAAATGGGTTTCTCTGCAGTTAGTTAAATACCACCACGAACCATACCAATCTGTACCAAAGTCACTATAAAAAATCTTAAATCAAGTGATTCCAGTTATGATGACTAATTTAAATTTTTGTCTGTCACATTTCACAAATTGCCGAAAATTATGTTAATTTTTAAAAACAAAATTAGAAAGCTACAAATCCCACAATTACAAATTATTTTCTAATTCTATTATTTTTCTTGTGCATTTTTTCTTACTATGTGCAGTGACAACAGCTGAACATACAAAGTAATTTAAAGATATCATTCCGTTGGATGAATTGGAAGAAATGAATTTTTATAGATAATAAAAACTTGCAAGATTGTTTTTATAACAAAAGTGCATGATACTTTGATAACTTAGTAAATATTATTTTCTGATATTTCTGAGATAGTTACTAAATCATCCTATTCTTTCACTCTGCAATCCTGTAACATAGGACATTGAAAATACATTATTAGGTGATGGTATAACTCCTAAAATAGTTTTTTCTTAATAAAACTGTCATATTTCATAAAGAGAGCAAAGAAATCTAAACTTTTGCATGAGTGCCTTCTGGCCCATGGATCAAAGCCTTCTGAAAGATTTTTTTTTTTCCTAAGACGTGTTGCTCAGAAGCCTAGCATTTCAGAGGTAATCCTTGGAGCAGGAAGATGTCAACTGATACATAATTCACCCTGGGACCAGAGGCAAAGGCTGACTTCAAATGCTTGATTTTACATCTTCCCTTCCCAAGCAAAACGTCATGTAACTAAGGTTGCCACTGAAATATTCTGTGCCTCAAACACCTATTTTTGTCATGTGACCTGTGGGTGTTCAATAAACACAAATTGATCTTAAAAAATGTGGGCTGTGAATACCATGAAAACAGAAGGAATTTCAGAATGATTACAGGATTCATGTATTTTGATGTTAGTGGGTTACATATTACCAATGTTTTATTTTAAAATTATTCCTTATCATGGCACCAAATTTATCATATTGTAGGACTCATTTTGGCACAGCATCTGGCTGCAATATTATATTTATTTTCTATGGATTTTAGTTTGGTTATTCCTATTATGAGTAGGAGCCTCTTACATGGATTTGAATTCTCTCCATTCACAAATCTTTGTACTAGTCTGACCCCACATTACCAATTCCTTTGCAACAATTGTGTTTGCAACAGCCTGAAGAAATTCAAGTTCATAATTGAGGGAGAAATTTCAAAGGGCTAACTAACATTTTCTCTTATTTACCACATAGAACTATAGGATTACTTCCTTTTTAAATAATCTATTTGTATGGTTATTTTTAACATTTAAAAATTCTCATATACTGTCTCTTTCACGTCTTAACCTGAAATAGAACAGTTTCCTTTTGGAAAGATATCTTATCACTATAGATACACCTCTTTGGTGGAAGTATGCCAACAAACATTTATGAGATGTTGTAGATGGAGGATATTTAGAGAGATATGTGAATTCCAAATAAATTTTACAACTAGTTATTGGGAGATATACCTCCTTTTCTTTACTTATATTAGTGGGCCATAAGCAAGTTCAGGAAATCATTTAGAATTTAACAACAGTTGATTTTCAGCCAAATACATGGAATCAATGATTACATTCTATCATTCATTCAAATTTGCATCCATCATATATTTATTGAACATCTATTATATGTCAGGCATTGTGGTTAGGTGCTGGGGATATAGCCAGGAATAATTGAGAGAAAGTGTTATCCATTTTGCTTGGCAACACATTTCTACTTCTCTTTTCCTGTTGTTTCTCAATGTGCATCTATTGTCAGAGCCTCCTGTACCATCACATACTTATTATCACATTTATTACATTACTACATAAATTATTACATAATACATATTATTGCAATGTTCAGTTTATTGATAAAGGAACTAGGATCAAAGAATCCAAAAGTTCAGCATCTCAACAGCAGGCCTATATACTCATTGTACTCAACTTCTTTTTCTCCAAAGCTCCCTTTTTTAAACCATTTCTACCTCTCCTCACATATACAAACTCCTCTGATTTTTTCCATTTCTTTATTTTTTATACATTTCCTTTCTCCTAGCTGTACATAATTAAGAAAGCTTCCTCCCTCCTTTCTCGCTTCCTTTTCTTCCTTTTCTAAATATAATGAGTAAATTTTGTGAACTAAACATTACATAATTTGACCCCCACGCCTTTGCAGTAGATATTATTATTAACTTCATTTCAGGAATAAAAAACCCAAGACTCAGAAAAATTAAGTGAGTTGCTGAAGGATACAGAAGTAGCAAAAGACAATGTAGAATTTTACAAAAATATCCAAAAAAAACATGCCACTTAAATTGTTTTGTGCATGGAATCATATAGACTTTTGTGAAGTAGTGAGGTTTCTCAAAAGATTAGTAATGTTATAATAAGTTTTTATTATCTTATAAGATTATTAAAATGTCTTTTTATTATTAAAATAATTCAGTAATTTACTATTTAATTGATTTATAGAAATAATACATGCCAATATAATTTTATTTGATCTGCAAACTATTTATTGATCATTTCAAAGATTCTCACTTGGTTTTAACCTGTAATGCCATCTATTTCTCCTTATATTACTTGACTATAATATTAATATAATCCAATAGAAAATAAATCCAAAATAATATTTTTCCTCTTAAAAGAAGAAAGAATAAAACAAAATGCACAATTAAAGTATAAGAGTTTTTTCCAATGGCAATTAATATTTCTTAAGCTTCTGTTTTTTGTTAGACATTGATTCATTATTTTATTTCCAAATGTCATGACCAGATTCCTTATATAGCCATTTATTTTACATAGAATTGAAGAAATTATACAATTTATTATCTTAGTTCTCTTTTTTGTAAGTAAAAACAATTTACATATTTTTTTCTAATAATCTGGAGTGTAGTCAGCTCCTGAGAGTGCATTTAAATAATTTATAATAATTACTGAAAATTAATTATGATTAAGTTAATTGTAGGTATAAAATCTAGATTTCTCTGTAAGGTATTATTCCTCCAGTAGTATATAGTATTAAATATGCATAATAGAGGTCTGAATGAGGTTTTTACAATATACTCTGAGTAACTGAAATTCCACTCCAAAGGATGAAGCTTGTGTGATTATAGAATAAAGCATGTTGTCTTCTGTAGTTGGTGATAAATAAAAAGTGTTTTATAGAGAAAAGATTCCCCAACACATTACTGCAAAGATTAAAATCACCAAATATCTCAAGTCATAGGTAAAACAGCATTCATGATGGGAATTAGGAGATCTTCTGAAATTGTATTTGTGGCAGACTTTAAAAGATTGAACAGATAAGACAGGTATCTGGATTAGTCAGTGTGAAAAGGTGACTTTTGCTCTTTTGGGGCATTTCCCTTAAGGTAATATTATTTAAAGATTCAGGGATTTGGGATAGTGGTGGTGGTAATGTCAGACCTATAGGCAGAATTCTTTGTTGTAATAAAATGTTCACAATTTGTCAGCACTTTTTCCATAATTCATTGACCATCAGTTATTTATGGCCAGGGAGATTAAGGAATAAGGAATTTCAAGTAGAATCACAAATACATTTTCAGAGAATAATAAGTAAGATGGATAATCATAGCTATGTCACTGCTAAACTCTTTTAATATAGAGAATTTCAAAAGCTATTTTAGATTTAGGTGCCATTGAGGGTGTCTGGCTAATTTGATCGAAAGAGGAACAAAAGATTAGTGGTGGAAAGAATGTATTAAGTGAAAATGATCTCTAAAGTTCCATTTACCTCTAAAATTCTCTGATTCCCATACATTCTACATCTAAAATGACTTTCAACCTTGAGAACTTAGGCTATTATTGCAGTTTTATTTTGAAAAAGCAATGCTAAAAACCAAGTTACTCTGTTATAGTGTCAAATTAGTCCCTGCTGTTTATTCCAGGTACCTGAGAGTTATTGCAATGCAGCAGAAGATTATTTATTTATTGACCTGATCAAAAACAATTGAAAGTACAAGTTGTGTTCCCCAGAAGGTGTCCTGATCCATGAATGAACAACTAAGTTTTGATATAACTAGAATTTATACAAGTAACACAGTGTCCAGAATGCAAGAAACATTGAAGTCATTGTGGTTACAGTGTTGTTAAATCCCCATGGAGGATTCCAAGACACATTCCCCACTAATGAACTTCTCATGGAAAGTGTGTCACATAAAAATAAGTGGGGTTGGATCACTGAGTGAAATGAAAAAGACATTTGTATTATCCAATGGAGAGAGAAAATTGCTCTCTTGCCAAATCAAGTCAAGTGAGAGAGAGAAGTTAAGGAGTGGGAGGGTAAATGCTGGGAAAAGTAATTATTTCATTTTCTTTGTGTCAAAGGGGAACATTCTCTTGATTTGTATGCTACAATAGCTACTTCTATTCTATGACCTCCTGCAGGTAAGAAGTGAAAGTACCATAGGCTGACCCAGACGGGAATCCAATGCCCATGAAAAGGGTCATGAGTGTTCAACTGACATAACCCTGAGATGTAATTTGGGGACATTTCCTGTATTCATTTACTAGTGCTGTTGTAACAAATTACCACAAACTGGATGATTTAAAGCTATAGAAATTTATTCTCTTGTAGTTGTGGAGGCCAGAGTCCAAAATTAGGGAGTTGACAGAGTTAGTTCCTTCTGGAGGCTCTGAAAAAAAACCCGTTCTATGCCTATCCTAGCTTCTGGCGGTTGCAGGACTCTTTGGCATCCCTTGCCTTGTAGCTCTGTCACTCTAATCTCTACCTCCCTTGTCACATGGCTTTCTTCCCTCTGTGTATCTTCACATGATCCTCTCTGTGTAGGCCTGTGTGTCCTCTCTTCTTATTAAGGACACCAGTCTGCATTTGGGGCTCACCCTAATCCACTGTGATCTCATCTTAAATTAACTAATTACATATGCAAAGACCTTAATTCCAAATAAGACCACATTCTGAGGTTCCAGGTGGATATAAATTTGGGAGGCAAAAACCTTTCAACTCAGTAAATTCTCCATGCTCAGCACAAAGAGTAAGGTTGTTGTGTTTTTTAAATTTTTTTAATGTTCAGTTAGCTAGCATATAGTATATCATTAATTTTTGATGTAGTGTTCAACAATTCATTAGTTGCATATAACACCCAGTTGTCATCACAACACATGCCCTCTTTAATACCCATCACCCAGTTACCCCATCCCTCAACCCCCCTCCCTTCTGTAACCCTCAGTTTGTTTCCCTCTCTGATTTCTTCCCATTCAGTTTTCCCTCCCTTCCCTTGTGGGCCTCTGCACTATTCCTTATGTTCCACATATGAGTGAAACCATATAATTGTCTTTATCTGCTTGACTTATTTCACTTAGCATAATCCCATCCAGTTCCATCCATGTCAATGCAAATGGTGGGTATTCATCCTTTCTGATGGCTGAGTAATATTCCATTGTATAGTACAGTTGTTTTTGAAAGAACACCAGATCAATCGCATTCCTTCTAATCTCATATGGAACTTTGGGATAGGAATTAATGTCAGTGGTTGTAGATGTAGGTTTTCCAGACTGAGATTGTACAGAGATTCATTTTGCATTGTGGTGATACCTTAACATTGGCTCTATATGCTTTATGTGGTATGTTTCTAATAATTAAATATCTTCGTATAGCTATATGTGTGTTCTATATTTTAAAGATTTCTCAGAATGGTGAAAAGAGGGAGGAATCATGGCTTTAATAATCTGATAGAAAATGTTTGAAAAATTTCACAGATAATTTTTATACTTCAAAACTTATTACAGAATACTTTTATATTTTGTGTTATGACAGGACACTTTTCCTGATGAAATAAGGAACAAAAACATTGTTTTTTGTTTCACTTGGTCAAACATATGATATTTAGCAACAGAATAAAAACTTTTTACCATTCCTTTTTTTTTTTTTTGATGAACCTTTGTGTGTGCACTCTCTCTCTCTCTTCCCTCCCTTCTCTCCCTCTCTCCCTCTCTCTCTTTTTATAATACAGAGCTTACCTGAGACAGCACCATCCAGTCAGGGATAACAAGGATTTCCCAGTTACTCTTTCATCTGTGTGGGGACATATGACTAGTTCTCACTAATGGAATATAATGAATTGGCTTAAAAGTGTATATTTTTTCTTCAAGTGCTCTTTCCCCTTCCTCTGGCTTCATGCAGAAAATCATGGTGACTATTCAAGCCAGGAGTTGAGCACAGCAGACATATAATATTGGAATAAGCCCAGGTCCCAGAATTACCATTTTGAAGTGAACTATACCCATCAAAGAGGAGGATACATGACGGGCTTTGCTTAATTAGAAAATAAACTCTTACTGTGATTGAGGCATTATATGTACATCCTAATTTTGTTGAGCAATACAACGTAAGGATATATTCACACAGAGTGATCACTTTGTTTTATAATTTAAATAGGAGCTTTATTATAAGTAGAAAAAGTAATCCTTGTTGGAATACATATGATTTTTAGATTTGTACAAAACAATAGGAAAAAATCTCAAAAATCTTCAGGAGTAGATTTTTTTAAAAATACCATACATCACTTTATTTGCAAAAATTTGAGCCATTCTGGAGCAGCCACATCTCACAGTTCCATAATTTCAATTCTAATTTGTTGTTTTATTATGAGAAGTGAATATTCATGTTGAACTATGATTTTCAGGTTCTCTCACCTTCTATATGACAGATGCAATTAATTGCTTTCCTCTTTAATCCTTATGAAGAACTGTATACATGTTTGTTAGTGCTCCCTGTTATTTCAAAACAAAAAAACAATTTGAGTTAACAGATTCAAGGGCATCAGATACAGTCTTGTACCATGATAGTTCTGGTACTCAGTCTCTGAGATGTCAATGTAAAGTGAATATAATTCAGCGGTGTGGTATATAGTACATTCCTGGTCAGGTGAATAACACTATATGCTGCAGTTGGTAAAGCCTTGTTAAATTGATGAAATATTCAAATATAAATATAAATATAAACACATTTAGCCATTGTGCACATGTACGTCTTTCCCTGTCACTTAAAATAACTGAATAGGTTTGAACATAGATACGCATCCTCCTGGTCCTGAGGGAAGCATAGAGGGAAGCTTATTCAGCTCCTCTAATGTCATGGAGGTTTGCTCTTGGAAGCTAAATAACTTCCTATGTTCTAGAATACCTGAATTTCTCCCTGAGGTCAGCAGAAGAGAAAAGAAGTGGTAGAGCAATAGCAAAAACTATTACTGCTTATATAGAAGCTAGATGTGTATGCTCCTATTAGTGAGGTTTAGGCTATGTCTATGTAAAGGGTAAAATGATGTTACATTTCAAAATGACTTTGCTTTTATTGTTCTTTTTTTTAAATTTAATTTTATTATGTTATGTTATTTTATTGTTCTTAACAATATATTTATGTGATAGATGAGTAAGAAAAAATTCAGATAGATAAACTAAACTTTGATTTATACATATGTGCTGCTTTTCAAAATGTAAATACATAAAATTTTAGAACTTTAAAGATCTTTAGAGCCATTCACCCTCATTTAATGGAGCAAATATAATACTTGAAATTACTTGCTCAGGATCACGCAACTGGTCAGTGAGAAATTCCAAATATCTTGCATCTGCTTTGTCTTCATCTTTTTAATTGTACATCTAATTAGTTTATTCTAATGAGCATTTTTAGTAAAGATTTTTAATTTTTTTCTCAACCAAACGTTTAACATTGTAATGTTCATACTTTCTCTAACTTGCTGCCTTTATGAAACCTTATTGGATTAAAGAGGAATACAGCATTTTGACTTGCTGTTGTGACTTGAATTTCTAACTTTTATAACTACTGTTTAAGACATCTGATGAAAATCAGTTTTCTTCAAAATAAAAGCATTTCTTCCAGAGATATTGGGGAGAGTCTCCCATTAGAGAATGTCTGAGGCTACTAGCATGGATATATTTATATTTTGGTAAAAATTCGGCCTACTCTAGGCCTACTCTATAAATATGTAACAACAACAACAACAACAACAAAACAATTTGACAAAACTCTCTAATACAATCTACTTTTCTTTCTCATTTTAAAATCTGTATATAAGTCAAAATGCTTATTTATTTTCTTTTATTTCCTTAGGTAAATATCTGAGTTAAAGAAAGAATGGTAGCTTTAGCATTGAATTTTTTGGTCTTTGTCAGGTTGTCACAATATTAGTATTACTTAAATGTAATGCTTTTGCTTGTAAGTTTGAATTAAACATGAATTCTATTCATTACCAGCACATGCCTGGTGGCCAGTTTCTAAATTATATTGCTCTTGGGTTGAATTATTGTAAATAAGACTGTGCCAAATGCAATCAATATATTATTCTCAGATAATCAACATATTTAAAAAGGAGAATCTTTAGCTGACTAACAGCAAATGATTTTTATTCCATGGTAGTAGATGATTTTTAAAAAAAATATCAATTTGAAAATGAACGATTTTCAGATTAACACAGAAGTATGGATTGAATAAAAATTTTCTTGTTCTTATTTGTAAAAGCCATTAGGCTGAATATCTGAAATTATATGTAACCAAGGGTGCTATAAATTATTTTCTTTGTGATGAAGGTCTGATCCATCACTGGCTGTGTTACCTGTCAAAAATCAATCAATCAATCTAACCAAGCATTGATTATTATATTTAATCATGTTTTTGTTATTTCACTAGATAACTTTTCATGAGTGGGAGGAAAGATTCAGACCTTAAAAAAAGTTTAAAAATAACTATCATTCTTCTAGTCTGAGGAAGGGTTGGGAATTGCTATGAATTATAAAGGTAAAAAAATTCTAACTCTGAATTTCCCTTTACTTGAGTTTAACATTTCATCAAAGATTTACAGCTTTGCAATTATTAGGTTTCTAGTTCTTATGTGAGGAATATGATAAATAAATATGTCATATATCACACAGATCACACATATAACTGCATACATATTATCTATCTATCCATCTATTATTTTTCTATTTATCTAGCTCTACATATCCATCTTCTTTGCTATATATTGGGGATGTCAGAAAAAAACTTTTTTTCTTTCCTGCTCGATCACATTATCTTTTAGGACTTGAAAGAATTTCAAACCCAGCCATAAATTCTTCCTTAAAGATGTTGTGCTGCCTTTTGGGACTATGGGAAGATATCTTATGTGGTGAGTTTCTTAGGGTCTGAAAACAAAGGTTTTATGAGGTACCTTTGGCTTCTTGGTACCAAGTTTGTGGTAAACCAAGACATCATTTAGTTCTTATTAGTATTACAGAAAAGTGTCTGTTTCAAAACACTTTGGCTGAGAAAGGCATGCGTGTAGGTGTGGAAATGTCACAGATTCACTTGCTTATTACTCAATGGTTAGTATTCTTTAAGGTTTTTTACAAGATTTTCAATGCCTTATTATCTGAGCTTGAATCCAGATGGGAGAAATTCTTGAGTTATGCACAGTACAACACTGATTATGGTAATCACATACTTAACAGCAATTGTTGTGCTCCTTTTTCAGAATTTGCAAAATCTTGTAAAGCTGTACCCTCTTTCTTCATTGCCCTTTTGTCACTGGGTGTGTAGAAAAAAAAAATTTTTTTTTAAAGATTTATTTATTTGACAGAGAGAGACACAGCGAGAGAGGGAACACAAGCAGGGGGAGTGGGAGAGGGAGAAGCAGGCCTCCCGCGGAGCAGGGAGCCCGATGCGGGGCTCGGGCCTAGGACCCTGGGATCACGACCTGAGCCGAAGGCAGACGCTTAACAACTGAGCCACCCAGGCGCCCCAGAAAATTTTTAACTTATAAGAGATAGAAAGGAAAATGAGTTAAAATCACAGGAGTGAAGGGTTTCTTTTCATGGGTAAACAAATATGCACAAATTCAGATACAATTCAAATAGTCATAAATGCTCTTATTCTCCCTTCTGCCTTCTACCAACTAAAAACTGAAAAATAATCTCAGAAAAACTGTAAATAGAACATAATAAAGTATTTATAAACACGTAAATACATTTTTTGTCCTTTCACACTCTGTTTTTCCCATGTTCTTTTTCAAATGTAGAAAAGCTCTCTCAATTTATATTTTCCCTCATTTCAAAAAAATTAGTATGAATTAACATCCGCACAGTGGGAAGTGATAAGGAAGCAGAGGATATGCAATTGCAATTCTGGAAGGTTTCTCCTGTCCATGTGGAAATCGGCTCATCCATGTACAATAAGAGACAAGGCCATTCTAATGCTGGGCCAGGTAAAATGTCAGTGGGGCCTTCCAGTAACCAGAGTATGTTACTATATGTTATAGCTATACTATATTCTGCATAGTACAGAACACATACTACATAACATATAGCATATAATGAATAATGTCTGGTATAGAGTATAAGCTCAGCTTCTGCTTGAATATTATAAAGGAAATCTCAAAGATTTAGATCTCAGATAAAACTTCAAGTTGAAAATCACACTCTCCTCTGGGATGACATTCTTGACATTCTCCTCTGTGATGTAGTTACAATACTTTCCATTTTGATGTGTATTTGTCTAGGCTTCTGATTCAAAGAGCATAAGGTACTGCAAATATTTTCCCCAAGTTGCTGCTTCCAGAGAGGACCAATCCTATGTCTCCCAGTGCTGATCTGAGAGACTATAATGATAAGTGAGCCAGTGGCCCAAGGTGAAACTGACGTCTTCAGTGGTTTTTGGATTGTTGGTTTCCATCTATATTAGTTTTCTAGGACTGCATAGTAAAATAGCATGAACTGGGTAGCTTTAAGCAACAGAAAGTTATTGTCTGAGCTCTGGGAGTATGAAATCAAGGTGTCGGCAGGGTAGTTTTTCTGGAAGCTCATAGGGATATTCTGTTCCGTGGCCCTTCCTAGTTTCTGGTGGTGGCCAGCAAATCCTCTTTGGTTTGTAGCTACATAACTCCAATCTTTGCCTCTGTTCTTGTAGGCTTTCTTCTCTCTGTGTATCTCTGTCCAAATTTCCTTCTTCTACAAATCACTAGATTAGGGCCCACCCTAGTCCAGTGTGACTTCCTCTTATCTTGATTACATCGCCAAAGACCCTCTTTCCAAATTTTTCATTCATAGGTATTGTGGGTCAGATCTTCAGTATATCTTCCTGGGGGACACATTTCCACCTACAATAGTCCACCATTGCACACATCTAGCCGTATTTTCTGAGACACTCTTGTGACATTTATGTGACTGGTCCAGTATAGCATTCAGGATTTATTGCAAACTGTATGGGGAATAGCGCATACATCTTATGTCTGATATTTTAAAGTTGATTCTGCTTCAAAGGAAGATAGTCTAGACCTGTCTTCTCTTTTGGAATAAACACAGAATATTCCATAAAATAAAGTCATTATCTGAGTCCCTATTGTCTTTTCCTATAATCCAGAATTTTCCAATCTTTTTCACACCTTGGCACATTTATTAAATAGCAGTAGTTATATGGCACACTGAGGTATAAGGACTCAGTGGAGCACCTGTTCCCTGCAGAGTCCCGCAGCTTTTCCTCCAGTCCAGCCCTATATCTCCATATACCTCTGCACAGTACACAGGTGTTTGGAAATATTCAGACATTATTTTTATATTCTCTTTTCTCAATATGAGGTATCAGGGCTTGGTTTTTGTTGTTGTTGTTGTCGTTGTTTCTTTGTTTTTAATCTGGGAAATTTCTTTATCCTTCTATAACTTTGCAAAAGAAAATTACATAAAGAGTTTGGGATATAGCAACAGAAATAGCAACAGAAATATGGCTCCAAAGGAGATGGGTCTGTGAATAGGGCATAGGAGCTGGGGACTGGATGCCTGGTGGTTGCTAGTCACCAATGGAATAATGGGTACTATGTTTTAGTCCAACCAAACTGTTCCACTAGATAAAAGATGAGGACAGTGAACCTCAGAGCACTTAAGTGATTAATCAGTATTATAAAACAAACCATAGGGAGAGAGAGCACGTGCACAAGCAGGAGGAGCGGCAGGCAGAGGAAGAAGCAGGCTCCCTGCTGAGCAAGGAGCCCTATGCAGACTCAATTCCAGAACCCTGGGATCATGACCTGAGAAGAAAGGCAGACGCTTAACCAACTAAGCCACCCTGGCATCCCAAGAAACCAGGTCCTCTAACTCTGAGGAAATGAAGATTCTCTAGACTTTCAGAATAAGGTTCTCTTTGGTGGGGCCTAGGAATCTCCATTTTTATCAAGCAGGTTAGGTGATTTGCAAATAGATTGTCTTTCCGAAGCTACCTTTTTGAAGCTAACTTGTTTTTTGAATTGTTTCTTCAGAAATATATTTAAAGAAAATCTCATTTTTTTCCAATCCTGAGAGCGTTTCTTTTTTATTGTTCATTGCATTTAATGGCAAATATCAAAGGCTATTTATAAATTAAGTAATATTTAATCACCTCTTCTTACTGTTAGAAATAATACTTGTGTAGACCGTTTGGGAAAAATGCAAAATTTCAATAATAAAATATAATTAATCATAATTCTGCCATTCAGTGATTACCACTAAATTAAGAATTTGATGTGTTTCTTTCTACCTTTATTTCTATTTTAATACAGGCACATGTGTGCTTTAAAGTATTCACATATTGCAACTAAATCTTTCATGAATATTTCCTGGTATTACTAAATAATTATGGGTTTTTGGGATAGAGTTTTTACTCCTTGCATGTTTTCTATCTTATCAGTATGCATTAGTATAAGTAAGATATTTTATTACTGTAAATTTAGGTTGTTTCTAATTTTTTTTTTACCATCTTTGGGTATATATTTGAACAAATCTCTTATTATTTAGTAAGGATAATTTCTAGTGCTGAGAAATATAAGGTCTAAAACACTGTCCAAAAATACAAAAGTCTTAAAATACAATGCCAAAGTAAAAATACTTAAAGCTTTTTATATATACCATTATTTTGTCTTTTGGAAAAGCTATATAAATTCGCATTCCCTGCAGTAATGTGTGATTTAGTTTTTTTTTTTTTCCATCTTATCAAAGACTGGGATATATACTTCATGGAAGGGTAGGGTGTAGTGTAAGGCACAGTTTTGTATTGTGGGGATTTTGTTAATAATTTTATATGAATATTATGTGACCACAATTCCAAAATTATGTTTCATGAGACTATAGACAAAAGGGCTTTGTGGTTGAAAAAGTTTGGAAAGCACTAAATATTAGATGTTCCTTTTGGAGATTCAAAATGTACATTAACTTAATAAAGGCTAAATCATCTGTAGTAAATAAATACTTTGTGAACCAAGCTAAACTCAGTGTTTCCAAGACTCAATGGAACACAAAATTCTTTCCTAATGTAACATACCATAATTCAGATATTTCACAGAATAAAGATTGGAATATGAAATCCTTGCCAGGTCTACTTTAGAAATAACCATATGGTATGGTCGAGGAGTTTAGAATTATTTATTTTACTAGTATGCATTGATAAGAAGATTAATCTCTGTATGATGTCCTAAAATACAAGTTGGCCTATATTGTGAATGAACGTATTAAGTGTTTGGCTATTAAATGACATTTGACTATATATGTATTGAAAATAAGTGTATTTGATCATCATGAAAACTATGTAGAGGCACTTTTTCTTATGACTTGGCTATTTTTTGCTTTTCTAGGTATAAAATGCTGGTATTTTAGTTTGTTTTTTAATTCCCCAAAACTAGCTCAACATCTTAAAATAGAAAGTATTTTACTTGGAATATCAGAATATCAAATGTTGGTGAGGATGAGCACAGTTGGAACTTTACCACACTCGTGTTAAGAGTGTGTATTTGTAGGGGCACCTGCGTGGCTCACTTAAGAGTCCCACTCTTGTTGTTGGCTCAGGTCATGATCTCAGGGCTGTGAGATCAATCCCCATGTCTAGTTGGCTGAGCATTCAGCATGAGTCTGTCTGCCTGAGATTCTCTCCCTCTCCCTTCTCCTCTGTCCCTCTCCCCACTCACATGCTCTCTCTCTCTCAAATAAATAAATAAATAAATAAATAAATAAAATCTTAAAAAATAAGAATGTATATTTGTATAATCACTGTGGAAAACATTAAGGCATTATCAGGAAAAGGTGAAGATATGTACAATGTACAACCAACAATTCAACTCCTAGCCATATACCTTTAAAAAACACTTGTATGTATACCCTGAGAAATTATCACATATGGGTACCAGGAAACAGAAACATATACAAGAGTATCTCTAACAAGACTGTTTGTAATTTAAGAAAACAAGCAAACAAAAACCTTGAATTGATGCCATGAACAGAAGATGTGATATATAAATTGTATTATGTTCATATAATGGAATGCCACAGAGCAGTGAAAATGAATGATAATGATGCATCTAACAATACAGTGGAGAACATCTTAAGTATATATTCCTTAAAAAATATAGACTTTACAAGTTCCAATCATGTAAAGGTCAAAGCAGGCAAAACAGAGCAATCTTTCCATGAGAGGTACAAATATATGTGGTAAAATTATAAATAGAATAGCAATGTCCTTCTGGGACATGGAGGGAAAAGAGATTGGGAATTTTGGAGGGGCACATATGAAACTTCCAATGTTTTTCTAATCATCTTCTTCTTAAGATGGTGGTGAATTAATGGATGTTTATTTTTATTCTTTACACATATTTGTAATTTATACATATTATAAATATTATTTTATTGTTAATGTTCAGTACATTTTTGTAAAAAATTACAAAAGTTTATTAGATGAATCTTAAAATTTTTTTTTTATTACGAGTTAGTTTCATGACCTTGAGCAAATCTAACTCCATATGACCTGGCAAGAATTTTTCAGAACAGACTCAGGACATAATATGTAATTAATGACTTCAAACATGGCATGATTTGAGGAATAGTACACATAAGAAATCATTCTCCCATTCCTATTTCCTATTTTAAGAGAAAAACAATGTTGATATTCATATGTATCTATATATCTATAGATGTATATAGATAGGTATCTCTTATATATTCAACACACATATATCAAATACCTACAATTCCAGATGCTGTTCTAGACATTTGAAATACATCAGTGAATCTTTCCCATTTGAGTTTACATTCTAGTAGGAAGACAATAGACTATAAACAAATATATAAATATAGTTATGGTAGGTTAAGGAAAATATGCTCTGGAAGAAGGAATATAGAGCAGAGTAAAAAGATTGGGTGTGCTGGGAGGAGGTGTTGTGATTTTTTAAAAGCAGTCAGAGTAGGCTTTTATTTGGTTCAAAGCGCTTTCTCACCCCAAGAATTTTACATGAGAGTCAGAATACTCCTAGAAGGTAAGTTATCAATTATCACAATTAGTTAGCTATTAGTTTAAGCCGAGGAGGCCTTACTAAGAGTGGGACAGAGAAAGAAAGGAATATGAGGATGAAAACATAGATAGGGGAAGAAGATCAGCAAAAAGCTTCAGCTACATTGATTTTTTTTTTTTAACTGGAAGGTCATTTACACCAAATATCACCACATATGGTTGAGGATGATCCTTTAAAGCACAGTGAGTCTAACTGTTACAAATCTGAATTCTACAACAACTGAAAAGACCAATACAAAAAATTATTTTTTAGTGTCCTGTTTACTCCTGATAAAATTAGCTATTTATTTTTAAAAGGCAGGACTTTTCCCTCAGAAAAGCCTGATCTCAAGCTTTAGAAGAAGCTTCTCTTGCTTCTTCCATAAGATGACCAATACCACCTGAAGCTGCCCTAGAGGTTGTATACAGACTGGAAGAAAAAAATGAGTTCCTTGTTCAAAAGGGATGAAAATCAGCCTTTGCATTACCCTCCCTCTCAACCCCTTTGAACATAAAGCCAGGAAATGTCTTGATAAAAGGAGTGGAGGAGGAACCTAAATATGAAAGAAGGGAGTTTACCACTCTGGATAATGAGAGCACTTGATGGGGAGTTTGGGACATGTTTTCTACTCAGTCTTGTATTTGTATTTAAGGCTGTAAACATTTTGCAGCCTTTTCCTTACTTTTAAAATAAAGGAGCTAGATGATTCTTGAAGATTTTTCCAACTCGAGAGTGCTATAGTTTCAATATAAATGATCTTAATAAATAATGTGTAATTGTCAACTATAAGTCTTTCATCTGTGACCAGACAGATGATCTATCCCAATTAAGAATCCTAATTATTCCAGGAATGAGAAGCAAGAGTTAAACTTTCTTGACTGTTTACTGAGAGATGGAGGGTGCATTCTAGATAATTATATTATTTAACTCTGTCCTCTAATAATCATTTGTGAAAAATTAAAATATCTACTTATTTCTTAATCAATTCAGCAACTATTTGTGGGCACCAATTACATGTCAGATACTATTAAGCGCAGAGGATATATGGGTGCAAATAAGCCCAAGATCTTGTCTTATCTTTGCTTCATTTTCTTGGTTTGGCATAGAGAAGTCATTTCTTTTCCAAGCAGCCTGAGCCTATGGATTTGACAGCTTTCAACATGATAAATTCATTTACATGTAACATATAGAGGGAGGCAGTGTGAAGAATGTGAAAGTTGTTCTATTTGAATTATTGTGCTATATCACCTGCAGAAATGTTTTATTTGTCATATTTCAATATTTACTCTAGAAAATCTATGAAAAAGTAAGAACTATCAATTGCTGGTATTTATGATAAACTTTAAGAAAGGAAAATAAGAGCAATCATACCAATTTAGAGAAGAACATCACATTTCCCAGCCTATGAAACAATAATGATTTACATCTGTTATTATTATTATATTATTATTATTATAATAATTGATTAGGAAATAAGTCAAATGGCTACTAGAATCTTATGCTGATTGAGTGTCATCACTGAAGACAACATAGGAACAAATGCCCGGATCAAATCGTTAAGTGCTGTCAGAGACACTAAAGGTCTTTGACAGATCACAGTATATGAGCTCCGCACATATATATTTAACTCCACTTAAAGGAACATGGTGCCCATCAACAGATCATTTTGAAATATGAAATGTTTAGAGAAGATATGAGCATTTAAAATGTGTTTTATACATTTGAAAAATCCTGTTGAAATAACTGAAAATTTCTTATGCAGCCCAGAAATTAAAGAAATGAATTAGAATTGGTTGGCTTGAAATGTACTAGAATAATTCAGGTGAATTGGGGCTTTTAGAACTGACATAAATCAATGAGCATACTTACTCAGGATTATCTATGGGTAGGAAACAATCAATGAGTTGGGTGGAATGCTTTCTGAAAGCACAGCACCTTTCTTAGTTTACAGTCTAATATTAGTTTCTTTAAAAAGGGAGATTTTTTAGACAAAGCATTTTAGCTTCAATTTTTGGTCTAGCTGAGAGGAGAGAAAATAGCTTTTCCCAGGATAACTAGTAAATGCTTATTACATTTCTAGGCCCAAAATGTGTAAAGTGCAGAGAGGTTTCAATAAAGCCCTTGTCAAATCTTTCTCTCCTTTTCTTTAAGTCTTTCCTTGTCGGTTGATTTTTAACTGAGAATTGATTTTAACTGACCTAGCTGTAGGGTTGGTCACTGAAGGTGGGTCACTGGGGCTAAAGGATTCCCATAGAGGTAAGGAGGATTTTTAAAAATGACCCTTGGAGATAAAGTACTGCAGATATCAGAATGAGTCCTATTTGACAAAACAGTGCTGACTAGTAGCATTTTCCTCTCTCCTCACATTTTATTTTCAACTGCCTTTTTTTTTTTTTTAGGTTGCTTGGTGTATGTGTGTGTGTGTGTGTGTGTATGTGTATGTGTTATGCTACCTTATTAGAATAATTTGGTTTAACATATCATCAATCATTAGATCATCCATGTAAGGCCCAATGTTCACTAGTATCTTCAACACCGTTTGATATATCATTTTAAAAAAATAGTCAGTAGCAGTTATTGTGACTTTTGCTATTCTTGGGTGTTCCAATTACATATTACTACCCAACATTTTACCCTAAAACCCAGAAACTCAAAACAACTATTGATTTTGATTATAATTTCAGAAGTCAGGAATTGGGGAAGTACTCAGCCAGGCAGTCCATGCCTGATCCTCCTGGCATCAGTAGGGGTGGCTAGGGCTGAAAAATCCACTGTCTTCACAAACACACACACAGACACACATACACACACACACACACACCTTCACACACATGGTTGGAGCCTTGCTACTTTGTGGACTTGCTCTCTCTTCACATGTATCTCATTCTGCAGGATCTCTCCAACTGACCTGAGGATCTTGAAGCATGGTGATCTCAGGAGAGTCAGGTTTTTTATATGGTGGCTACCTTTCCTCCAGAGTGGGTGTTCCAAGAGACTTGGGAGAAACTCCAAGGCTTATGACCCACCCTTGGAGGATATGCAATGTCATGTCTGTCATATACCATTGGTCAAGAGGAGCTCCAGACGAGTAAAGATTCCAGGGGAGGTAAAAGTAGGCTCATCATCTCTATGGGGAGTGTGGCCATGAACTCATGACACTCTTAATCTACAACACTGATGTTCAAACTTGCTCTCCCATAAAGGCTTCTAATTAGCTCCCTTGAAATAGGTGCTTCCCAGAATGTAACTTTTGTTATAGTAGAAATGGTATGTTTTTTTAGGATAAAGTTGGAATTAAATCCTGTGTAAAAAAGAAAACCACAGGCCCCAAATGGTGTCACTTAAGTCAAGTCCTTAAAACAGGGCTTAATACCTAATCTAATTGCAGTTTCAACCTCCCCCAGAAATGTAGTCTTAGCTAGTTAGTCAGGAATTTTCTGATCAATGCCAATGAAGTAATCTGCCACTAGGGCCCTCTCCATCCTCCAAAGGAAGATGAAGTAATCTGTATGATAAGACCCCCTGTTTTCCCCCTAGGGGAAAGCAACCTTGCCTGGAACAATCCTTTTGTTTTGCTAATAACTTTCTTGCCCCAGCCTTGTTCTCATGAAAACCTTTCATTTTGTACAGTTCCTCAGAACTTCCCTCTACTTGCTAGATGGAATGCTAAAAGATTATAAATTGTTTAATAAAGCCAGTTAGATTGTCAAATTTTCTCAATTGAATTTTGTTTTTTAACATCTACTTCTTCTTGCTCTCTATGTAACTTTCATTATTTAAAAAGTCTGAACCTCAGAGTTCTCATATAGAAATGTGGATGAAAACTTTTTTGAGACAGAGAAGGAAATCAGAAAATGTTCCTGATGTGTGTAATGTAGTGCCTGGCATTAAAAAAAAAATAAGTTTCAGTTTTCTAGTTCTTGCCTTCTGTTTTTTTTTCCTCAGATGAGTGGTTTTCCCTGATAGAAATGACAGCTATAGATTGAAAACTCTTACTCCAATCTGTCCTGAATGCAATCTGTCCTGAATGCAGCTATTGAGAACATCTTTCTAAAGTATTTCTTTAAAACGTGACTCATGTTTCAAAAATGTTTTATGATGCTATATTGAAATCTAATAAAACCTAATCTGTCTGGATAGTCAAGACCCCGTGTAGTCTATCTCAAAAGTTGTCTTTTACAGGCTTACATCCACTGCTATCCAGCATGAGCAGAGGACAACACACTGTACACTCAGTCCTCAATCAGTAACCATTTCTCAAGCTCATGCTAAGTTCCTAAAACTACTATAGGTTCCAGAGATATAAACATGAATAAGACATATCTTTCCCTATGCTACAGTTTTGCATCTTATGTTCTTACCTGAAATTCTGGCTAACTCTTGAGCCTAATGTGGTTACCACCCATACATTATATTGATGAATAAGTCTAAAAGCTGAGTACATTCCCCCTAGCTCCTCCTGCTTTCCAATTATCTTGACCATCAACATTTCTGTGAATTCTTTTCTTATGCTTCCACCTCCCATTTTACCATCTTTCCTTGTTTAACTTTTACTACTGTCAGGCATGTTTCTACCTCTATTTTCTAATTGAGACAACTGAAAACTAACTTTGATTCTCTATTCTCCCAGTCAAAACTAGCCTTCCATTTACTTCATATTCAGGTACTGCTCCAAGGATAATTCTTTTACGTGGTTTATTTCATCTTCACGGGAAGAATTCAGCTACTCTATTCCCTTCCTTTATCTTACAGGTAACTTTAAAAAGCTTATATATATGTCTTTTTTCGCTAGATGACTAAAACAAAAGTAATATTTCCTTTTTGTGGAAACCACCATAACTTTGGATCATTGCCTTATATTTTAGTTATTGTATGCATTATCTCCTATCACTTATATTCAAATCTAGCTTTTTCTTATATATGAATCCCTTGTAGTAAAAGGGATGTTGATATGTCTAATTAATATGTAGAAAAAATATGAATAAACCATTTTCACCAGTATAAACTAAATAAGGTAAGTTAATCTTTTAACAAATTATTTTATATCATTTTTAATTTCTAATATTTTCATTTAGATATGTCTTGTGTACAATCAAGAATAATTCTAATCAATTAATATGATAAAGCAATAGCTAGTAATAAATTCAAAACAGTAATTAGGAGAGACATTTACTTTTTCTTTTCATTTATTTTTGGCTGTAAAATGATTATAGGTCTTTTTTTGATATATGAAAACATATTTTATAAAATGTATTAAATATTTTTTTCATTAATTTCAGGTCTTAATAATCTCCTTTTCAGTAAACAAGTTTTATGTACAGGGTGCCTGGGTGGCTCAGTCAGTTATGTGTCTGAGTTCAGCTCAGGTCATGATCTCAGGGTCCTGGGATTGAGCCCCATGTCAGGCTCTCTGCTTAATTGGAAGCCTGCTTCTCCCTCTCCCTCTGCCCCTCTCCCTGCTTGTGTGCTATCTCTCTCTCTCAAATAAATAAATAAAATCTTTAAAAAAAATTTTATGCATTTGGTGTGTTAGTTTGTATCAACTTACTAAATCATTTACCTCTGTCCTCAACATTTCCTATTATCCTGAAACTATATTGAACGTAAGAATGCTTCATGTTTAAAGTTATCTCTGTAGAAGAGAAAATATCTAAGGCTATCTCACACTCAGGAAGTTTTCTCAGTTGATGAAATAAAGGATTAAATATCCTGTTCTAAGCGGTATGTGTTTTGTGTGTGTGTGTGTGTGTGTGTTTGGACAATTTTTAAGAAAACCTTAAGTACTTGGATATAAGGTTGGTTGAGTGGATACTTCACTCTACTTATGAGGGATGGAATGTTTCTCTCAAGCATACTTCCATTTAAAAATTGTCATGGACAAGGGAGAAGATAATTCTTAACAACTATGGTCAATATATTTCAAGGATAGCTAGAGTTAGGAATAATTTTTCAGTATGAAGGGCTCTGTGCCTCTCCAATCATACCACATAGGAGACTTTGTATTCTGCTTCACAGATTCTACCTTTACAGGTTTGTAATAACCTGAAAAGTTGAGTAACTTGGCGGCAGTAAGGAATATTATGGTAGAATCACTGCAACAGGATAAATCCCTCTCATCTACTCATTTCAAAACAGACTATAATGCCTAAGAAACAAGCAATATAAGTTATTATTTAGTTGTTCCTTTACACAATAATTTATTGATTTGCTCATTTAATATTCTTTGAAGCCTATTTTGTATTTTGTATAAGGTGCTATATTGACTCTTATGAGTATACAAAAATGTATCCAACTTTTTAAAAAGCTTATGGGCTTATGATAAAAAATTCTATGCCATATAGTCTATATTTGTTTTGAATTATAAGATTTTAATTAGCTTATTTCTATAACCATTCATTAACATATATTAATGATAATCCCTGTTTATGCTTGATATTCTAGCATAAACACTTATTGTACATTCCTTTATTTTCCAAAGTGTGCCAGTTTGGAGGCTAGATTATACAAGTGGTTCTCAGAGTGTAGCCTGGGATCCCTGGGAGTTTACCTAAGATGCTTTCATGGGGTCAGCAGGATTAAAATTATTTTCATAACATACTATAAAATTCTTTTACTTATTCACTTTCATTTTCTTACAAGTGGAATTTTGCAGAGACTATACAATGTGTGATATTGCAGCAGATTAAAGGCAGAAGCAGGGATGAGAATTTAGCTCTTTTTTAAGCCAAATATTAAAGAGATTATATGAATGTAAAACAATGCCAGTTCTCTTACTAGTTGTTTTGTTTGGGAAAATATATTTTTTTATTAAAGTATATTATTTGTGGTAACATGTCCTAGGTTTATTTTACTTGTATTAGTTTTGAATGGATTTACAAATAAACATATATTTTCATCCTCAGTTTTAATATCTTACATGGCAAATATTCATAAATATAACCCATATAAACATAAGCCCACTGGGGTTCTCAATAGCATGTAAAATTGTAGGTCCAGAGGCTGGAAAGTTTGAGAATTATGTTACTATAATTTTTTTTCCTGGACAATCAATTACCAGTTTGGGTTTACTTCAGTTTCTTTTAGAATCATGTAATTTTATTTTTCCAGATACGAACAGACTTTCTCATGAGAGACGATGGACTCTGAAAAACAAACTGAGGGTTCTAGAGGGGAGGGGGGATGGGAGGATGGGTTAGCCTGGTGATGGGTATTGAGGAGGGCACATTCTGCATGGAGCACTGGGTGTTATGCACAAACAATGAATCATGGAACACTACATCTAAAACTAATGATGTAATGTATGGGGATTAACATAAGAATAAAAAAAATTAAAAAAAATAACCAATAGATTCTTTATGGAAAAAAAAAAGAAATACTCTGTGGCTATTAACTGTGCTGAAAACTGAAGATACTAAAGTAAATTAAATACATTTTGTTATATAGGAAATAATTTTTAATCAAGTGTTTAAAAATGTAAAATTTATCTGTGACAAGCTACAAAGGGAAACTACATGGGTTATATCTTCCTATAATATTCTGATTTGACCTTAGGGGGAAGGACAGGAAACCTTCCCCTGGGAAGTTACATTTGAGCTGAAATATGAAGGATTCATAAGCATTTATAAGATGTTGAGTGCAAAGGGGATCACAGAGGGAGAAAGTAGAAAGAAGTCTTATGGAAGGAGGAAGCATGAATAAGCAGAGTGGACAAGAAAGACCCACAGAAGATGAATCTGGCACAAACATAGTATAGTAGGGTGGATGGAACCAGGATAACAGCTTCAGGTAAAGAGAATAGTAGGGAACAATCTATAAAAGGTTATATATACATGTTGAAGAGTTTTTTCCTTAAAAGAGCAGTATGAAGCCACCAAAAAGTTTAAATCAGGAGAGGGGTCACCAAGGAGTCTTTTGGTTCCATGATTTGGTCTGTGGGTATGAGTGTAGTTGTGAGATGATGAAGTTTGAACCTGGCTGGTTGTTTTCTAGAAATGGAGAAATAGGAGTAAAACTGATGTTGCTTGTCAATAGACAAGGTATGGGGAAGGATGATAGGACTATGAACAGACTTTCTTTCATTAATTCAAGTATTTAAGAAACATTTAAGAATTTAAGAAATTGATTACACTTAGAGATTTCTGGACCATGCAATTAGCTGTATGGTGAGACATTTCACTTGAGAAGGGGAAGCACTGATAGGTAAAGGCCTAGAACTTCCTTGGGCTGACAAACATGGGCCTACAACCCTATAGTGAAGAATAAATATGATGAATGGTAAACTTCAGGCTAAATGAGACTAACAGGCCAATAACATCACTGTCACTGAAAAGTGTTGTTTTATCCTCCTGAAATAGAAACATAAATCAAGCTCAATGGTTTTGACATCCATTGTTTTTAATAGTCCTGGCTTCACTTTTTTCCCCCATTCTCTGTGGCCAAGCACACCAAGAATCAAAAACTGTAAATTTTCTCCCTCAAATCAGTTCTTACTGCCTTTATTTGCCTAGTCAATAAGAATGAGCATTTAGAATGTATTAAAGTTACTTGAGGATTTTTTTTTTGTATTTTTTTTTTTTCATTTTCGTGTTTATGTAGACTTAACAACAGCATCAGTAAGTCCCCATCAGGTGTCCTTGAGAGTTGTGTGACAAGGAGGAAGGCCAGGCCTGGGCCAGGTCAACTGATTCATATCTCTGGGAAAAGATTCACTCAGATCTAGGAAGACATTTGAATCAACCCTCAGACACCTCCCCTGTACATGAAAGTTGGAGAAAACTCTGAAAGAACCTGTGGAGAAATTTTGGAATCTGGGTTTTGTGGATTATGGAATCCTCAATGAGCTAGCTATTCACACTGGAAACTTGGAGACAAAGTTGCCTTTGAAAGCTTTCAGAATTCTATTTTTGTTATGGCTTAATGACATTTCATGGGTTGAGTTGTGGTGCACAGGATGTGAGAGCCTCAGCCACTCTACAACTGATTGGACTTCTTGATTGAGAAGTTGATTATGGTTGACTTTCTTAGTATTCTTGGATTGCAGCTTGCCTTCTTGTTTTTAAGAGAATTTTTTACTTGATAACCCCACCCATATAACACCGTAATTATAGATTCCTTTTTTTACTTTGTCACATGTGTAACAACCTAGTATTGTACTTTTCTGTTTGAGGAGAAAACTCATCCTGTTACCAGTTAGAATGATTGTTCTAGGTTCATCTGTGACCAGTAATACTTGAGACAATTAATTCATTTGTGTTAAATAATTTTAATTGATTGCATGATGATAGTTTCCAGAGTATCTAAATCTTAGACTCTGGGACATATATTGTTAACATTTACCTTATCCCCAGTCTTTTCAACTAAATAATATTTGAGTCAAATTACTGTATCTATTTGCCCCATTTTGAGCTTTACTATACATCAACAAAAACACATTAAATTAAACTACATAGGATTGGAATGTAAAGCAATTCATATACTTATTGATTTGAAAATATGAAATGATGGGCCTTATAATTGAAATACATTACAAGTGATGTAAGCTTACTGCAAATTAGATTCCTTAAAATTAACTTACCTGTTTACTTGTTAGAATTGATTTATGTCTTAGTTCTTGATGAGGCCAGTACTGGAGAAATATAACATTACTTGTCTTACAAATATTTCATAATTAGAACTCTTTAGTCATTCTGTCAGGAATTTTGCTCTATCCCCTCTTAGTCTGAGTAGTGTTTATTATTCCTTAGGTGATTTTTCCCACCTGCATGGTATCAATTTTAATATCACAAAAGCAAAAGAGGCAAGTCGACTTAGTGATATTATTAAGGAAGTTTTTGAATCCACATTTTCTTCATTTAATTGGAGGTATATTCTACCTTACAGCCCCACAGATGTTATATCAAAATAGCCAATAACAACACATTTAATTTAATAATACTCATTTTATAAATATCAGTTTGAAGCTAAGTCAAGCTTTAGGAATGTCTTCAGTCTTCTAGATCTTCCTACAGATGTGTTAGCTTATAAGAAACAATTATCGTATTGAAGATTGTGTCTGCCAATTCTTTTTCTAGCTGTAAGTTGATGGAAGAAGAATGTTTTGAAAAGAAACACACACATACACACAAACCAAAAAACGATTATTAGTTGGCTTTTCCTTTGCAGTACATGAAGCAAAGCATTATTTTAAAGGGAAAATGGAAGTGACTGAAAAGACTGTTTGGGCTTAAACTCCTCTGCATGAAAGCCATCCACCCCAACCCTATCAATCACATATGACTACCAGCCAATCTTCACAGGCTGTAATTTCTCTAGCAAAAGATAAGGCAATGCAGCCATCCCAGCTTTGATGAAACTTTTATGAAGGAAAATTTATACTAGTTGTACCCGATGCTCAGTTGGGAGCTGATTAAATGATTTATATTTTGCCTGGTCAGAATGCCAGGCAGATTAAAAATTGTGGCAATCCCCTTTCAGAGTGCACATTGTTGTCTTCAGGTCATTGCTGAGAGAAATTGTGAATGTGGTTCAAGGACAGCTCAGCACTTTGTACTTTCTGAAGACAAGTCATTACTTAAATGGTTGGATGTATATTTCTTTTTTTTTTTTAAAGATTTTATTTATTCATTTGAGACACATAGATACAGAGAGAGAGAGAGAGAGAAAGCACGAGCAGGAAGAGAGGCAGAGGGAGAGGAAGAAGCAGGCTCCTCGCTGAGCCAGGAGCCCGATGTGGGGCTCAATCCCAGGACCCTGGGATCATGACCTGAGCTGAAGGCAGACGCTTAACCATCTGAGCCACCCAGGTGCCCTGGATGTATATTTCTAAGAGCAATACTTTGAAAGCTGACTTTCTCCTGTAATTACAGCTCTGCCAAATAAGATGTTAATTTAGAATTGTTTGTGGAGTTTTAAGAGACAGGGCATACATTGAATTTACTTAAATATCTTCCAGAAGTCTTAGCTTTCAATTTGAAGACACACATAATTTCAAATTAGGATTTTGAAGATGCCAATAATTTGCTTGGAAACTAGAGAACTGAAACACAAGAGGAGAGCAAATCTGGCCAAATGAAGACAGGAGTAGGAGAGTCTAGTTAGGCAGGAAGAATCTGCTACATATTATGGGCCAGAAAGGCAATGATTGAGTCTAGAAAGGCAGAACGGCCTGAACAATTTTTTTCAGCTACTGCCTATTTCTTATTCTGATACATTTCTTTATTCATCAACCGTATTTAAATAAGTCATTTAAGTGAATATCAGTAACAACATTTATTGGGAATTCACCTTATACAAAATTCAATAGGTTTGGAGATTTAAGGAACTTAAGTTATATAATAATATAAACTTAAGTTAAGTCTCAGATTTGCTGTCAGGAGGGTTCTTTTACTAGAGATAAATTTGGGGGACTCTCATTAAGGGAACAGAACAAAAAAGTAGTTCACACATAGTTCATCCCTCTTCACTGATGGTGTTGCCATTGTTCTTTGCATGTATTTGTAACTCTACCCTCAGCTCTTTGTATGATGATGATGAGGATGATGATGAGAATGATCATGATGTCATCTCCACCTCACTAGATGATTGGTTTCATTCATTTCTATTCCCAGTGTCTACAACACTGGCTGGAACAAAGTAGATTCTCCATAAACATTTGCCATGTGATTGAAAGTATGAATAAATAAAACAAATAAGTCATTAAAGGTCTTAGTCATTAGAGGTCATAGATTTTCTAGGGGATTGGAATCCAAGCAGGAAAAAAAAGATATTTTAATTGAAGCAAGGTAGGCGTCTTACTCATTGGGCCTACTATAACAGGATACCATAGATTGGGTGGCTTATAAACAGCAGAAATTTATTTCTCACAGTTTGGGAACCTGGGAAGTCCAAGATCAAGGTACCAGGAGATACAGTGTCTGGCAAGAGCCTACTTCTTGGTTCACAGACAGCGGTTTTCTCACAGTAAAGTCACGTGACAGAAGGGGCAAGGGAACACTCTAATGTCTCTTATAAAAGCATTAATCCCATTCATGAGGGTACCACCTTCATAATCTAATCACATCCCCAAGGCCCCACTTCCAAATACCTTTACTTTGGGGATTGGTTTCAACATATGAATTTTAAGTGACACAAACATTCAGTCTATAGCAGCTGGTGAAAGATTCCACAGTATAAACACCCACCAGGATGCCATACAGTTGTACTTTTCAAATTGGGGTATTTGATCCTTTAAGGCTATATAGTAGTATAGATGGATTTATTTGACATGTCAGGAGTATTCGATGACACTTCCCAAACTGTTAATTTTTCTTAATAGTCAGTGGTTAAAATATACTCAAATTTGAGCACACCTATTAAATAGAGCAAAATGAAAAAAAAATATGAACTTGTAAGTTAAAATGAGAATTTAATTAAATTTCTCACTTGCAATCATCTCCTTGGGCTATACTACTACACCTCTTGTGGGCATAAGCTCATATTTCATCCATCAAATATCTCTGTAGCAACTACAGTGAAAATGTTGGTAAGAACTACCGTACTATGATTCTGATACAGACTGAAGGTCTTGGTAGCCTTTTGTATTCTCTGTAGATTGGGGTGTGGGGTTAGTTAATGCTGTCAAGTGACTGGTTTGGGGATCATGAAAAGTGGGTTTGGAAATTGAAGACAGTCTAATAATTCCTTGTTCTTTCTCTCATGCATTTCAGGAAGTTTGGGGGTTTATTTAATATATGATTTTGTTTATTTGCTAGTTTTCCTCAATTAACTTGGACTACTTGAGGTATTTTTAGGTTTTGTTTGTCAACCAATAAACACCTCATCTCTCCCTACTCTGTTCTGTGCTCCAGTAAGTGGTCAATTAATAATGGTGGTCTTGAAATCATACTAGGTAATATCTGAAGAATTTACATCTGGTGGCCATTTACATTGTACCTGCTACACCTCAATCACCCCCTGAGAGAAGAGTGTGAAGAAGAAAATTAATTATATTTTTAAGGGTGATTATTCTTCAAAATTACTTGTAGAATTGAGCAGGGACAGATTCAGTGATTTAGAAGAATGCTGTCTGTTTTGGCATTGGACAATTGAGAAGAAACTCTGGTAGTTTTGCTAACTTATAATATAGACCTTATGTCTTAATGGAGATATATATGTATATATATATATGTTCATAGATTCAGGGTTAGCAGAAACATTTTTGTTTCAAAAAAGGGAGAACATAAATGGGCTATCATGCTATAGGTTTCTGGCTCAGTATGGCATGTCAACTTTAAGAGTGCTGTAAGAGCTAAAAGAGAGAAAGAGCATCTGGAAATGGGAAGATAGGAGAGCTGCCTGGATTCCTGACATGAGGTACCAGTTACATTGTATACTGGTGTTTTTTATGGGCACCATCAACATATTTAGACATAAAATTGAAATGGTGTAAATGTTATGCAAGAGTCCTAGAGGATGCCATATTGAACCAACAGATGGATAAGATGTATTTAAGAGGCTCAAAGAAGTGACTCCTAAAATACTACATTTGAGAACTTTTAGAATTTTTACATTTTTCATACCAACACTTTATTTGTAAATTCATATTTCATTTGGAAATAAGTGTCATGAGTAATATGATATTAATAAATGTTATTTTCACTTCTTATTTTCCCATACATAGTATGTAGTAGAGGTATAATGGGGAAAATTGGGAAAACAACTCAGATGGAATATATATAAAATTATTTTATGATATCCACCTATTGTTTTTAATTGAAAATATGTTTACCAAAAGCAATATGGTGTCCAGGTACACAGTGGGGATAAGTTGACTCTGAATTCCAATATTTTCTATATTAATGAGAGCTGCTCGTGATGAATTTAATTTCTTTCTTCTCTCCTTCCCCAGTCTCTTTGGAATCCTGTGAGTTAAAGCAATGTAAATGGTACGTGCCTTTTGTGATTTGAATGATGAACAAGGTTACAGAGGTATGTTTGAATAGTGTAGTAGAGAATGATTTAAATGATAATATTCATACATCAATTTTCAAAGAACTGTTAGGGGTAACACTTAAACACTTCCCTATAGAGGACATCTGGCTGGCTCAGCTGGTAAACATGATCTTGGGTTTGTAAGTTTGAGCCCCACATTGGGTGTAAAGATTACTTAACAATAAAATCTTTAAAATAATAATAATAGTAGTAGTAATAATAATAAAGTAAATAAATAATAAGCAATTAAATGATTTTCATACAACTTTAAAAACTTGTTTATTTTAATTAGTTAACATAGAGTACAATATTGGTTTCAGGAGTAGAATTCAGTGATTTATCACTTACATATAACATCCAGCACTCATCGCAACAAATGCCTTCTTTAATAGCCATCACCCAACTAGCTTCTCCCCCACCCACCTCCCTCCTTCAACCCTCAGTTTCTTCTCTATCATTAAGAGTCTCTTACAGTTTTTTTCTCCCTCTCCTTCCCCCACCACCTACCTTCCAATATGTTCATCTCTTTTCTTTCTTAAATTTCACATGTAAGTGAGATCATATGGTATTTGTCTTTCTCTGACTGACTTATTTCACTTAGCATATTACACTCTAAGTCCATGTGCATCACTGCAAATGGCAAGATTTTGTTCTTTCTGATGCTTGAGTAATATTACATTACATATATATACCACACCTTTTTTATCCATTCATCAGTTGATGGACATTTGGGCTCTCCATAGTTTAGCAATTGTTGATGATGCTGCTATACCCATCAGGGTGCATGTACCCTTTTGAATCTGTATTTTTGTATCCTTTGGGTAAATACCTAGTAGTGCAATTGCTGGATCATAGGGTGGTTCTATTTTCAACATTTTGAGGAACCTCCATACTGTTCTCCAGAGTGGCTCCACTGGTTTGCATTCCTACCAACAGTGCAAGAGGGTTCCCCTTTCTCTGCATCCTCACCAACACCTGTTGTTTCCCATGTTGTTAATTTTAGCCATCCTGACAGATACAACATGGTATCTCATCATGGTTTTGATTTCTTTTTCCCTGATGATGAGTGATGTTGAGCATCTTCTCATGTGTCTGTTGGCCATTTGGATGTCTTCTTTGGAAAAATGTCTATTCATGTCTTCTGCCCATTTCTTAACTGGATTATTTGTCTTTTTTGAAGGGTGTTGAGTTTGATAAATTCTTTATAGATTTTGGATACTATCCCTTATCAGATATACTGTTTGCAAATATCTTCTCCCATTCCACAGGCTGCCATTTAGTTTTATTGATTGTTTCCTTTGCTGTGCAGAAGTTTTTTATATTGATGAAGTCCCAATAGTCATTTTTGCTTTTCTTTCCCTTACCTCCAGTGACATATCTAGTAAGAAGTTGCTAAGGCCGAGATCAGAGAGGTAGCTGCCTGTGTTCTCTTCTAGGATTTTGATGGTTTCTGGTCTCACATTTTGGTCTTTCATCCATTTTGAATTTATTATTTATTTATTTATTTAAAATTAAATGTTGATTGATTTATTTTTTTAAGATTTTATTTATTTATTTGAGAGAGCGAATGAGAGAGAGAGAGAGAGAGAGAGAGAGATAGAGCACATGAGAGAGGGAAGGGTCAGAGGGAGAAGCAGACTCCCTGACAAGCAGGGAGCCCGATGCGGGACTCGATCCTGGGACTCCAGGATCATGACCTGAGCCGAAGGCAGTCACTTAACCAACTGAGCCACCCAGGTGCCCTTGAATTTATTTTTGTATATGGTGTAAAAAAGTGCTCCAGTTTCATTTTTCTGCATGTTGCTATCCAGTGTTTCCAATACCATTTGTTGAAGAGATTGTCCTTTTTCCATTGGATATTCTTTCCTGCTTTGTGGAAGATTAGTTGACCATATAGTTGTGGGTCCATTTCTGGATTCTCTATTCTGTTCCATTGATCTATGTGTCTGCTTTTGTGCAGTACCCTACTGTCTTGATTACTACAGCTTTGTAATATAGTTTGAAATCTGGAATCCTAATGCCTCCAGTTTTGCTTTTCTTTTTCAGAATTGCTTTGGTTATTGAGGGTCTTTTCTGGTCCCATGCAAAATTTAGGATTGTTAGTTGTAGTTCTGTGAAAAACGGGTGGTATTTTGATAGGGATTGCATTAAATGTGTAGATTGCTTTGGGTAGTACAGACATTTTAACAATATTTGTTCTTCCAATCCATGAGCATGGAATGTTTTTCCATTTCTTTGTGTCCTGTTTAATTTCTTTCCTAAGTGTTCTATAGCTTTCAGAATACAGATCTCTATCTCTTTAGTTAGGTTTATTCCTAGGTATCTTACTGTTTTTGGTGCAATTGCAAATGAGATCAATTCCTTGATTTCTTTTTCTGCTGTGTCATTAGTGGTGTATAGAAATGCAACAGATTTCCACATATTGATTTTATATCCTTCACCTTTGCTAAATTTATGTATTAGTTCTAGCAATTTTTTTTTTCCTGTGGAGTCTATCAGGTTTTCTCCATAGAGTATCATGTTGTCTGCAAATAGTGGAAGTTTGACTTCTCCCTTGCCAATTTGGATGCCTTTTATTTCTTTTTGTTATCTGATTGCTGAGGCTAAGACTTCCAGTACTATGTCAAGTAGTAAAGGTAAGAGTGGACATCCCTGCCTTGTTACTGACCATAGAAGCAAAACTCTCAGTTCTTCTCCATTGAGGTTGATATTATCTGTGGGTCTTTGATATACGGCCTTTATGATGTTGAAGTATGTTCCATCTATCCTCACTTTATTGAGGATTTTTATCAAGAATGGGTGCTATATTACGTCAAATGCTTTTTCTGTATCTATTGACAAGATCATATGGTTCTTACCCTTTTTTTTTTTTTTTTTTTTTTTACTGGTGAGGTGTATAACCATGATTGATATGTGAATATGGAACCAGACCTGCAGCCCAGGAATAAATCGCACTTGAACATGATAAATAATCTTTTAATGTACTGTTGGATTTGATGTGCTAGTATTTTATTGAGAATTTTTACATCCATATTCATCTGGGATATTGGCCTGTAATTCTCCTTTTCAATGGGGTCTTTAGTTTTAGAATCAAGGTAATGCTGTCCTTGTAGAATGAGTTTGGAGTTTTCCTTCCATTTCTATTTTTGGAATAGTTTGAGAAGAATAGGATTTAACTCTTCTTTAAATGCCCAGTAGAATTCCCCTGGAAGCCATCTGGTCCTGGACTTCTGTTCGTTAGGTGATTTTTGATTACTAATTCCATTTCTTTGCTGGTTATGGGTCTGTTCAAATTTTCTATTTCTTCCTCTTTCAAATTTGGTAGTTTGTATGTTTCTAGGAATTTATCCATTTCTTCCAGATTGCCCAGTTTGTTGACATATAATTTTTCATAATAGTCTCTTATAATTGTTTGTATTTCTGTGGTGTTGGTTGTGATCTCTCCTCTTTCACTCATGATTTTATTTATTTGGGCCCTTTCTATTTTCTTTTCGATAAGTCTAGCTAGGGGTTTATCAATTTTATTAATTCTTTCAAAGCACCAGCTCTGTTCTGGTTTTTTGTTTTTGTTTTTGTTTGTTTCTGTATCATTTATTTCTGCTTTAATCTTTATTATTTCTCTTCTTCTGCTGGCTTTAGGCTTTATTTGCTGTTCCTTTTCTAGCTCCTTCAGGCGTAAGGTTATGCAATGTATTTGAGACTTATCTTGCTTTTTGAAGAAGGCCTGTATTGCAATACACTTCCCTCTTAGGACTACCTTTGCTGAAGCCCAAAGGTTTTGAACTGCTGTGCTTTTATTTTCATTTGCTTTCATGTATTTTTAAAATTTCTTCTTTAATTTCCTCATTAACCCATTCATTCTTCAGTAGAATGTTCTTTAACCTCCACGTATTTGTGGTCTTTCTAAATTTTTCCTGTGGTTGACTTCAAGTTTCATTGCATTTTGGTCGGAAAATATGCATGGTATGATCTCAGTCTTTTTGTATATGTTGCGGGCTGATTTGTGACCAGTATGTGATCTATTCTGGAGAATGTTCTGTTTGTACTTGAAAAGGAGGTGTGTTCTGCTGCTTTAAAATGAAATGTTCTGAATATATCTGTTAAGTCCATCTAGTCCAGTGTGTCATTCAAAGCCATCGTTTCCTTGTTGATTTTCTGCTTAGGTGATCTGTCCATTGCTGTAAGTGGGCTATTAAAGTCTCCTACTACTTTGTATTATTGTCAATGAGTTTCTTTATGTTTGTTATTAATTGACTTGTATATTTGAGTGCTCCCAAGTTGGAGGCATCATTATTTACAATTGTTAGAGCTACCTGATGGAGAGAATCCTTAATTCCAATATAATAACCTTCTTCATCTCTTGTTATAGTCTTTGTTTTAAAATAGAGTTTGTCTGACATAAGTATGGCTACTCTGGCTTTCTTTTTATGTCCATTAGCAGGATAGCTTGTTCTCTATCCCCTCAGGCAGGTGTCTTTAGGTCTAAAATGAGTCTCTTATAGGCAGCATATAGATGGGTCTTGTTTTTTTTTTTTAATCCATTCTGATACCATATGTCTTTTGATTAGAGCAATTAGTTCATTTACATTCATAGTGATTATTGAAAGATGACTTTAGTGTTATTGTGTTACCTGTAGAGTTGGTGTTTTTGGTGATGTTCTCTGGTCCTTTCTAGTCTTTGTTACTTTTGGTCTTTTTTCTGCACTCACTGAGTCCCCCTTAATATTTCTTGCAGGGCTGGTTTATTGGTCACAAACTCCTTTAGTTTTTGTTTGTCTGGGAAACTCTTTACCTCCTCCTATTCTGAATGACAGTCTTTCTGGATAAAGTATTCTTGGCCACGTATTTTTCCCATTCAGCATGTTGAATATATCCTGCCACTGTTTTCTGGCCTGCAAACTTCCTGTGGACAGATCTGCTGCAAACCTGACCTGTCTTCCTTTTAACCTTCCTAGGTTAAGGACTTATTTTCCCTTTCTCCTTTCAGGGTTATTTCCTTCTCTGTGGATTTTGTGAATTTGACTATGATAAGCTTAGGTGATGGTTGGCTTTTGTTGAATTCAATGAGAGTTCTCTGTGCTTCTTGGATTTTGATGTCTATGTTTTTTCCCACAATAGGGAAGTTTTCAGCTTGAATAATTTGCCTGAATAAACTTTCTGCCTCTTTTTATCTCTCTTCATTTTCTGGGACTCCTGTGATATGAATGTTATTCTGTTTTACTAAGTCGCTGAGTTCCTGAAGTCTACCTTCATGATCTGTTACCTTTGTTTCCCTCTTCTTTTCAGCCTCATTATTTCCCATAATTTTATCTTCAATCACTGATTCATGCCTCTGCTTTGTCCATTCTTGCTTTTATGGCATCAATTCCAGTTTGCATCTTGGTTATAGCATTTTTAATTTCAGCCTGACTAGCTTGATTTAAGTTCTTTTATCTCTGCAGTAAGGGATACTCTAGTGCATTCTATGCTTTTTTCAAGCCAAGCTAATATCCTTATAGTTGTTTTAAATTCTGGATCAGACATCTTACTTATGTCTGTATTGATTGAAATCTCTGGCCATCATTTCTTCCTGTTCTTTCTTTTGGGATGAATTCCTCTGTCTTGTCATTTTGGAGAGAAAAAAAAGAAAAGGAAAAGGAAAAGAAAGATAAAATAAAAATTGTAAAAAATTTAAAAAGATAAAATAAATAAATTAAGCCAGATCCTAGGTGTGTTTTGGTCTGCTTGTTACGAGAAGCTTGATAGAAAAAAGGTGGAAAGAAAGTAAAAGAAAAAGATTCAACAATTTAAAAAAATACATACAAAATAAAATTTAAAAATAGAAAAAATAAAAAATTGCTCTTTCTGTATCAAAAAGCACACACAAAAAAGACAAAAAAATAAAAAAGAAAGAAAGACCCCGAAGGAAGCTGTATCCTGTTTCCTCTAGAACTGAAGGTTTCCATCACTCTATGATAAGTAGACTTGGTGTGGGTGAGGAGTTTGTGCTGGTCTTCTGCTCTGATTCTCAGGTGGAATTGCCCTAGTGAAGATCCCAGTGCATGGTGCAGGCAGGCGGAGCTTGGTCAAGCGGCTCTGTTTTCCACTTGGTGGTGCTGTTTAGCACACTGAGGTCAATCAGGCTGGTGGATGTGGGGAGAAAATGGCTTTGCCACCATCTCTCCTCTCTGGAACAGGAAATGTGTACCACCTGTCTTCAGGAAGCCCTCATAGATGGGCAAATAATGATTCCTCCTGTGTCCCTGGTTTCTATCAGATCCCAGCCTTCACCCTGTCTGTGTCCAAGCTGTTTGCCTGCCAAAGAACAGTGTTTTATCTCAGGTACAGATGTGTTTTAAATCCCCACATTTTAGAGATCCTTTGGGGGCGGATCTTGTTATGCTGTGGTGGGTGCTGGCTTGTCCCAGAAGACAGCCGCAGAACCACGCAGGGGTTCTGAGTTTATGGTAAATAGCAACACACAGGGTGCCAGGGTTGCTGCCCTCAGCGGGAGTCTTTGTTCCTATACTGGTAAGCAGGGCAGCTCAATGATGTCCATAGGGTCCTTTGTTGGTGGAGAGGCAGTATCACTTCTACCAAATGCACTCCAAGCTGGGGAACTGCTTCTTCCTGTGTGACCCTGGGGATGCTCAGGCTGCCGGCTGCTGGGCCTCCACCCTGCTTCCCCACCAGAGCACCGCTCAGGCTTGACACTGACAGTGTCCCAGAACTCTGAAACTTCAGACTCTGTGCTCCAAGGTTTATAAAAAACTGGCGGTATTGTAACATTCTCTTTTTTCCCTGTCAATGGTTTTGTGAAATAGTTTTCTTGTGCAGTCCCCTGCACAAGTTTTCTCTCTCTCTCTTTTTTCCTCTGCACTTTCTTTCTTCCTTCTCTCTCGCTACTCCCTCCCCAATCAGGGCTTCCTCCCCAGGGCAGCACCCAGGGCTCTTTTCTCCCACGAATCAACTCCACAGTTCCTACCTTCCATGGGTCCTTTTTTAGTTTGTACATATGCAGCTTTGTTCTCTAAGACTTCCGATGGATTTCTTGGGTGCTCAGAATGATTTGATATTTATCTAGCTGTGTTCAAGGGATGAGTCAAGCTTAGGGCCATCCTACTCCTCCACCATCTTACCTTTCTCCCTACAACTTTAAAACCTTAAGAATTGTATTTTTTTTTTCTGTTGTTTAGAGGTTATTGAACAAATTATTACCACTTATAACAGCTTATAATAAATAAGGGTACACTAGAGACAATTTTTACACACTGGAAATTTTTCATTCAATGTTATAAAAATCAAAGCCTAAGTTAGTATGGAAAGAATCTGGTTTAAATATAAGATTTGCCTGTGAATTTATGAAGTTTGTGATTAAAAACTTCCCTGCTTTTTTACATTGGAAATGACCAAACCTTCAGTCAGCTCTGTTGAGGCTATTATTTGGCATCATGTCTGTGTTTGTCTCTTTTGATTCTTTAGTTTAATTTTTAGTTCAATTTGTTATGCATATACACCACTGTAATGAAAACTGACATAATGGGTTTATTCAAAATTAAATGATTCAGGAACTTAATATAACCATGTAGGAAAATAAACTTCCAAATGATGCAGCAGAGAAAAGACAAGTTGCTTATGACTCAATTTATTTTGAAAAAAAAAAATTGATGCAGCATCTTGGGAAGAAGTAATTATTCCTTCTATATTAGTTTTTTTTTAGAACTATAGCTATGGCTTTCTTACTAATCTTATTCTTCCCATCTTCCCTCATGTCCTCCTAGCTCTCTTTATCTTTTATTGCTTCTCCTGTGAAAAATATTAAGTTTGTGTAACACGAAATGATAAATCAAATATGAATCAAGGTTATAATTCAGTATGATCACCTCTGTAACATTTAAGTTTGTAAATTGGCCATCTCGTGAGTCCATGAAAATGACGTCAGTGCCTCCTACTTAAATAAGGTTTTATTTAGGCATCTTCTTGCACAAATGGTAGAGTAACTGGAGTCATAATGTACCCAAACCCACATGAGTTCACTTCTTGGTGAGTCACAGATACACCAGGTTGAGTGGAGTGGTCACACAAAGTAAACTTTATTTGCAGCAAATAAAGAGATGATGAGGAATAACTTCCAAAGCTGTGACTCTCCAAGCAAGGATAAATGGATTTCCTTTAATTAGGGTTAGGACGAATATTGATGGGGGAGCCTTGTCATTGTATGTAGAGGCAGGCATAAGACCATGCATGTGCCTTAGGGAAACATGCCTATATATACATTGTATGTTATGTAAATGAGGCATAGGCTCCTTGGGGGAGACTTTAGTATTACAATGAGGGAAAGATAATTGTCAGTCATTCTAGAGATCACTCCATGGTCCATTCGCTCAGGCACAAGTCAGGTGTTATGCTCAAACTGGTATGGGTTGGCTGGAAGTCTTGTCTAGCTATCACTGGAGGGGCAGTTTCACTTTCCATTGCCTGAGTTAAGAGATGATATGGAACGAGGAGCTTAAGGAAGAATGTGGGACAGAGGTCAGTGAGTACAAGCAGGTGGGCAGTAAAGGTCAGGTCATGGGGTCTGGCTGGTGACAATAAAGGAGGGTATATAAGAGCATCTCCTAGGTGGTATATAAGAGTATGTGGGGGATCCATCCAAGACTAGCTCCCTGAGGTATTCCTAGTGAGACAGGTTTGCTGACAAACTTGAGGGAGGTGGTCACTGCCTGTGGTAGCAGCCATTTCTTCAAGTTTCAAGGAGGATAGTCACAGCTAGTATTTTTCTTTTATATCTAGGAGAAGAGAGGCAGGAAAAAAAAGGAGGAAGGAAGGAGAAAAAAGAAAGATCTAGGTCCATCTCTAACATAGAACTTTTCCTCCAATCTGTAAAATTCACATGAAAGATTTATATTAGATTCAGAATTCAATCCAGTAAACTTTAGTGAGTACCTACTATATATTAGAGGCTGGCCTAGGAATTCTATTATGTACCATTATATAAAGTATGACATATTCCAGGGGTCAGCAAACTTACTTTAAGAGCCAGAAGGTAAATGTTTTGCCTTTGTGGGATATATGGTCTCTGTTTCAACCGCTTGATTGTGCTTTTGTAATGCAAAAAGTCATAAACTGTAGAAACTGAAGAACATGACTGTGTTCAAATAAAACTTTTTTACCAAACAGATGTGGGCAGGATTTGTCCTGCAGGACATAGTTTGCCTACCCCTGATTATTCTAATTGAAAGTAATTTGAATAACTGTAATGTCTCTGGATAAGAGATACTGCATTACTTATGTTCAAATTGTATCTCAATTATGGGTTTTAAATTTTGCTTTGTTTGGGGGAGTATAGGTTAGATTTTAATTATATGATGTCTAATGAATTTTATGATGAAGGACTACAAAATGACTAAATTCTGCCTTGGTCTAGTCATTCATTTGTTATGTGAATCTGTGGGTTCATTATATACAATGAATAGTACCAGCTAGGAGGCAGGAGTGTAATTAATTAATCCAGTGCAGAGCTCTGTGAAACTGGATTTGATGCACATGTCACAGCCCAAAGGGAGATGAGTGACTCTGCATCCCCTTAACTCCAGATCTGTTTCTCTTCTCGCTGGTCATATGATAAATGAAAGTGAAAGAATAAAGCTCAGGTTTAGGCACAACCAAGCAAACCCAGCTCTGTGAACCTGCCTGCTAGTAAAGGTGGACCAGTGTTCTTTAATATTACCAACCAGAGCAGTATTCTCCCTCTTGGCAAGAACAAACAAGGTTGGGAGAAGAAAGACTGACTTTCTCGGTGCGGAAGTGGTAACAGGAGTTACCCTGTCTTCAAAAAGCCTACAGTTTATTTATTTTAATTTCTTTTTGCTTGAACAACAGAAATCTATTTTCTTATTCCTCAGTTTGGAAGGCTGAAGTCCAAGATCAAGGTGCCAGCAGGCTTGGTTTCCTCTGAAACCTCTTTCTTGGCCTGTAGATGGCTGCCCTCTTCCTGCCTCTTCACATGGTCCTCCCCATATGCACATACAAATGCCCCCGTTGTCAAATTTATTGGAATAGAGCCCTATCCTAAAGACCTTGGTTTAACCGAACTACCTCTTTAAGGACTGTATCTCTAAATACAGTTACATTTTGAGGTTCTAGTAGTTGGGACTTCAACATTTGAGGGTTTTTTTCTTTTTTAAAATTTTTTTATTGTTATGTTAATCCCCATACATTACATCATTAGTTTTAGATGTAGTGTTCCATGATTCCTTGTTTGTGCATAACACCCAGTGCTCCATGCAGAATGTGCCCTCTTTAATACCCATCACCAGGCTAACCCATCCTCCCACCCCCCACCCCTCTAGAACCCTCAGTTTGTTTTTCAGAGTCCATCATCTCTCATGGTTCGTCTACTCCTCTGATTTCCCCCCCTTCATTCTTCCCCTCCTGCTATCTTCTTCTTCTTCTTCTTTTTTTTTTCTTAACATATATTGCATTATTTGTTTCATAGGTACAGATCTGAGATTCAACAGGCTTGCACAATTCACAGCGCTTACCAGAGCACATACCCTCCCTAGTGTCTATCACCCAGTCACCCCATCCCTCTCACCCCACCCCCCACTCCAGCAACCCTCAGTTTGTTTCCTGCAATTAAGAATTCATCATATCAGTGAGGTCATATGATACATGTCTTTCTCTGTTTGACTTATTTCGCTCAGCATAATACCCTCCAGTTCCATCCATGTCATTGCAAATGGCAAGATCTCATTCCTTTTGATGGCTGCATAATATTCCATTGTATATATATACCCCATCTTCTTTATCCATTCATCTGTCGATGGACATCTTGGCTCTTTCCACAGTTTGGCTATTGTGGACATTGCTGCTATAAGCATCGGGGTGCATGTACCCCTTCGGATCCCTACATTTTTATCTTTGGGGTAAATACCCAGTAGTGCAATTGCTGGGTCATATGGTAGCTCTATTTTCAACTTTTTGAGGAACCTCCATACTGTTTTCCAGAGTGGCTGCACCAGCTTGCATTCCCACCAACAGTGTAGGAGGGTTCCCCTTTCTCCGCATCCCCGCCAACATCTGTCATTTCCTGACTTGTTAATTTTAGCCATTCTGACTGGTATGAGGGGCAATCAGACAACAAAAAGAAATAAAAGGCATCCAAATCGGCAAAGAAGAAGTCAAACTCTCACTCTTTGCAGATGATATGATACTTTATGTGGAAAACCCCAAAGACTCCACCCCAAAACTGCTAGAACTCATACAGGAATTCAGTAAAGTGGCAGGATATAAAATCAATGCACAGAAGTCGGTGGCATTCCTATACACCAACAACAAGACAGAAGAAAGAGAAATTAAGGAGTCGATCCCATTTACAATTGCACCCAAAACCATAAGATACCTAGGAATAAATCTAACCAAAGAGGCAAAGAATCTGTACTCAGAAAACTATAAAATACTCATGAAAGAAATTGAGGAAGACACAAAGAAATGGAAAAACATTCCATGCTCATGGATTGGAAGAACAAATATTGTGAAGATGTCAATGCTACCTAGAGCAATCTACACATTCAATGCAATCCCCATCAAAATACCATCAACTTTTTTCAAAGAAATGGAACAAATAATCCTAAAATTTGTATGGAACCAGAAAAGACCCCGCATAGCCAGAGGAATGTTGAAAAAGAAAAGCAAAGCCGGCGGCATCACAATTCCGGACTTCCAGCTCTATTACAAAGCTGTCATCATCAAGACAGTATGGGACTGGCACAAAAACAGACACATAGATCAATGGAACAGAATAGAGAGCCCAGGAATGGACCCTCAACTCTATGGTCAACTAATCTTTGACAAAGCAGGAAAGAATGTCCAGGGGAAAAAAGACAGTCTCTTCAACAAATGGTGTTGGGAAAACTGGATAGCCACATGCAGAAGAATGAAACTGGACCATTTCCTTACACCACACACAAAAATAGACTCAAAATGGTTGGAAGACCCCAATGTGAGACAGGAGTCCATCAAAATCCTAAAGGAGAACACAGGCAGCAACCTCTTCGACCTCAGCCGAAGCAACTTCTTCCTAGAAACATCGCCAAAGGCAAGGGAAGCAAGGGCAAAAATGAACTATTGGGACTTCATCAAGATAAAAACTTTTTGCACAGCAAAAGAAACAGTCAACAAAACCAAAAGACAACTGACAGAATGGGAGAAGATATTTGCAAGTGACATATCAGATAAAGGGCTAGTATCCAAAATCTATAAAGAACTTATCAAACTCAACACTCAAAGAACAAAGAATCCAATCAAGAAATGGGCAGAAGACCTGAACAGACATTTTTCCAAAGAAGACATCCAAATGGCCAACAGACACATGAAAAAGTGTTCAACATCGCTTGGCATCAGGGAAATCCAAATCAAAACCTCAATGAGATAACATTTGAGTTTTGAGGGGACACAGTTCAGCTCTTAATACCTTGAATTAGGGTAAACTGCCCCCTGATGGCAGCAATCCGAAGTTCTAGCCATATGTTTTCTTTTGTTTGTTTTAGGTTTTTGAGGGATTATTGAGGTATAATTGATAAATAAAATTATATATATTTGAGATGTGCAATGATTTCCCATTATAAAGAGAAAACCTAAGTCTTGAAAATTGACTCCCAAATATGTTTCCCAGGATTTAATGGGAACTTATCCAAGTTAATATGAATGTAAAATGTTGAAGCCTATGATAGAGAAATAAAAGAGCCTATAAGAGATTACGTAATACATGCCGTATTATAAATTTGAATGCTATTTCTAACAGAAGACAGAAATAAATGGTATCACATAGAAAACATCTGACTTCCAAAAGCGATTGAGTGAAGGTGCCTTTGCAGAAGAGCAGTAATGTTGCTCAGATTTGATTGTAAGATACAGATCTTGAAGTTCATGTCACTGACTAGTCATATTAATAATAACCAAAAGAAAAGGAGCAGCATTGATTGCTGAACTAATTAGACATTGCTTGAAACTTGACAGTGACAAGCCTGGCTCCTCTCAGAGTGAGAGACCAAGCACTAGCTTAATAGGTTTACTATTTCCTTTGGGTTGTTATAAGCAGAATCAATATGTGCTAATGACTACAGCAATAAATTTGGTCATACTTCATAGGGTACCATTCTGCACTTACCCAGTTGTTGGTTTGACATAGAGTAATAGAGTTTACCCTTTTTAAGTTGTAAATTACTATGAAAATGCTGAGCCTCACAGTAAAATGCACTTGGGATGTTTTTAAGCTTAGGAAATATTGGTAATATTTCCACTAAGCATACTATTAAAATAAATAAGTAGTATTTATTGCCTGGTTCCCAGCTGCAGCTGAATGAAAAGCAGTGGGAAAAGAGAAATAAGACATACATATTTATCAAATGCACAAGGTTCATGTTTACTTAATTCACTTTCGTAGAGTTGCTTACACCAGAGAACAAAAAGAGAACTTTCTTTTTATTTCTAAGTTTCATTTCAGTGAAGATGATATGGAAGATGGTACTAATAGTTATGATTGTTATGTTAATTAAAAACTAATTGTTATAAAATATTACCTATGACTTTTGCCCAGCATTAATTTACTACCACTTTGTCATGCTTTTCAGTTTAAGCTTCATCAAGACTTCTAGATGATGTTTTGGTCTTTAAGGTTAAGTAAAGAATTAGCCTCTCAGGATAAAGTAATATACCCACATGTGTTCACATATGTATGTGTATATATGTGTGTATATACATATATGTATTCATACACATATCTCCATATATGTATATGCATATATGTCTATATTAAATTAGTTTTATACATGCTGTATATATAAAATGGTATATTTGTGTGTGTGTGTGCGTGTACATGTGTGTGTTCAGAGATACCATGAAATAAAGTAATTTTCAGCCCACATTTCATTATAATTAAAAATTATATCACACATAATATATTTAGGAAACGTGCATTAACTTTGGTAAATAGAGACGTTGATTTGTATGGATTTAACATACTACAAAAATGATCACTCAATCATACATAAATGATTGTAGAATAACGTGTGTCTGTGTGTGTGTAGTCAAACTAATCTGTTGGCTTTTTATAACTTAGAGAAAAACTTTAAATCCTTTACTTTCCTTAAATGCATGCATAATATGAATAACAAAGCAAAGAGAGTTTGCATAGAAAATAGAAAATAGTAAAGAGAAGTCAATTTAGAAATAAAATCGGATTTCATTGTTCTCCGTCTCATCTTCCTCCTGAGTAATTTTCATTTCACTTACTCTTTTTCTTGCAAATTTGTGTGCAAGATATGACCACATTCTTTCCTAGTACTGTATGATGGACGTATGCCTTCCTAAGACAATATTGTGAGCTTCTTGAAATCCTAGAAAAAGTTCTATTTTCTTTTTAAATTCTCAGATAACTGGCACAGTGTTAGGTCTATAAATGTTTGATAAATACTTGTTGAATTCAAAGTTATAGAACACATAGGCAAATTATTTGGATCTGACCTTAGGCATAACTAGAAAAGTTAAAGAGATTATGGAGGTCAATTAAAATGAAAAAGAATGGGATATGTATATTTGGTTTATTCCTAATAATCAAAATTCCAAGATTTTCTTTCAACTTTTTGAGAGATATATTTATTTTAAATAACAGGTTAATTTTTTGTTTAACATATTATACTTAATTATATTGTCTTGATAACAAAAGAATATCAAAGTTATGTATTATTTTATGCAATGAGCTACATATAAGAATGCTGTGGGGAAAAAAAAAAAAACTGAATTGTTTCTGCCCTCTGATGAACCTATTTTAAAACTTGTTCCAGTTGGCTCTTTTGAAAATGAAGTCATTCTCATGAAATTCTAACCAAGCTATATGTTTTTAATAGGCACTGGAATGTCTATTGATACACTAAGCATCTGGTTATCTTGAGATATGGCTTTACTGGGTATAAAAAGTATTTTTTTCCTATACAATCCACTGATTATCTACAAAAGAATTATTTCATCATTCTGGTCACCATGCATCCTAAATGAGGTTTTGCATTCAAGTGTTGATACTTTCCTCATTAATATGGAATCATTTGAGACTGAAATTGCAGGTGGAGTGGTGTCTGTATGTGGCATTAAATGTTGACAGATAGTCTCCCTGTAATGGGAGAGTGGAGTAAGACAATGCTGCCAACTGAATTGGAAATGCACATACTGAATCATTAATGGTTTTAGAGTGTAAAGCATCTGATCTGTTAATTTTAGGAAATGTATACTTTTATGGGTATCAGACTCTCATACTTGCTCTTTAAAAATATTCAGTAAACTGTGTATCTCATCTAACATAAACATTATTTTGTTGCTTTTTTTTGTCTTAAAATTAGAAGCATTCCAAACCAGTAACTTAAATGTCTGAATACATTAGCTAAATATGTTCTCAATCCTCTCAGACCTTTTATGTGTAAAAACATAGATTGTGTGGCCTACCTGTAAGCAACTTAGTGTATATTTGGTAACAAGAGATTAAACAAAACAATCTCCATTTAAATTCAGAATTAAGAACTGGCTTCTAACTGTTCCGAGTTATTGAGGGAAATTTGCTCATGGGTTATTTTAAGACAGCACTATCTCTGCTAAGACTTGATGAATAACAGAAACACTAGATATGCTACAAGAAAGTAGTGACACCTAATGCCTGTAGTCATTTTTCTTATTATAGTTGTTTGTATGCATACTTTACTCTTAACTTAGAATATAACATACCACATATTACATTTCATTTATCCTAACTCCATTTCAGAATACCTAACAGTGCCATGGAAAAAATATTGACGTTAGAGTCAGGATATCTGTATTTGAATTCTGGGTTTATCACTTTGTGGTTGTACAAACTTGGGAAACTCATTTAACTTCTCCTATGCAATGTTATTATCCCTAAATCTAAGATAATAATACGTATTTTACAAACTTATGAAAAAAGTAGAGTCTACAGAAAAGAATATGAGCTTTGTAACTACAGTATACAGCACAAATTAAAGACACCAGTATTATTATTGACACACAGAAGACAGTAACTACCTGATAAATTACATGTGGCTCTCAGGGGTCAGCAGAGAGTTCTGCAGATAGTAAGTCTGCTGACTTAACCATTTTCAATATTGAGGCTAAAATATGTAATGTCATTGGAACTTGATTATAGTGGTATATGGGCCCTACTTATTTGACACTGTGGTAAATGGCATTTCTATTTAATCTGGGGGAGACTGTCAGAGAACAAAGCCAGTTCTATGCCTACAGCAATACCCGACAATGAATTAATGGTGTATCTATAGTACTAGCATGCAGTCTATTTAAATCGGATGGATGGCTGCTTTTCCTGCAACCCATCCGCAGCAGTCTATAAAGGAATGTAATTCAGCTGAATAACATAAATCTCCCTCTCCTGAGATCCTTTGTTCAAGTCAGTTGGTTTTTCTGCTTGAGGCTGGCTGTTAGACAACTCAATCTATCACTCATGTTTATTCATATCTTAATGTTATCTATATGCTTACTTTAAAATCTCAAAATAAAAATGGGTCTTTGGTATCATACATTTCTGTTATAAGAGAAATAATTTATTTTCCTAGGTCATTTCTACCATAATATGCAATTTATAGAGGCTTCTAGAAAAGCTTTGCAAAGATTATGGAGTTGTTATGGCAGCACCACTTGATTAAGACTATACACATTTTTGGGGCGCCTGGGTGGCTCAGTCATTAAGCGTCTGCCTTCGGCTCAGGTCATGATCCCAGGGTCCTGGGATCGAGTCCCACGTCGGGCTCCCTGCTCAGCGGGAAGCCTGCTTCTCCCTCTCCCACTCCCCCTGCTTGTGTTCCTGCTCTCGCTGTCTCTCTCTCTGTCAAATAAATAAATAAAATCTTTAAAAAAAAAAAGACTATACACATTTTTGGTTTGTTTGTATATTTTTAAACAAACATACAATTTCCTAACAACACAAAACAAAACTTCCTACTTTCACTATGCAAAGAATCCAGTTGTACACTTCTTCTGAATTGAATTTATTTTTTTAAGGATTTTATTTATTTATTTATTTATTTATTTATTTATTTATTTATTTATTTATTTATCAGAGAGAGCGAGAGAGAGACCACAAGCCGGGGGAAGGAGAAGCAGACTCCCCACTGAGCAAGGAGCCTGATGCAGTACTTGATCCCAGGACCCTGGAATCATGACCTGAACCAAAAGCAGATGTTTAGCCGACTAAGCCACCCAGGAATCCCTGAATTAGATTTCTTATAACTCTCTATGTGGAATAGAATTTGCATAAAAAATTAGTTACTATATATTTAAAATCTACCTATTTCCTTCTTGGTTTATGATTTTCCATAACCTGAGTATCCATCCATAAAACAGGATAGCTTGGGAAGTTTGCATAAAAGTTTCAAAAAGGAAAAACTAAATTTTCAATCTTAATAAGCTGCTGCCCACTAGGTATGAGCTGGATTCAAGTCACCCAATATTTCTGTTTCTCACTTTCTTCATCATTAAACTAGTGGGTGGTAGAGTTTAAATGAACTAAAGTATGTACTATGTACTAATACATAGGAGGTCAAGTAAAGTAATAAAATTTATTTTTACAAACTTAGTCTGTGGACATCACCGCGAGGGAAAGAAGTTTGGAGTGATTTTGCATGTCAGAGAGAAAGCAATTGTTTTAGGAGGAAATTATATTAGAGGCAGTTAAAAGAATGAAAGATGTAATTCTCTAAAGTAGAATTTGATCTATGGAATTATTTTATATAATATAAAAATCTTTTTATGAAGTTTAATATGTAAGCTTGCACCTTAATTTGATAATCTAAAAAATGGCTATATTTAGCATCAGGATTATCTAAATGTGCAGTTTCTCTAAATTAAGTTCACTAGATAATTAACAGACTTTCCTTAATATGGTACTACATATCCTTTAAACATGGTGGGCTTATAAGGTGGAGGCTTTATCTGTGGATACTCATGAATAAACTGGGTGAATTATAAGTCAAGAATATTTTTCTTCACATATACAATTACTTACAATTTTTATTTAAGTATGAAATAATATGCTGCTGTCGTTTTTTTGGCTTTCTAAAAAGAGAGTACGTTGCCTCAAATCAAATGGGAAGACCACTAAAAGCCAGGGAGAAATACAAATATAATGAATATACTCCATTTACCCAATAGGGAACAAAAAAAAAGATATGATTGTCAACCACCAAACTGGAAAGCTGCAGACATTCTGAAAATTGCTTAGAGCTATAGTGGGACTGTTTCTAAAAGGCACTTAGGAATCACTGAATGATTTTTTTAGTTAACTTCAATCTCTTGCTGAGGTGGAGGTTATGTGACTCACCTACCAGTTTACTTTCTTTGCTAATTATTCCCAACTCATCACATCCCTCAACTCTGATCATTACTAAACCAGAGAGTAGAATTAATTCCTATTAATCATGCACTGAGGAATATGATCCATGGACCATTTTGCCCATCATCTTTTCAACTTCTCAACTTTTCTGGATTGTTTATATTTGTCTGGCTTAGCTAAGACAAGTAAATTAAAACTACTGGGAAAGATTTATCAGAAAGCTCTCCAGGGGTATAGACTAGTTGACTTGGATCTTAATGCAAGAAGCAAAAAATAACAGAACTGTCCTTTAATTGTCCAGGACAACATGATGAATTATGATGACAGAGTCCACATAGAATGATTCTTCTTCTTCTCTAACCCATCTTCTTGAATATGCTACATTAGATGAGCTTGCAGCACCAGTCATGTATCATATTAATGCCTTTGCATTTCCAATGATTGTGTTGGCCAGACATGAATTTCAAAACCAATTTTGTATTCATCACTCATCTCAACAGGAAACAATTTTAGTAACTGAAAGATTCAGGAGTAATAGGAATTGACTGGCATCTCTCTCTCTCTCTCTCACTTTAATATTGAATGATGTGAGGAAAGAAATTTGGGATAGAAAAAAAAAACATAAACAAATCAAGAGTTGCTATTTATTCAGTGACCTGTTAGTGGTTTGTATTTTGCAAAAGTAAAGCTTTATAATTACTCAAAGAATTAAATCTCAAGCGATAATTCCATCAATGAAAGGCAATTTACTTTCTGCCTTTACACATGAAATCATATAACATGGTGAATCAGTTAGTATGAATAGAATAGGGTTACAACAAATAAAAACTAGACAAAGTGAAGATCTATGATTTTTCTTGAACTCCTAAAGGACTGAGTTCACAACAAAAATCTAAAGAGACAGGTATATCCAGGGAGATACTGTACCTGAGGTCTGCTTAAGTGGAACAAACACCACTGACAGCCATAGAGGTAGGACAACTTCACTGGTAATTTTAGTAAGTTGCTTCTGAAAACTGAGCATGAACAACAAATGTGAGGAACTCCCAGAGGCTACAATCACAGGGATCTCCATGTTTTTGTGGACTTTCTCTTCCAGAACCCCACCAGGTTCTCACAATGAAGATCCAAGAAAAATGTCCTCAAGGCCCTGGCAGAGGGAGAGGAAAAGCAGCCAACTTGTAACTCTGGTTACAAGTTCTTGTAACCAGATTCTTGTTCTGATTCTTCTCCATAATAAAGGCTCCCTCTCCAGAGAGAAAGGCTTCGCACAAGGCCATGCGGAAACATTGTTCTACCTGTTTTCCTCTAATATTCTTGTCACACTTAAGGGTTGAGGAGAAACAAAAACAGTCAACAGGAGGTAGGGATTCAATGAAATAATTTGGGAACAATACCTAGGGAAAGGAGTAAATGCTAAGAAAGCAAAACAAAAACAAAGACAAAAACCAACTCTGCTCCTGAAAAAGAAACAGAAACACCTGTGAAGTATGGAACATCCCCAAGACACAAGCAATTACAAGACTGAAACTTAATCAGAAGATCAGAAGATTAGGGAATATCTTTTCTCCTCCTACCCTACCACCATTCCAGTGAACCTTCTGTATTATAACAGTGGATTACAGCTAAAGGAGCTTCAACACATAGACTTTCCCTGAAGAACAGTGCAAAAGGAAACCCCAAAGCCAAGAGGGGAGCCAAAAACAAGGACATTAGAATTTGAAGACTCTGGAACCTAAACTACAACAAACATTAAACACAGCCCAACTCCTAGCCAGATCAACATAAATCCTTTCACTAAAGGCCTACTTACCTCAATATATTTTACCCTATACAACATGTGTTACTTTCAACAAAAAGAACAAATTCCAAAAGCAAGAAAAAGCAGTGTGAAGAGACAAAGCAAACATCAGAACCAGATTTAGGTATGACACAGATGTTGGAATTATCAGATAAGGAATATAAAATAACTATGATTAATATGTTAAGGGTTCTACTGCAAAAAAATAGAAAACATGCAAGACCAAAAGGCAAGGTCATCAGATAAATGGAAATTATAGAAAAAGAATCCAAAGGAAATGTTAGAAATGAAAACCACTGTAAGAAAAATAGAGTATGCCTTCAATGGACTCATCTGTAGACTCCACATAGCCAATGAAAGAATGGAAAATAGGTCAATGGAAACTTTCCAAGCTAAAAAGTAAAAAGAAAAGATGAATTTAAAAGCCCCAGAAAATCCAAAAGCAGTAGGGAAATATCAAAATATATAACATATTCATAAATGGAAAACCAGGAGAAGAGATAATGGGGTAAGGAAACATTTGAATCATCTTTTAAGATTTTATTTATTTATTTGAGAGAGAGAAAGAGAGGGAGAGAACAAGCATGAACAGGGGGAGAGCCAGTGGGAGAAACAGACTCCCCACTGAGCAGAAAGCCTGAGGCCGGGCTCTATCCCAGGCCCCGGATCATGACTTGAGCTGAAGGCAAATGCTTAACTGACTGAGCCACCCAGGTGCCCCTGAAGAAATAGCCTTAAAACTTTCCAAAAGTAATGACAGACACAGAACCACAGATTCAGGACGTTCAGAGAACATCAAAGAAAAAAAAATAACAAGAAAATGAACAATTAAAAATAAAAACAGCTAGGCATATCATATTCAAGCTACACAAAACCAAAGACGAAGAGAAAATCTGGAAGAAAAACAGAGTGGAAAACACCTTACCTACAGAGGAACAAGGATAAGAATTTTGACTTTCATCGTAAACCTTGCAAGTAGGAAGAATGGAATGAATGGAAGAGGAGAGTAGCCAATGCCAATAAAAGTAAACCAAAGCCTTATTTCATGAAAAAGTCACATTGCATTTAATGTGTTTTTATAACTTCTAAAAGATTGATATAATGCTATAATAAAATATTCATAGAAAACTAAACATTAAATGTTTATGAACTGAAAAGTGACAAGAAAATATTGATTCATTTTTTTGACATCAAATAAAATATATATTTGCCTACCATATTATATTTATAAAATATTTTTATTTTATTTTATTAATCTGGAGACTGTATTAGGAAATATAGAAATAATTACCTTTGTCAGTCTTTATCCCCTTGTTGGATGCCATGATACCCAAACCTGAGAGTGAGGGTGTTACGACTGGAAATAACATAAAGGAATGAGTACATTTTCATGTAATATTAGACCATTTATAAGACTCTCATGTACAACATTTCATCAATGCTGCCCAACAACTGCACAATGCAGCCATTATTGCAGTCCTTCTTTTCTAAAGTAAGAAACATGGAGAATTTATGTCACTTACTTGAAATCACAAATATAATGGAGCTGGCATTCAAATTTAGAATTTTGCCCAGAGAGTTTCTCCACAAAGGAGTCATAATCTCAAGGCTCTATAAAGAATAATTACATGAACTAAAGACGAATTGACTCCATTTTATCAAGATTTTCCATATATGCCATGATGAAAATTATGCTTCAGAGAACTATACATCAACGGTTGAGTCTCTAATCTTGGAATGGCTTGCTTAGTGTAGAAATGTTTGTCTATACACAGCTGGCTATCTCCTTGTCATCTGCTTTTCATAGAAAGCACTTCTCAGGAGATGGAAATGAGACATTGCCTGTGAAGTGCTCCTTTGCAAAATATGAATTCAGCAATTACTATCAGGGTGGAAGTTTTGAACAAAAATATAATAATGTTTTAATCACCAATGACTATAGTTAGTTAAAAGGAGATGAGAAATTCAGGACAAAAACAGATGGAGATGTTTAAATTTGATAATAATTTTCAATGACATACTTGTTTAAAAAATGAATAGTTGATGTGTTAAGAGGAATAATAAAATCACTACCAAAGAACATCAAGAAAGAGTAAATTGGTTCTAGAAGTGTTTTGTTGTGCTACACTTAGAAAATGTGTTTTAAGGAAGAACAGAAAGTTGACCAGATGACCATTTTATGACAGAAAACTAACTGTGGATAAAGAAATAACAAGTCACATAATTGAAGTCCTGTTCTGGAAGAAATAACACACTTAAGTTAACACTTTCCTGAGAAAGTGTAGTGATAAGGTGAATATTCAGAGAAAATGACATCTTTGAAAATATCTAGGGATTGCAGTCATTAAAGACAAAGGCAGAGAGAATCACATCCAACCACTTATAGCCCTTCAAAGAACTGCAACACCAACGGTTGCCAATTGGTTTATTTATAGAGGAAAGCCTTTTTATGAGGAAGGGATAGAATTGGAGTTTTGGCGAAAGAATAGACATTTGTCGTGTTCTCCAACACTCTTGTGTATGTAGATCTAATGTTTTCAAAGCAGGCATTAGTTATTTCAGCCCACTTGGAAAAAAGAATGCATTAGCTGTATATATACATCAATTTCTTTCATGTTTAAATGTTTTCCTTTTAAATATGAAAATATGAAAATCACACATTAAATATGTGAAATATAAAAGACTGCTTCTATTTCATGCCAAATTCAGGACAACTTAGTAAACTAAGAAAAGTATCAGTAACGTTAAAAGATATAGTGTGGCCATAGGTAGATTATATGGAGCTGAAATTTTTAGCTGGATTTTATGTGGTAAGAAAAAAAGTACTCTTGGAATATGTTATTCTCAAGATAACAGAAAAATGAAACAATAATATTGGAAAAAGTTCAAAAAATTTCTGGAAAGAATAGAAATACATAAAGACATTCTATAATTTTAGGCTGTTTAAGGGGATGATGAGAAAATCTCAAAAATATACCATTTGTTTTAAATTAAAAAAGCTATTCTCGTGGTTTTTATGAACACACATAATTAACATTTGCATGATGCAAAACTGTTCATAAAATACTTTTCTACATCCTATCTCATTTAATCCTCACAATAATCCCAAAAGACAGAAATGAAGGACTTAATGGCTCAGAGATATTAGTTAGCTTCCTCAAGGTGACAGCAATAAAGGATGGAGTTGAGATTTGAACTCGGGTTTTTTGTTTGATGTGAATTCTGCTTCTTTCAGTCCAGTGCTTCTCATGCCCAGTGTTTTTGCTTTGTTTAAGATTAGTCAAATTTAGTCAGTGAGACTAGACCACCTTCAAATCTTTTCCATGTATTTTCAACCTAATCTCCCATTTTTAAAATATATGTACTCTGCTTCAGTCACTTTGTTTGCTTTTTACTATCTTATGATGATTCCCTGCAACCATTTTAAAATTCAAATTAGTTGCATCACATAGATTGATTTGCGAATATTGAATCACCCCGGCAACCCAGGAATAAATCACATTTGATCATGATGAATAATTCTTTTAATGTACTATTGGATTTGATCTGCTAGTATCTTGTGGAGAATTTTTGTATCCATGTTCATCAGGGATATTGGCCTGTAATTCTCCTTTTTAGTGGAATCTTTGTCCAGTTTTGGAATCAAGGTAATGCTGGCCTTGTAGAATGAGATTGGAAGTTTCCTTCCATTTCTATCTTCTGGAACAGTTTGAGAAGAATAGGTGTTAACTCTTCTTTAAATGTTTGGTATAATTCCTCTGGGAAGCCATCTGGCCCTGGACTTTTGTTTGTTGGGAGATTTTTTATTACTGATTCCATTTCTTTGCTGGTTATTTTCTATTTTCTATTTCTTCCTGTTTCAGTTTTGGTAGTTTGTATGTTTTTAGAACTTCCACTTCTTCCAGATTGTCCGTTTTTTTTTGGCATACAATTTTTCATAGTATTGTCTTATAATTGTTTGTATTTCTGTGGTGTTGTTTGTGATCTCTCTTTCATTCATGATTTTATTTATTTGAGTCCTTTCTCTTCTTTTTGATAAGTCTGGCTAGGGGTTTATCAATTTTATTAAGTCTTTCAAAGAACCAGCTCTTAGTTTCATTGATCTGTTCTACTCTTTTGTTCGTTTGTTTCTATATCATTTATTTCTGCCCTAATCTTTATTATTTCCCGTCTTCTCCTGGCTATAGGCTTTATTTGCTATAGTCATTAAGACAGTATAGTACTGGCAAAAACAGACGCATAGATCAATACAACAGAATAGAAAACCCAGAAATGTATCCACAACTATATGGTCAACTAATCTTCTACAAAGCAGGAAAAAAACATCCAATGGAAAAAAGACAGTTTCTTCAATAAGTTGTGTCAGGAAAACTGAATAGCAACATGTAGAAAAATGAAACTGGACAACTTTCTTACACCATACACAAAAATAAACTCAAAATGGATGACAGACCTAAATGTGAGACAAGAAACCATCAAAATTCTAGAAGAGAACACAGGCAGCTACCTCTTTGACCTCGGCCTTAGCAATTTCTCACTGGACATGCCTCCAGGGGCAAGGGAAACACAAGCAAAAATGAACCATTGGGACTTCATCAATATAGAAAGCTTCTGCACAGTGAAGGAAACAACAAAACTAAAAGGCAGCCTGCAGAATGGGAGAAGATATTTGCAAATGACATATCTGATAAAGGGTTAGTATCCAAAATCTATAAAGAACTTATCAAACTCAACACCCAAAAAACAAATTATCCAGTTAAGAAATGGGCAGAAGACGTGAATAGACATTTTTCCAAAGAAGACATCCAGATGACCAACAGACACATGAGAAGATACTCAACATCACTCATCATCAGGGAAAAAGAAATCAAAACCATGATGAGATACCATGTCACACCTGTCAAAATGGCTAAAATTAACAACATAGGAAACAACAGGTGTTGGTGAGGATGTGGTGAAAGGGGAACGTTTTTGCACTGTTGATGGGAATGCAAACTGGTGGGACTACTCTGGAAAACAGTATGGAGGTTCCTCAAAATGTTAAAAATAGAACCACCCTATGATCCAGCAATCACACTACTAGATATTTACCCAAAGGATACAAAAATACTTATTCAAAGGGGCATATACCCCTGATGTTTACAGCAACATTATCAACAATAGCCAAATTATGGAGAGTCCAAATATGTCCATCAACTGATGTATGGATAAAAAAGAGGTGGTATATATATAATAATTGACTATTAGTCAGCCATCAAAAAGAATGAAATCTTGCCATTTGCAATGACATGGATAGAGCTAGAGTGTATTATGCTAAGTGAAATAAGTCAGTCAGGGAAAGATAAATACCATATGATTTCACTCATATGTGGAATTTAAGAAACAAAACAGATGAAAATAGGGGAAGGGGGGGAAAAAAAGAGGGAGACAAACCATAAGAGAATCTCAACTATAGAGAACAATCTGAGGGTTGATGGAGGGGAGTTGAGGATGGGCTAAATGGGTGGTGGGTATTAAGGAGGGCACTTGTGTTGAGCACTGGGTGATATTATATGTAAGTGATGAATCACTAAATTCTACTCCTCAACCAATATTATCCTATATGCTAACTTACTAGAATTTAAATAAAAATTTGAAACAAATTTATTAGTTGCAAAGTTAAAGTGCCTTTAGCAGACCAGCGGGATAACCAAGCTTAGTTTTCTTTAGATTCTTCTCCAGGATTACTTGAAGAGAAGGATCATATTTGTATGTTTTTATTGCTCTCCTCTATGTTACATTTCCATATATCCTGCACACAGAACTCCATGAAAACTGGCAATATACCTTAAGTATGGAATAGTCTATTTCTATTTAGAAAAAGGTGGTAAAACTATAGCTGCATATGTCTGCATAAAAAATCCTGTATGGTGACTAACATAACACAATAAAATAAAATAAAAACATAAAAAAAAATAAAAATCACCCTTCGTAGGTATATGGTTTGGTGAATTTTGGCAAACGTATGCAGGAAGGTAACCAATACCAATAACAGGATATAGAATGTTACCACAAACACACACAAAAATAAAAAAAAATCCTATTCATAGTTTTAAGATATAACTTTCAAAAATATAAAATCATGACTCATAAAATAGAAAATTTATAAAATGAATTTTATACTCACATGAATCTCTTATAAAATACAAAATTAACATGTATTCCCCAAGATTTTATTCAACTTATTAATTGATAGGTTAATCATTAAGATGTTAAAACCTGTTCAAAATAGAATTTTAGTATGAATATTTATATTCTCTACCAGGTTACATTTATTTGCATTGACAAGAATAAGATTCATTTGCCTTGTTGTAGACAAAATAATAATCTTAGTTAATAAAAATTTGAAGGTGTACATCCTTTCAGAATCATGTAATACCCAGATATAGTCCACTAAAAAATGCTCAGCACTGATGAAAGGATGCTCAGTACATTCTCTTAATTATGTCAAGTCTTGAACAATAGTACAAAAACCACTCAACTTTTTATGTTCAAACAGTTGCATTCAGATATTCTAAGGAATGATAGATAGGTACTTGGTCTGTATTAGCATAACAATAAAACATAGTGTAGGTGCTTTTTCCAGAACAAAAAGGACACCATCACAAATTTCAAGATTAAAGCGTTTAAGAAACAAATATTGGTCACAATTTTAAATAATAGCTATTTTAATATAAGTTTTAGAAATCTTATCTTTTATGCTTAGCCAAAAGTATGGATTTTACATAGGTATACTCTAAGGGAAACAGATTTTATTTTCTCTTTCCTTTTAAAAATTTGCAATAGACCGTACATAGGTGATATGTACTGCCAATAGAGATAGAGCATAGAGAATAGGCTGATTTACGTCATGTTCGCATAACCTTAGTTCCATTATCTGTTATATCTATTATCAGTAATGTCAATTATAAACAGTGAAAAAAATAATTGCATATATAAATACAAGATAAAAGACATCACTTCTCTGGTTGTGTGGAAATAAAAATGGAAAACTATAATTTTTGTTAAATTAGAAACTAAATTAATTGGAGATTAATCTTTTCCCTTTGCCTCACAAAATTTTAGTTTTTTTTTTTTTAAGATTTTATTTATTTATTTGAGAGAGAGAATGAGATAGAGAGAGAGAGCATGAGAGGGGGAGAATCAGAGGGAGAAGCAGACTCCCTGCTGAGCAGGGAGTCCGATGCGGGACTCGATCCCGAGACTCCAGGATCATGACCTGAGCTGAAGGCAGTCGCCTAACCAACTGAGCCACCCAGGTGCCCCTAAAATTTTAGTTTTTAAAAAGGTAATTACTCAGCAACTTGTTTAAAGCTATCATTTGTAAACTGTGTGATAGGCAATATATTTCTCTAGTATTCTTTCCACATTTTAGGAGGTACTTAATTTTGTTGTTTTTACATTTTTATTTCAGAGGAATGTTATTAACCATAAGTCTGTGATTTATTTTATCATCAGTGTATGATTTTTATTCTCTCCAAATGCTAAATAATATGAGCATTTCTAGCTCTGCTCACATAAGAGCATATTTTTATTACTATTGCTGATGAAATGCAATTTAAGAATATTTCAGACCATGTTTCTAAGTTTATACTTAGAGTCAAATTTTATAAATTTATATATATATGTATCCGTATATCAATATATGTATAAATAAGCAAATATATTCATATATGTGTATACGTGAAATCAATTGAATCTCACTATTTGTGGTAGGTATGTTCCACAAAGTTGCTGTGAACACTAAATTAGTAAGTACTAAACCATTGCTCTTAGGGGAAAAGTGTGTGTGTGTGTGTGTGAGATATCTCACATAGATTATGATCTTAAATCCTAAAATAACTCATCCTGGTAAATTCTGTTTTCTTGATTTTATAAAGGAGAAAACGGGGTTCAGAAGTGTCCTGAGACTACCCTCCTAACAGTTGCCGGAGTTGGGATTCGAACACTTATGACTAGCCTGGAGCCAGAGCTTCTTGCATTACACTATGCTGCACCTACCCTCTTTTCCTCTGGTCGTATCTGTATGAAAGCTGAAACAAGGCAGAAGGGTGCGTTGTTGGACCTCAGTTGAAAACATGTGCGTCAAGCAACTCAAATTTTTCAGTTCTGAGCATGTTTGGGAATAACTTGAAAGTACTATGAATATTGATTTTAGTTTTCCTAATAAATTTTAGCAAGTTGGCTAATTCACAACAATGCAATCCACAAATAATAAGAATTGACTGTATATGTGCAAATTTGACTTATTTAAATTATCAGTATTATGAAATGGACATTTTCATACAGACACAATTGCGGTTGGTCCACCTCTATATGGTCTGTCTATAATAAATGTTCACAATTGTTTTATGAAGCATAAAGAAATCTGATTGCATCACTCCTGCTTCCATAGACTTGATTTCAGTTCTTAATTACACTTTTAAAAAGACATTCATTTGTTAAATCTAGCATCGGAAAAATACACAAAGCACATTTAATGAATCAGAATTTTAGTTATTTCTTTGCCCTCTCATTAATTTTTAATACAGTATTTGATAGTTCTTATTAAGTTATCCCATTATTTATATAAATTACTAGAATAAAAATAATTGCAAAGCACTTAGAAACATATCAGGTGAAAGTGCTTGCTTCATACAATAATTTTATTTCATAGCATAAAAATGTAGATCTGTTGTAAATGTTATTAAAATCAGGAAAAGGATGTTTTAAGCTTTGCTTTGGATTTCCTCACATACATTTTCTCAGGAATTTCAAAATAAGCAGGTGGATTCTCACATTTCTGTTATAAAATGTATAAAAATCTGGAAAATAAGTACATATATACACATTTTTATATACCCAACAACCCATATCATTTCCAGGTAAGGGTTTAGAATGTGGGATGGATATTCCATTTTTATTAAAATTCACCACAGTTTTGCCATAGTTCATGTAGAAATAAAAGAAAAAGATCTAATATGTTTAATAGCACATTTCGACCATGTCTGTAAAATTAATTTGGAAAATATCTTTCTCCCAAAGCTGATGGATTGTTGAGCTCTGAAATGAGAATAATCTTTTTTTTTAGGTATTCTTCCTCTTTTGCCTTATATGTCATTAGTTTTTTGGGGGTCTTTTAATTTAGCTTTCAAGATTGTTGGTACTATAGACCAAAGGTCTAAATTGACAAGAAAATGAATAAAGCAAAAAAAAATGCTAGTTTGTCAACCATGTTAGATTTGTCTAAGAAGATAATTATGATATCTTAAGTAATGTCGCTTTCATTGAAATAATGACCGGTAGATACTAGCATTGCATTTTTAGTAGTGTGTCACAGAATTCCCTTACTTATCATCCCAATAAAAATGATTAAAATAATGCATAAAATATAAATTGCATTGAAAAATTGACAGGAAAATAAAGGCTTTTTAGAAGCCAGTCTAAGTAAAAACAGAAACTCTTTAGGGACCACTCATGCGGCTATAGGTTGAGCTGAGGACTAGGCACTGTAAGTACAGAGGTGGATGATTTTGGGGACTGGACCATCTCATCATGTAGATTAACTACGTTTTTTGCTTCTTTTTGATCCTCAACATATGTCTTCCATTTTACAGTGGATTGCTGTTGAGCCTACCCAACTTTATGATTACGTGGTAGATCTGATAGAACTCACTACATGATGGATAGCTCTGGACACAGTCATGTGATATTATATAACCAAATATTTCATCTCTTCCAGAGACCAGTAGCACGTAGGAGCTGTTATTCTAGTGGTGTGTAGTTTTCTGCTGCAGAAAGCATAACCATGCTCCAGAAACCTATGATTTACACATTGTGACTCCCTTATTAAGGCTTGCCATAAACTCCACTGTGTGTCTTTTGCAACCACAGATATCTCTAGTACCCTAGACCCTGCTTTGTTCTTTGGCCTAAGTAGAAGAATGGTTTTTACTATAGCCTAGATGTGCTGCAGAGAACTTTCCTACTCTGGTCTCCCTCAAACCTGCTGCCGTCCATGTCACTAGGTGAATGGATCAAAGTAGTATTCCCATGTGTGAATTTACAATGCCTCCAAAACCCCAAGAATCTGACCAGGCTATTTGTTTCCTTCATAATAGTAGAAGATACAAGATGGAATGATTTGTCCTTTATTTCATCAAGCAAGCCCCAGCATGCCTGTTACTACTGTACTCCTAAAACCCTTTACTGATGTGGTAGGACCCTGAATCTTCTTTGGTTTATTTTTTATCTTCTGGAGAACATAGATCTTATTATTATCTCCAACATACTTTCCATTTCTTGTTCACCTAGTCTGATCACCTAGTCTGTAACTGCATAGGTCACGTGCCTATGAAGTCAGTCCTGATTTTATTCATAATCAATAAAATGTTATAGCTACCCAAATCAGCTGGTGAATGGATGAACAACCTGTGTGACAGCCTGTGCAATGAATACTACTTAGAAATGAAAAGAAATAAACTACTTTTAAATGCAGCATCATGAATGAATCTAAAATTCATTATGCTAAGTGAAAGAAGACAGACACTAATGCCTACATACTGTGTGATTCCACTTATATTTCATTCTGGGAAAGGTAAAGTTATGGGGACAGAAAAAAAACAAACAAACAATGGTTTCCAAGAGCTGGTAAAGGGGAGAGAATTGACTACAAAGGGGATGTGGGGAAGTTTGGAGGTGAAGGAAATGAGGTAGTAGTTACATAGATATGCATTTATCAGAATTTATTTTTAGAAAATAAATTCTTCAGTCTCCTGAGATTTGCCAAGAATTTCTTTATGATCTAGTGTATCATTAATTTTTATGAATGTAAGAACTTTTAAAGAATTATACTCTTTAGTTGTCAGGTACATGGCTCTATACTATTCCTTTTAGCCAGCCTTATTCACTATTTGTTAAATCACTTTACAACAGAAGTTCTCAAACATTTTGGGTCTCTTTAAACTCTTAAAAATTATTGAGGACCCAAAGAACTTTTGTTTAGGTGAGCTGTATCTATTGATATATATGTTATTATAAATTAAAACTCAAAAATGTATTACATCATTTAAAATAACAATAACCTATTATATAAATAACACATTTTATGCAAAATATCTATATTTTCCAAAATAAAGCAATTTAGAGAAAAGTGACATTGTTTTACATTTTTGCAGATCTCTTTATTTATTTATTTATTTATTTATTTTTTGCAGATCTCTTTAATGTCTGGTTTGATCGTGGAAAAAATTCTCATATCTACTTCTACATTAATACTAGTGGCTCTGTTGTTTTGGGTGAAGTAGGGAAAAAAATCTAACCTCATATGAATATGTAGTTCAAAAAGGGAGGAATACTTTAATAGCATTTTTATATAACTGTGGATAAACTTATTTTACACCATATCACAACTTGACAAGTGGTAGTTTCATAAGAGTTAGTTGCTATGAATTTGAAACAACATCAATGAAATTTTCAGTCATTTACATTAAAATCCATTGGTCTGTTTTTGCTCTATTAATGGATTTTTGTCCATGTATGATTTTACAACATTATGCATTGGTCATTTGAAGATATTGATTATACACAGATTTTCTAAATATTGACATACTCCATTGCAAAATATCCAAAAGTAATATTTGTTAATAACACCAGGAATTTTATCATAAAAATCTTTAAGTATTGGGAACTTTTGAGGCTTGCGGTGTTATATACAAGTTTCCCACTGGCAAAACATATTGACAATTGTTTTCCTTCAAATGATAAGCTCATTTAATTTGTTTTTGAAAAATGTCTGTTATATACTCAAGAATAAATGACGATACTTTGTCAATCATTTTTTTAAGTAAATAGTGCTCCATGATTAGTGCAACTCATAATTCAAACAATTTCACAAGTGTTTTCCTTTAGATAGTCATCATACTTTTGTATATGGCAGAAATTCTTTACATATAATTCATGTTTTGACATAGAATATTTGAAAATGTTCTCAACAGATAAGATTTAATAAAATGAATAATACTTATTGCTCATCAAGAACATTTTTAAATGAAAATGTCTTTTTTATTCTGTAGGTATGTGGCAATAAAAAATACAAGATTTTACCACAGTTTGTTGCTATTAAAAGGGTCTTGGGGACCCCATGGGTCATCAGATCACACTTTGAGAACCACATCTGATTTGTTCATTGAGTTATCAAATTCTTCATAGTAGTACCATGTTAAAGTCCATCAAAACACCTTTTTGGTTTGCTTGTGTGTTTGCTTGTTTTTAATGTGAGTGAATGATAGTGAAAAATACAATGACTCCTAGTACAGCTTGGTGATACTTTGATTTTGCTATTGTGCCAACAATTTTACTCATTGTTGCTTTTGTGCCACCAGTACTCATGTCAACACTGTATGTTGTAAATGAAAAGGCAAATAATATCTTGGAATTATTACAGAAATAATTTTGAGTACAAGAACTTCTTAAATGTTCTCCTGAGGAGTCCATCGACCATACTATAAGAACCACTCAAAGTGTTATTTTATTTTTCTAAAAAATATTGTTAGGGAAACAGACATTTTAAAGATTGAATTTAATTTATTTATTTGAGAGAGAGAAAGTATGAGAGAGAGAGCAATCAGGGGGAGAGGCAGAGGCGGAGGCAGAGGAGAGGGAGGGGGAAAGAATCTCAAGCAGACTCTATGCTGAGAGTGAGCTCAACGCAGGACTCAATCCCACAACCCTGAGATCATGACCTGACCTGAAACCAAGAATCAGTGTCTTAGCCAACTGAGCCACCCAGCTGCCCTAGGGAAACAGACATTTTAAAAATTGATTATAAATTTGGTTATTTCTTATTTTAGTTCTGTCATTATTTTGCTTCATAACTTTGAGGCAATGATATTATTATTTGCATGACTATTTAGAATTGTTATGTATTTTTGACAAACTTATATTATTATAAAATGTACTTATTTAATTCTAATAATACTTTTTGTCATAACATTTACTTTGCCTGAAGTTAATATAGCTAAGCTAAATTTCTGTTAGCATTTGCTTAGTGTAGTCTTTTTATCCTTTCACTTTCCTTCTTCCTGTATTCTTACCTTTTAGATATGTCTCCGATACGCAGCATAAGTTTTCTTGTAAATCCAATCTTGTCTGTTTTGTCTTTGCATTTGAGAATTTAGAACATATGGGAACCCTTCCACACATCTCTCTATGTGTGTCTTCTTTGGATAGTTTGCTAATTTTGACTTGATTCCTTTTGCTATTGTAATTTGATTCCTTTTGTTATTGTGAAACTGTAATGGTAAGTATGGTGCTTTTCTGAGTTCTGTGAGTTGTTCTAGTGAATAATTGAACCTGAGTGTGAGGTGAGATACCCCAAATTTGTAGCCAGCTGATCAGAAGTGAGTGTGGCCCTAGAAACCCCCAACCTCGTGGCTAGTGTTTGAAGTGAGGGCAATCTTTTGGAAGACTGTGCCCTTAGTCTTATGTTTGGCTAACTGTGGGTAAGTGGTTACCTAGAAAGGTCTTGACTTGTAAATTATACTGTTAAATAATTTGTATTTAAATAATACATAATTCATAATATAGGTGTTAAAGTTAGAATACCTAACTCCATATAATCCCTTTTTCCCAGTTTGTATGCTATTGTTTTTCTGTATTTTAGTTCCATGACTGTAGTGTAAAACTTGACATTGTTATTATTTATTTAGATGTATACTTATGTTTAATCTATTGTTGTTCTTTATTTTTTGCACTTAGAGCCTTAATGTATTTAAGTTAATCTTTAAAAATTAAAAACAGATTGTATAACATTAAAAAAAGTAGATAAATATAAATGAAAGAAGAAAAGTCAATCCAAATGAAAGAATGGGGAAAAAGGTATATGGAAAAGATGGAAGAAATTGGAATCATAAAATAAGATGGTAGAATGTATCCCCAGATTATTAATTATTATATTAAGTGTAAAATAAGTAAATTATTTATTAAAAATACAAAGACTGTTGGAATATATTGAAAGTACTGTTTATATCTAAATGACAAGACTACAGAAAAACTGAAAGTAAAAGAATAGTAAAAGATACACAAAGTAAAAACTAAACAAAGGAAAGCTGGTATAAATTTGTATTTGGCAAAAATAGATTTTAAAGCAAAACCTACTAAACATTAAAAAGCATAAAGTTGTCTCCAGATAATGACAAAATGTTCAATTCAACAGAAAGAAATTATAAGTCCTATTTATAAAATCAGATAGTTGCAAAAATATTTAAAGTAAATATTGGCAGAACTCTAAAGGTAAGTTTGAAAAAGCACCATTATTTTGATGATTCTTAATATGCTTCTATCAATAATAGATCAAGCAGATAATAGATTTTAATAATATAAAATATTTAATCAATGCAAATTAATAAATTTGGTTTAATAAATATATATATAACACTGAATCAACTGCAGAATACATATTCTATTCAAGGACACATATTAAAGAAGCCTGATCACATACTGGAAAATAAAACAAATCTCAAACATTTGTCAAAGAATTTATTATAAAGAACAACCTTGTACCATAATCCTTTTAAATTAGAGATCTGCAACAAAGAAATATTTGCAAAATGTCATATGTCAGGAAATAGATAATTCATGGGTCAAAGAAAAAAATCCTAAAGAGCCAATTAAAATATTTTTCACTGGAGTGCCTCAGTGACTCAGTCAGTTGAGCGTGACTCTTGGTTCCAGCTCAGGTCATGATCTCAGGGTGGTGGGATCGACCCCCCCCATGAGGATATGTGCTCAGCACAGACTCTGCTTGAGATTCTCTCTCTCCTTCTCTCTCTGCCCTTCCCCCTGCTCACACACACACTCTAATAAATAAATAAATAAAATCTTTTTAAAGAAATAAATAAAATATTTTGCACTGTGAAACAACATCAAAATAGCATAGTACCAAACATGTAATTCATCTGAACAGCACTTTGGAGGAAATTTAAAGCATTAAGTTAATCTATTAGGAACAAATGTAAGGTAAAAATAAATAAAGTAGACATCAACTTAAGAAGTTAAAAAAAGAATAAATTGAGAACCCAAAAATTGTAAAGAAAGGAAAAAATGAAGCAGAAATAAAATACAAAACATAAATACAGTAGACAATACCAATAAAAGTATTAGTTTTTAAAAGATACTATACTCTGGAAAGTTTGACCACAAGGAAAACAAAGATGGTACAAAAACATTCAAAATGAAAATGTGTAACTAGAGACACAACAGTTTATTTAAAAATATGAGTTATTAAAGATAAGTTGCAATAATTTAAAAATGTAGTGTTTAAGAAACATATAAATCATAAAAATAAATCATAATCCTATAACAAATAATCCTATATAATTAAATCTTGTGAACATATTTACTATTAATTTAAAATTTTAAAAACTAAAATCTTGCATCCCACTTAGTTTCATTAGAAATGTCTCCCAAATATTCAAGAACAAATAATGATAATCTTAAGTGCTATTTCTCAGAGAAAGAAAAAGTTCATTTTTGTAATACTAACATGACCTTGATTACAAGAACCTAACAAGAACATTAGAGGCAAATAAAATACAAGCTAATCTCAGACATGAACCTAGAATCAAAAATTCAAAACAGCATTAGCAAATAAAATTCAGCAGTGTGTAAAATGAGTAAAATATTCTTTAGAAAAAAATGAATCCTCTAGAAAACATTCTTTAGAAATAATTTGATATCATATAGTATTCTTAAACCCAATTATCCTATGGCCCAACAATTCGACTCCTAAATATGTGTGCTAAAACCCACCGAATATGGGTGCCATTAAACATGCAAAAATGTTAGAGTGACATTATTTGTAGTGCCAAAATAAAAAAAGTAAATCACCCAAATCCAATCAGACCCATCAATACCAGAAAAGATACATGTGCTATAGTCTTTTTTTTAAAGATTTTATTTATTGACTTGAGAGAGACTGGGAGAGCAAGAGAGAGAGAGAGAGAGACTGGGCAGGAGGCAGGAAGGGGCAGGAGAGGGAGAAGCAGACTCCCTGCTTAGCAGGGAGCCCAATGCAGGGCAGAATCCCAGGAGCCCGGGATCATGATCTGAGCTGAAGACAGCTGACTGAGCCACCCAGGTGCCCCTACATGTGATATAATCTTGAAATAAAATACAGCCCCCCAAAAGAACAATTTTGTTAATTTTATCAACATGTAAACAAAGATTCTCTGGAACATAAAGTTGAGTCAAAAAGCAGTTATGGTATGGTGATTAACATAACATAATAAAATAAAATTTAAAAAAAAGCAGTTATGGAAGGGTAGATACAGTATAATTTCATTCTGTAAGTTTTGAAAATGTGCAGAACTAAACAGTATAATTTTAGAGATGCAAACATCTAGTCAATCTAGGAAAAGTAAGACTATAGTAAACACAAAATTCAGAAAAGTAGTTACAGCTAAGCAGAGAAGTTTACACAGACCTAAAAGTCAGGATAGTGTTCTTGTTTTAAACTGAGAGATTGTTTAGTTGATTTTCATGTATTATTATTTTATATACCTTAAATATACTCTATAAATATTTGTATATACTTAATATTTAATAAGAAGAATTTTTAAAAAAGTGCTAGAAGTCCCCAGGCTAATTGTTCATGCTTTATTAACACAGTCATCACAATATGTTATTTATGCAGGACATATTCAAAGATTTATCTTCTCAGTAATGTGTTAAATTAGAACTGTGACATTAGAGACATAGACTAATGCATTGCCATTTCTCCTCTCATTTAGAATTGGGACTATCAGAAGATAAATTAGTTCTGTGGTCTCTCTTTAGACTTGTGCTAGGTAAAATGAGTTTCTTTTAACAACACACTGTCAGTTACCATCTCGAGTTTAGATTCATGATTATGCCATTTCCTCTAGCTTCTGTAATAATAGCTGAGAGAAAGACACCAGGAATGTTAATGCTTAGACTTAGCCATATCTAATGGAAGAAAATTTATCGCTTTAACTTCTTAGTAACTAGGATTGACTGGCAATTAGCCACCTCTTTCATATCAGTATAAATACAGAGATTAAAATGAAACCAGGTATTCTAAAGGGTCATTTTCCCATTAAAAAAATCATTAAAATAAAACATGCTTACTACCAGAGCTTTAGAAAACATAATACAAAGAAGCAGAAGAAAAAGCCTAGAATATCGATAGCAACATTTTTGGTGCACTTCCCTTAGTTTTCTCCGTGTAAAAATATTGTCATATTGGAAATACATTTTCTACTCTGCTTTTTTTTCCACTTAGAATTTCCTCATGTCATTATTTTTCAAACACATGATTTTGAAGCATTGCATAAAATTTCCTATGCAAATGATTAACATACTTAATCTCTAACCTATTAAGTGCTGCATGTGACTCTTTCTTTGAACAACAATCTTTGATCATGTATTGATTGTTTTTTTGCGTGGCAGAACAAAATATTAATTTAGGAGTGTTCCTAAGTTTTTCATCAACCCTGCTCATGAAAGGAAATTTCAACTCTTTTCCCTGAATGTATTTCTTTGTTTCTCTTAGACTGGCTCCCTCCCTGCAAGGTCTTTTCTTGTCAGATCCATTCTTTTTCATTTTGCTGGTAAGAATCAAGGAGCCACGGTGGTGGCTCTTGGACAAGTCTAGTGGGAGGAGTTTTCCATGGAGTGTTGGAAAGGGGCAGCTTCACAGAGTAAGGAAGTAAATAGAAAAAAAAGGGGGGATTTTTTTTAAGAACTGCTAATCTGGTCTAAGATAAGTAACTCAATAAGAGTGTTATCAAAGTAAGAGAAATTGCTTTGTTTTGAAGATATCTCTTGGTTGCAGACTTGGTGTTTTTTTGGCTGTGACATTATTCTAAAACTGGACTATGAGGGTCATGGCTTCATAAGTTTCATACATCTAGAAGGAAAAATCACTGTCCTCTTATTACCTGTCAAAATTGCTTTCTCCAAAGGTTAGGTCTATGTATCCTCTTTACCAGCCTTATATAAAAATGCCTTTAGGACTGATTTCATAAAACAATGAAATAGTTATCATTTTGCAAAGATGTTGGTAAACTTATAGGTGGAATATGATACCTGGTTATCTAATTTTTCATTTCTTTATTAGTGATGTTGGATATTTTCCAGTTTCTTCATACCTTAAATCTCATTTGAGAGTGATTTGGTCATGATCATTGTTGATTCACTGGGCGTGGATAAATTATTTCTTTAATTAATTTGTAAATGTCAGTGCTTTTTTAAGAGTACTATCTCTTAATTTTCAAATTTGTTGAAGTAATTTTCCTCATCTTTGTCATTTGATTTTAATGATTTGTTTATTAGTTTTAAATATAGATGTGTTAAATTTTATGTTGTGAAATCAATTGACTTCTTCCTTTATGATTTAATTTCCTTTATGATTTAATTTATTGTTACATTCTCAGAAAGTTCTTGTCCATTCTGAGTTTTCAACAACTATATGAATTTTCACCCACAGGTTTTAATGTTTATATTTATTACATTTGTTTTGTCCACTTAGAATTTATTTGGGAACAAGATGCAAAGAAAAAATTTAATTGTTTTCTAAATGCGTGACCATTTATTCCACTATTAAAAAATTAATTTTTCTACTCTTATTACTGATGCTGTTTTATTATATATAAAATTCCATAGTATATGCAGTATATGAGGCTACCTGTTCTATGCTATTAATATACTATCTGGCATAAATTTTATAATTACAAATGTAGCTTGTGTTTTAGTATATAAGAAAATATTTCAATAATAATCTTTCTAAAAATGTCTGCTATCCTCACTGTTTTCCTTTTTCATAATGTTCAGAATCAGTTTGCAAGTTATAAAAACAATCTCTATTGGAAAGTTGATTAGAACTGGATTAAATCTCTAGATTGATTTGGAAAGTATTCTCTTTCCATTTATCAATATGTTCAGTACCTCAATAAAAGTTTAGAATTTACCTTGTTCATTTATTCATTCATTCACTCAGTGTATCTTTGTGTACCTTTTTGCTAACTGGCACTGTAATGGGCACCTTAGATTTAATGATTTACTGACACACTTCTGTATTCTAAAACCCAGTAATAGATGCCTTGTATTCATGAGGTAACAGAAACAAGATAGAATAATTTTTTTTTGCTGATGGTATCAGAAAAATAAATCATTCCATAAACTGAAGACATAAACTAGGTGGCGATGAAGCTCAAATAGACATAGTTAAAGCTTCAGCTGGACAAATTTATAGAAATATGAATTCATAGCTAATTGTTGCATATCGACAATATAGATTTTAATTTTGGTAAGTTTTAGTCACAAGATACCTAGAAATCTAAGACAAGGAAACCTTTTATTCTTGATGATGTGTCTTGAACATGGTAGGTATTCTATGCATATATATAGGTTTGAATTGATTGTAAATGAAGAAGAAAATAATACATAGGTTACTGTTCTTTTCATGCATAGGAACTCATCTTTCTGCGAGTGTGTTATTTATTTTGTCTCATATAATTGCTTCATTCTATACAAACTATTTTTTTTTGTCCTGCAAAGAAACTAAATCAATAATTTTTTTTTTAAAAGTAAAGAAAAGATATTCACTGACAGAGTAGATTCCACTTTTTATCTTTTGGGTAGAATGATATTATCATCATGTCTAAAGATAATTTTAGCCTTTTTCATACAATGTAATTTGTTGAAAATGTAGCCTCCAATTGAAATGTTTCTGATTACAATGTACTTGTTTCTATGTAATTTTGGTATCTTCCATTATTTCTGTGAGTATACTCAAAAAACAATTTCTTTAAAGTTTTCATTTCTTTTGAGTTGCTCAATTGATTTTTATAGATTCTTTGGTATCAGAAAGATAAAAATCCCCAATAATTGCTTGCCTTTTCTGGGTTTGCTGAAATTATTTTTATCAGCAATGTCATGGTATCCCATTGTGACTCTATGTTCATTGTTTGTTGCCAAAATAAAGTTCTCATATCTCATCTCATCTTATAACATTTTGGTACACTGTTATTGTTAATGCAAACAATCATTTAAAATATATTATCTTCTCTGATCCCATGAAACATATTTTCCATACACTACTGACAAAGAAATTGAAGAACAGAGAACTTTTTGTCATAGTATTGGAGCAGATCTTCAGCTGAGAATTCCCTGTTACTTTTCTCACTATTAATTTAAGGTTAATGGAAAAATCTCCCTCTATTAATACCTGCATTTGTCTTTAATTTTCTTCCACATCTTTTTCTCTACAAATCTAATCACTAAGTTTTTAGAGAATTGTGTTGTAGAGAGTTCATAAAATGTTTTTCACAAACAAGATGTCAGTTGGTTCTGTGAGATTGGTGGAGCAGGGTGTTACATTTTCGCCTGGATGAAGAAAAGACTAAGAAATTAAGTGACTTCAGTAAACGATTATTTTCCTATTATCCTCAGGGAAATAAAGAAGGGGCTTACTGAGTAAGGATTAGAGTACGTGGGGCAAAACTGGAGGGCTAGTGAGAGGTCACAATAGGAAGAAAACTCTAGTATATAACATAGTAAAAATGGCTAATGTAATTTGAAATAAATAGTTCTTTTTCAATTATGTTATAGAGGAAATAATACCCTAGAATGTAATTTGTTTGCTTCTAGTTTATGATTTTTAGCTTCAGTATTTTTCATTAAACACAGTATTCAAAAGGGCACATTGGTTTAATAAATGTGTTCTTTGAATCAATTTGCATCTTATAAATAATTAGCTAGTGAATGATAAAATCATGGTTGTCTGCTATTCGATGAGGGATAGTAATTGATACATATAATATTTTAAAGAAATAAAAAGCCCAGAAAAGTACAAAGAATAATATGAAAATACCAATTTTTCTACCGTTATGAATTTAAAACTATTAAGTTTTTCACATTTATTTCATCTTTTGTTAAAACATGTATGAAAGTATTTTAGATAAGGTTGAAATGGCCAATGACACTGTCCCCAAATCATCTTTCTTTCTTCTTCCCCCAAAACAACTACTATCAAGATTTTGGTGTATGTGGAACAGTATAATACATAGAATATTTCCTTATATGTCTTAACATTTTGCCATTTTGCATAAATAGTATCAACATTGTGCACTTTATTCTGCAATATAATTAGTCTCTTTTTTTTCTCATCAAATGAATATTTGTTGAGTACATATTATGTAAAAAGTACCATTAGAGTGGATGAACAAGTACAAATTCCTGCTCTCAACGTGCTTAAATTCTATACAGATGGAGGAAGAGAAAACAAATAAATGAACATATAGTATGTCAAAAGTTGATAAAAGTTATGGTGGAAAATAAAGCATAACAAAAGAATGGAATATACCAAGTGAAAGTGGGGGAATAGTGTTGCTATTATAAATACAATAACTTTTTACTGATCAGTTGAAATTTTATCAGATACCTTGAGGAAATAGAAGCAGACAAGTGTTGTTAGGATTCCAGGCTGAGGAAATAAAAGATGTAAATAAAAAAGCCCTGAGACAGGAACATGCAAGGAGTGATGCTAACGCTGAATGGTTTTGAGAGAGAATGGCACAAGTTGAGAAAAGTGATGTCACAGGGATTGGATTTTACCAAATAACTATATATTGATCATGTAACAGGACACTTTTAAGAAAGAGGGAGTACTCTTGATGAATCACAGACCTGTACCTCTGAAACAAATAATACATTATATGTTAAAAAAAAAAAAGATAGTAGGAAGGGAAAAATGAAGGGGGGAAATCGGAGGGGGAGATGAACCATGAGAGACTATGGATTCTGAGAAGCAAACTGAGGGTTTTAGAGGGGAGGGAGGTGGGGGGATGGGTTAGCCCGGTGATGGGTATTAAGGAGGGCAGGTATTGCTTGGAGCGCTGGGTGTTATATGCAAACAATGAATCATGGAACACTACATCAAAAACTAATGATGTAATGTATGGTGACTAATATAATAGAATAAAATTAATCAAAGAAAGAAAAAGAAAGAAAGAAAAGGAAAGAAAGAAAGAAAGAAAGAAAGAAAGAAAGAAAGAAAGAAAAGGAAAAAGAAAGAGGGAGTACTATTAATGACTGGGTTGGGACAACAAACATAAAATAGGACTCTGCTGGGCAAAATGACACTTATAATCCCCCTATGTTGAAAGACTTTACCGCAAGTTGAGATGAAGAAAGTACTGGTTTTGTTCAGAATTGTTATAATCTAATCCTTAATTTAATGAGATCTCTCTGTTTATGTTGAGAGTGGACTGAAGAGGAGAAGACTAGAAGTTGGTAGATGAGTTAAGAGGTTACAGCTAAGATCCTGGCAAAGAAACAAAACAAAACAGAACAAAAAACAACGGTGCCTTGTTCTAAAAAGATTGTAAAGGAGGTGAAAGAAGTTGTTGAGTTCTGGATGCTAGATTTACTGACACATTTTCCCATGTTTTTGACTGATGTGTGTGTGTGTGTGTGTGTGTATGTGAACTGACTGATTTTAATTCCAGGCAATAATTCCTATGGAGTAGTGTAATTTTGATTTGTGTATTTTTTTTTAACTTTCGGAATACTAATTCTTCATTGTTTATGTAGTCAACTTTTTCTACAAGTCTATTCAAATATTCCAATTTTATGTATGGTTCCTTCATTTGTTCAAAAATTTATGTAAATTAAATGCAACTGAGTTAGTCAAATTTAATAATGATTTACTCTAAGGCTATGTTTTTTTGTGTCTTTTTAAAGAAATAACCACCTGAAAACAAGATCATATAGATTTATCTTTTAATAGTTTTGCTTCTAAGTCTATACTTCCTTAGCAATTTATTTTTGTTTATAGTATATTCAGGTATCAGTATATTTTTTTCCTTGTGGCAATTCACTTGTATCAAAAACATTCATTGAATAATTTGAATGTCATACTATATCTTCAAATTTCCATATTAGCATTCATGTATATTTACTGTTTCTTCTCATTGATCTATTTGTCTCTTTCTGTGTCAATATACCACTCTAAATTAATAAGCTTTGATAACTTGTGAGGCAATTTTCCCTACCTTATTTTTATTTTTTAGAATTATGTTGGTAGTTTGTGGTGTCATTACTCAAATATATGAGTTTTAGTATCAGTCTTTCAAATTGTGTTAAAAAATCTGGGATTTTCACTGACATTATATGGAATTTATAGATTTATTATTGGAAAATTTGGCTTTTAAAAATACTGAGTTTAGGGCACCTGGGTGGTTCAGTTGGTTAAGTGTCTGACTCTTGTTTTTGGCTCAAGTCATGATCTCAGGGTCAAGAGATTGAGCCCCATGTCAGGCTTCACACTCAATGTGGAGTCTGCTTGAGATTCTCTCTCCCACTTCCTCTGCCCCTCTGCTGGTGCATGCTCTCTCTCTCTAAAATAAATAAGTAAATCTTTAAAAAAATACTGAGTTTATTATACTTTGTCTATAAACATAGCATATCTCTACATCTTTTATATTTTTCATTAGCAATTTGTAGTTTTCTACATTTTTGTATGGTTCTTGCTCTTTCTTCTTATATATCTTTCAATTTTATTACTGTTATGGACAGTATTTTTTTCTATTACTTTATTTATGACGAGTAATAGTATTATTTTTTGCTTATTTGAGGATATGTAGAACTGTTCTGCATGGAACACTATTAGAGGTTATCCAGTGAAATACTAATTAAAGCCTTGCATACTATAGTGATTAAGAATATGGGCACTGAAGCCAGATCAACTGTGTTCACATCTTAACTCTGCCACTTATTAGCTTTTGGGCCTTGGGCAAGAAACTGGTTACTTAACCATAGTTTATGCCTCAGCTTCTTTTATCTATCTATAAATGGGGGTCATAGGATTATTTTGTGGAGTAAGCAAATTAATATATGTGAAGCCCATAGTACATTGCCTTACAGATCAATGTCATGTAAGTAATAGCTATTATGATAGTTATAATTATTATTTTTATGGGTTGTCAAAGATTATAAATGCAAATTTTTGCTTCATTTTCTTTCATGACCTTAGGAAATGTAAATTCTCTTTTCAGTGTAATGATGAGGTGTTGGAGAAACCAGAACATATAAATATATTTTAAATGGTCATGGACGATGGAATATAAACATTAAGAAAGTCACCTGAAAATATTGAATAAAACCTTCAAAGATCATTTAAAACCACTGGAGTATTTAAGTCCACAGAAATTATGGTGCCCATTTTTGCATTCTCAATTAGGTAATTTAAAATCGTATGTTACCTTTGATTTTTTTTCTCTATATAATAATCCAATCAATGTTGTATTGGTTCTTCCTTGAAATGTGTACATAACATTTTCCCTTCTTCAATATTTCCACTATCACTAGGCTCTTATTATCTCTTGCATGGATGATTATAAGAGCCTTTTATTTCCTTGCCTCTAGTCTCTTGTCTTGCCAAATTTAGACTTTTAACTCATACAATCAAGCTTATATTCACTATTTCTTAAAATTCCCTTTATGTTTTTTTTTTAAAGATTTTATTTATTTATTTGACAGAGAGAAACACAGCGAGGGAAGGAACACAAGCAGGGGGAATGTGAGAGGGAGAAGCAGGTTTCCCACCAAGCAGGGAGCCCGATGCGGGGCTCGATCGCAGACCCTGGGATCATGACCTGAGCCGAAGGCAGATGCTTAACGACTGAGCCACCCAGGTGCCCCAAATTCCCTTTATGTTATTATTGTTACATACCTAAATTATAAATTTGGTCATGTCACTGACCAGAGGAGAAAGCTTTGATGAGCTTCCATTTCTTCCAGTCCCAAATCCAAACTTCCTGGTGCCATCCTACTTGTACAGTCTCCACCATGACCTCTGTGACCTTAACTCTCATCTCTATTTGCTGCTTTCCTCAGAGTCATTGAAATTTCATGTATCCATATCTTTGACCATGACATTATATCTTGGTTGACTCTTGCACTTTTTCACCTCTATTCAAGTCCACTTTACCACATAAACTGCTCAACTAGAATAATTTATCTTTTATGATTTAGGTTATATGTAATTTCCTGTCAGTTTTTCCCTCCCTTGCCATAATTATTCTGTCCCTCCTCTGTATTCAATGAAATCCTCACATTATATAAACTGAATAAATATGTATATGTAATTTTCCACAGAAACCCAGAATCACCAATCAGTATGTAGGCTATTAATTTCTGATTACTATTTTATAAATATTTAAAATACTTTAAATCTATTTTAATTTTTAAATAAGTATTAAAATTCATATATTAATCATTTACACATGACATACATGTCCAACATAAAATAATTAGTATGGGATGTTTTTCAAAGTGTTTGATTATTTAACAGGTATATATTGCTGAGTCTAGACCTAACACTAGATTCCTATCTCATGACATATAAAAAAATAGACTATTATCTTATCAAGACACAAAATTTATCTGGTATTTTTGTCTTTCTTGGGCTGCTAAAACTGTTATCACATTATTACTTCATTAGTCTTACTATGATTGTTAATGTTTGTGCTAAAACTTTCCTTGAGAGATCAAAGTATTTCTAATATTTTGAAAATATTAAACAAAGTATTTCTGAATTTCAAGAAAATTTTAAGGCATATATCCTTAATTAACACATCTCTTCATATTCCTCTGTTTTAATTTCCTCAATATTGCTAAAACGTAGGGCCATATCTGTTAGATACCTGCTGAATTTGCACAGCCATATGAGCAAATCTACAATTGATCCACATGCCCCTTTATTTTGAAGACACACCTTGTTAAAATTGAACAAATTAAAAAAAAAAATGAACAGACCTAACCTTTTGGTTCCAAATCTAATTTACTGTGATAAGTCTAGCTCCAACTTGAATCTAATCCTAGTAAGAGGGTTAGTGGTAGCTCCTAAGAACTCATCATGAGGAGTAGGACTTTAACAAATAAGGTTCCCTAGTCAGTTTCTATGACATCTGCTTTCATTGCTTGCATGTTCATTTGGTGCTAAACACATCCCTTATACTAAGGTACCTTTGTTATAAGAAAGAGGAAATTTTGAATAAAAATATCTAAAAGTTATGGCATACAAGCAAGTAGAATTAAAAACATTATCATCTTGCATATCATTCTGTTACTGGGTCATTCGGTTCTTGTCCCAGATGCACCAAAGAATTGGAGACCCAAGACAAGGATGGGAAGATAGAGTTTATTGAGTAGATAGGTATAATATACTTTCAAGAGTGAAAGTGGGCCACTGCCAGAGCAAAAGTGGCAATGGCCCCAAGAAGCTCTAGCTGCATCCTTTTTTTTTTTTTAAAGATTTTATTTATTTATTTGAGAGAGAGAATGAGATAGAGCATGAGAGTGGGGAGGGTCAGGGGGAGAAGCAGACTCCCCGCTGAGCAGGGAGCCCGATGTGGGACTCAATCCCAGGACTCCAGGATCATGACCTGAGCCGAAGGCAGTCGCTTAACCAACTGAGCCACCCAGGCGCCCCTAGCTGCATCCTTTTAACCCTGCTTCCTGCATATGTGTATTTGGCTTTGACTGACAGCTGGTAGTTATATAACATTTTGGCTTCTGCGCATGTGCTTACCCATGATGCATTCTGTCATTATTGTTCTTTCTTCCTTCCTTTCTTATTTTATTTTATTTATTTATTTGACAGAGAAAGAGAGAGAGAGTGTAGAAGCAGGGGGACCTGCAAACAGAGGGAGAGGGAGAGGGAGAAGCAGGCTCCCTGCTGAGCAGGAAACCAGATGTGGGACTCAATCCCAGGACCCTGGGATCATGACCCTAGCCGAACCAACTGAGCCACCCAGGCACCCCTATTATTGTATTTATTTATGTATTGTATATTTATGAGTTTCTAATTAGTTTTTGCTGGGACCTTAAGGGCAAGTTGCACTTTTGTGTGCATGCTCAGCTCTTGGAAGTTCCCTTGTGGCTTCTGAGCCAGCTCTGCAGCTACGCCTTTCCTCTTCTATTAACCTTCAGAGGTGGCTCTGAAGGTGTGGCTGTTAACTCTGGGTGGGTGGGGGGAGAGGGTGGCTCCGAGGGTGTGGCCAGCACCTGCTTTATCCTTCCTCGCTCATGTCTAACTGCTGAACAATTCTAGCTGGAATTACTGGCTCTCCTTTATAAAGAGATCTTATTTTTCAAAAATTTCTATTATTTCCTTACACCTGAATTTAGCTCAATGATTTGAAATCATTAGGTAGTTATTTTCTAAATAAAGGTTCATAGCTGAGTCCATATGTATTGGAAGCTGGCTGTATAACTGGAAGCTTGCAAAATTAACGATGTAGAAGAAATGTTTATTAAAGGATAAATCATTTATCCTTAATTTGAAACCTATATTATTAAATCTCAATAGTAATCACAGTAATTGTTTAGAACATAAACTAAGAAAAACTTTTGTGAAGGAGCATTCTATCAGTGACGTTTAGAATTGACAGTGCAATAATAAAAAAAGATAAATTTTAATAGGTGTTTAAATTGTTTTAAAATTTTCTACACGCAATGCTTTCCTTTCATGCTTACATTTGGTTGCCTACACTTGCTTTACGGTTTTTTTTGTTGTTGTTGTTATAATTAGAAAATATAAATAAGTATATAGTATAGTTCCAGATGTTTCCAATAGATGTCATATGTCATTATTATAACAGTATTTTAAAAAAAACATTCTTGCACAAAGCATTTTCTGCATTCCTGATTTTTTTGCTTTTGATATATTTCTTAAAATTGGAATTTTGGTACATGAAGTTTCCCTAGAAATATAGCAATGCTCCTAGAAGAAGTGCATGTTCACAAATAGTGGAAACTATCCTTAAAGAATGTTTGCTAACATTGCAAGTGAAAAGTGTCATTTCCTTTGATTTACCTGTTTTTTTTGATCATTGAAATATACATTATTGTCCTCTCACTTATTTTGAGAATTTATTTTTAATGTCTTTTGCCAATTTTTCTATTTGAATATTACTCTTTTATTTATTATTTTATAGTGACTAGTCAGTAATGATCTTTACTAGGAATAGTAACAACGTGCTTTTCCTTTGGACCAAGTACAGAATTTTTTTTTTAAAGATTTTATTTGAGCCATCTGAGCCACCCAGGTGCCCTTAAATTAGTTTTAAAATAGCATATTTATTGGCACTTGAGAAGGTCAATATAAAAATATTCTTTTATTCTTTACATAAGTTCTTAACAAATTGATAGACCCATAGGTGGTAGTGGTGGAGGGAAAGTCAGTTTTATTGTTTTAGAAATGTTGAGGAACTGACCATATGTGTGACCAAAATGTGCTTCCTAATGCTGAACCACATATACAGACAGACTGATCCAAAGCAGGGCTGGACAAATCCCAGGCCTTCCAGGCAAGGGCAAAGCCTTTTCCACTGAATGTTTTCTATACCTTGGAGCACACCAAAGAAAATGCTGTCCATGGGCAGGCATATAGTGAAGGGATTAAAAAAAAAGAAGGGGAAGGGAAGACTGGTTAAGCCTGGCATTCCCACAGTCCATTCCCAAATTTATGCAAGCGAAAATGTATTTCTCCCCTTTGAAGAATTGAATTATGGGGTAGAGAAATGATACGAGAGTTAAACTAATTGATGTTTCTCTAAGCTGAAACAAAGTCAGGAGAAAGGAGGTCCACTCCAACAGTATTTATCTCATTCAGTGTGAATGGGGAGCAGTAAAACTTGTTGAACTAGGCCAAATTTTACGGCCCAGGCTGTAGATGGGCTTTGGCTCCTCCTGGTCTTTGCCTTCAAAACATTGCATCCTCAGGGCTGGTCATCAAAGCCAAAATAGACTCATTAATCTAACTGTTGCTTATAACCAGCAGATTCCCTTAGCAATTTCATCTCAAATTCTACCTGAGTCATAATTTGGTCAAATATCATATTCTTAGTGACTTTGGAGAATGATATCATCAGTTTATGCATTTAAATGCCTCACCAAAGTATGATATTTGAAACGTTGTCTTACTGAACTTTTGTTCCCAAGAATTTCAATGTCTAAGGAGTTGGAGTTTTAGCTGAGCAACTTATGATATGTGAAAATTAGGAAGCAGATCATCTAATACCTGTATTCAGCTCTTATTAAATTGATTCCCCTCAGATGCCACGCTTTCCTCAATAGCTATGCTCTCTGAGCTTCCTTTCATGTCTTTTGATAGGTAGATAGATAGATAATTGATTGAAAGATAGATATACAGATATTCTAGTCATATGTAGATATTATAGTTTATACCCTTTGGGATTTTTTTGGAAGGACCCAAAGGGGTAACAATGTTACTACATAGCCTGTAATCTGCATCTTTTTTTTTTAATTTCTTTAGAAAAAAAGGATGAAAGAAAAGAAAGGAAAAACCTACCCCCCTAATAGAGCTGACTTTTCAGACAAAATTGGGTTAAATCGAAGAAAAAGTGCAGCGAGTACATTATCTGCGTAAAATCTCCCACGAGTGCCTGTTCTTTCAATGGCGTGTTGTGCTGTGGAATTTCATTCCTTCTGAGCACACCTTTCTCTGTGGATTTTTTGTTAGCAACTCACTGGGCAGATGCCACTGTGAAAATAATTACTGACACAACATAAAACCCATAAACATTATTTAGGTGGGAGAAGTTTTAAGCACATTAGGGCTGGGAATAAAGGAGCTATATAGGCATGGGCTGGAGGACCTTTTCAAAGGAAAAAGAGATCATTTGATTGACTCTCCTGTTTGCTGGGCTTATCATTGGGAAATACGCTGAACATTCCACACCTCTAAACTTTCACAAATGAGGCCTGCTTGTTTTTCTATAATATAGATTTCAAACTTTGTTTTGCATTTGCTACTTTTCTTTCCTGTTTGCTTACTATTGTTTCAAGATGATACACATAACTTTTAAAACAGTGGCTATTTAATTTTCTGTGGAGGCTGAGCTATTTCACGGTCTTAACAACAATGGAGTTTTTCAAAGTACTTTCCTTTTCTTAGAAAGTCATTGCCCCATTAGTATACAGATTATTATTCTAAGTCCAATTTATGAGAGTGTTACCATGTGCAATTTATAGTATTCTGCAGCACATTAAATAATACTTCTTAATATCCCTGATAAATCGCTTAAATATCTTTGCACATTATATGGTCTCACTATGGAACCACTCACTTAGAAATAGCAGTTCAAATATATGTGTGGTTGCACAGAAAGTGAAAAATGCAGCGTCTCAATTTATAGTTTTAACAAGTGTCTGATTTTCCCTGTTCTAAGAGTCCATTATTCTAGCTCATTGCTTGGTAGTATTTTTTTCTTCTTCTTTATTGTCTTATTCCCCCTTAAGGAGATCATTTATGGTGACATAGAAACACTTACCACTTGCTTTTAATCTTATGGAATGGATGGCTTTCAGTTTCTGGTAAAACTTAAAGCTTTATATAAAATGAAATAAAGTGAATTCTTTTTTAAAAAATTCATGTAGTCCTACTTTTTTTTTTTTTTTTTTTTTTTTTTCCTACTTTCAATAATTACCCTTTTGAGGGGGTGGCAGTAATTGAAAACCGATTAAGTATGTTTATTACCCTTAATCTTAAATCTTTTCTAACCACTTTCTAATTCATTTTTTAAAAAGATTTATTTATTTTAGAGAGAGAGCAGGGGGAGGGACAGAGGGAAAGAGAGAGAGAGCAGCTCAGGCGGACTCCCCGCTGAGTGGGGAGCCTGATGTGGGCCTTGATCTCATGCCCCTGAGATCATGATCTGAGCTGAAACCAAGAGTCAGAGGCTCAACTGACTAAACAACCCAGGCACCTCTTTGATGCATTTTTTACATAGGCAAAAGTTCGGGTGGAAAATAAAATTTGGACTGCCATCACAGAAGTCCTCTTTAGCCAATTTTAAAGGATAAACAGAAAAAATTAAAATATTTAGGGAAAAGCTTTGATCCACTTGAGTCAGATCCAATGAACCACTGGTGTCTTGTAAGGAAGAACTTCCTTTAGAAAATGTTTATATCTGGGGCACCTGGGTGGCTCAGTTGTTAAGCATCTGCCTTCAGCTCAAGTCATGATCCCGGGGTCCTGGGATCGAGCCCCACATCGGGCTCCCTGCTCGGCGGGAAGCCTGCTTCTCCCTCTCCCACTCCCCCTGCTTGTGTTCCCTCTCTCGCTGTGTCTCTCTCTGTCAAATAAATAAAATCTTAAAAAAAAAAGAAAAAAAAAGAAAATGTTTATATCTAATTCCATTAAAAATTCTTAAGACTCACAAATTTCATTTTTAATAATTTCTTAGTTAAAAAATCTTAGTTATTTCAGGTTATTAGGAAATATTAGGTAAAATGTTAATTATAGTAGCATATTTTCTCTATTATTCCTTTGTTCCTCAGTTTACATTGTTATTAAGATTTCCATGTGATGGTATGTATAAAAAGAGGTTTTATCCATTCTATATTTAAGAAGGAGACAACAGAAAACAATAGAAATCAATTTGGAATAGTTAATAGGATTTTTTCCCTGATTCTTTAATGGCACTGTTTATGTCTCTGAGCAAGCTACTTACCTTCTGTGCACTTGAAAAGCAAAATTATTTGGTTCAAGGTAGATTTCTCATGTTTTGTGTGTGGGTGTCTGTGTGTGTTTTTAATTCTATAAAATAGAAAGCAGATTTCACAAATTGCTGAATCCTTTCATAAGTCAAATATCTGTGAAGGTCAAGTTGTAAGCTATTTAAAACTGAATCTTTAGTTTCATTATATCTGTGAGGCTCCCAGAAAATTTGGGACTTTAATGATAGTATCTCTTCATCATAATTTCACAATGTAATTGATTAGGCCAGAATTTCTGAATGGGTACAGACTGAACATTTCTGAAATGGTCCTTTATTTTGTAGAAAGTGCCTGATGTTAATATATTTGATTGAGAAAGAATTCCAATAGCTTCACATCAACTCTGTGTAAATAAAGAGAAAGGAGAATGACAATTTAATAGCTCTGGGTAGATTCAGTCAAAGAACTCATGAAGCGCCTTAAAGTGCCACTTCAATTATTAATAAAAAAATCTAGACTAGAAGTGATAGATATGAACTAAACTCTAGAAGACAAAAGAAGCAAAGGAAAGTCAGAAGGCAGTTCTACTAGGTGAGAGCGAACAATTTGCCTCTCCATTATATAAATTACATCACCAGATTTATTTGATGCTTGCATGGTTCTGAAATACCTATGTGGAGATCAGGTTTCTAATCTATGCCAAGTAAGTCAGGATAGCTCTTTGATAGAAGAGTTACTATATGCCTTATCAATTTGTCCTTTTGGGACCCTTTCATGGAAAAGCAAATTTGAGACATGATTTTTAATTCAATTTAAGATATTTTGCCCCTGAATTATTTCCAAAACTAAGATACTTTGGCCTTAATTTCCTAATTTATATTATCACTTTTTTTTTTAAATGTCAGACGCATGTTAAAAGCTGGTAAATACACCAATATGCTTTGACATTTTTCTCATTGTTCTATAGTTTGGATTTTTGCAGCTATTTGTGTGAACATCACTAGTTAGCATTAATTGTTAATATGTATTTTTTTTGTTTTTGTAAAAGCTAAGGAATAGGACATTTTTATTGAGTGGAGGAGATATCAGGAAATTGAAGGTCATCAGTACCAGGGCTCCAACAGCAAAGAGCAAAACCAGTAAAAAAATTCTATATCAGCAAAATTTTATAAGAAAGCAGTGCATAAATTTACAAACTCCTCTAAATTGCAAATTAATGACCTACATATATTTAATTCTATGATGACATTTTTTATACTGTGATTCTTCAATTTTTTGTTGAGGAATCTCATTTGTTGAAGTATAAATGCAAAACTTTCAAAAATTTGTCTTTTAATAATTGATACCAACTGTGCTTTGAGAATTTACTTTTATTTTGGCATAATGAGCTTTGTTAGCAATAATTTAGAACATTTCCATGACTTCTCTGGTACTTTCAGTTATTAAAACAGTTTAGTGCAGATAATATTTTAATTTTGTTTTGGACGCAATGCCTCCTCGTCTTGCTGCCATTACTAGTACAATGGTATTGCTAAACTTCTTGCTATGCAACTTGGCCTATGATGGAGATAACATGGCAGGATTCTCTTTAGAGCGTCCCCTCCTTGTTTCCTGCACTTGCCTGTCTGGTGTTGTAGCAGAGAAGGGGAAACAGCCCTTGTTAAGCTGTCCATCCTTTCTTGTAGTTGCAATTGTTGTTTCCTTACACGAACATCATATGTATATGGTCAGAGGTTGTTTGGTTCTGAATCTTTAATTATTTATCCTTAGATAACAAATCATGTTGTATATGTTTATGTGTGTATTTAAATTGATTACTTAGTTGCATGTGTATTTTATTTTCAATAGTATATGTAAAGTCCTTGACCATAACAACCACCTATTTCATTTCCTTATATGCTCCTATTCCCTGGTATAAGGCTGAGCATGTAAAAATACTTGATGAATGATAGGTTAACAACTACTTTCTAAACCACTATTAAAACAATGATTAAGTGGTTAAATTGATTGTGATGTTTACTGATGCTTATTCAGATTTCCTGTGTGTATAATTATCTGACTACTGTGCATACTTTGTAAAGATATGATCTATATAGACATGCTAACATAGTCACCATTTTTTACTGTGTTTATATTCAATGTGACATGACACTTTTATTTCCTTTAACTCATCTCCATTGGCTCTTAGAGTTGATAATAATGTTCATATACATTATATTTTTCAGTTTACTTTGGTGGAATGTCTTAGAAATCTTCCTCTGCCTTTCCAGACAAATCTCTTCACTTCTCTATTCTGCACCAATCATTCTGGAAACTGACCCATAGAAAAGATCAAATGACTCCTTTGACTTCCAACTTCTGATTGGGATCAATAGAAGGCTTTGGCAGGAGATCTTGAAGGTAGGATTACTGTGAGGTCAGGGTTTAAATTGACCTAATCCTTTTTTGTTAGATAAATTTAGGTTGGCTGTATTTCTGTATTGACATCTACAGCTTCTCTCAAGGATAATTCTTTCTCTTTGTTCTATAAGTAATCTTTCTTCCACTTTCAGGTCTAGGGTGGCAACAGCTCCCCTTCTGTTACTAATCTTGGTATACTGCACCATTCCTTGTTGCTTTTCCTAAACAATGTTCATACTTCGCTAAATGCTCCCTTTATTAAGTTCTCCTAAAATCATCTGATTTGAGTGTACCATCTGCTTCCTACTCATAACCTGACTTCTACGAAGGATGGCAACATTTATGAATCCTCATCTCCCAGATGGCTTAGATGCTTATCACTAGTAGAGAAATGTCTAGGATTAGATCTTTGAAAATGAGTTTCTCTAGCAGAGCCTTTCCACTTGTGGTTAAGATGGAGTAGTAGGGTCTGGGTTTACCCTCTTGTATGAAACAACGAACGAACGAACGAACGAACGAACGAAAGAAAGAGAAAGAAAGAAAGAAAGAAAGAAAGAAAGAAAGAAAGAAAGAAGGAAGAAAAGAAAAGAAAGGAAGAGAGAAAGAAAGAAAGGAAGAGAGAGAGAAGAAAAGAAAATAAAAAAAAAGAAAAGAAAAAATGGTTTGCAGACTTTGAAAAGCAACAAAGAAAAACAATTCCCGAGTAAAGGGATTCAAACAAAGTGAGCCCTAAAGTTTTTGTCCTTTCATTTTTGAAGTTTCCAGGTGGCAGAAGAGGGAAGTGAAACCCAACAGAGCCAGTGGTGTTCCTAAGTTGAGGAGATAGAGCTAAGAATGCAGGAAGGCCTAAGTGGTTAGAGTTTTCAAGGCAGAACAATGGGAGGAAAGAGCTATACAGAGTGAGTTCTACAGATATGTAGGGGGTTCCCTAAGTCTTTAAATGGGTACTAGTTGGTGAATGGATATGAGGAAATGATGTGAGAAAGGGGAAAGAACCACCCAGGGAAAGGAATGCACAGACAGAATAATTTTCAGTCCTCACACAGGATCAGAGCTCTTTCATGTTCTCACCAACCAAAGTGGAAAAATTTTCATTATAAATGGGCTGGGGTTAGAGTATTCATAGGGTATTACATCAGTGGTAGAGCAAAAATAGCTCTAGACTAACAACTATTCTGGTTCTAACAAAGCTTAAAAGTAAGCCTCAAAAGGCTGAAACTATTTCCAAGAAATGTAATAGAATTCCAGAATGAGACTCAAGAATTAAAGGAATATAAAAATCTCTATCAAGGCAAAATTCATAATGTGTGATATCCAATAAAAGATTATAAGTCATGCAAAGAAACAGAACAATGAGATCCATAATGAGGAACAAAATTAGTCCAAAAAAAAAACTCCAACAGATCCAAAAATGGCATTGATATTATATTTTGTAGACAAAGATATTAAAAGTTATTATAACTGTTAATAATAAATGTAGGAATGTTCCTCAAACATCTTGGGTTCAAATCTTAATATCTTTAAAACCTTGGGCAAATTTCTTAACTTTTTTATAGTTTAGTATTCCTCATGTGTAAAATAAGAATAATAATATCCCCTACCTCAAAGGGTTATTGTAAGGAATAAATGGGAATATACAGAAAGCTCATAAAAATGTGCCTCACGGGCACCTGGGTGGCTCAGTTGGTTAAGCGACTGCCTTTGGCTCAGGTCATGATCCTGGAGTCCCGGGATCGAGTCCCGCATCGGGCTCCCTGCTCAGCGGGGAGTCTGCTTCTCCCTCTGACCCTCCCCCCTCTCATGCTTTCTCTATCTCATTCTCTCTCTCAAATAAATAAATAAAATCTAAAAAAAAAAATGTGCCTCACATATAATTTTTAAAACCCATTAAATTTTAGCTATATTTGTGGTCTCAAGAAACTCAGGTTATCAAGGAAGTTTGCAGGGACCTCAGTGAGGCATTTCTGCAAAGTTAGGAATAAATGACCTTTGAAACAATTCCTTATTTTGCCCAAGTTATTTTTTCTGAGTGGTCTCATAATACCCCTAATCATATTTTTTTCTTGACTACTTCTTATTGAATGAGAAAAATGATAGAAGAGGCAAGATTCTGACTACTATCTAGGTCATCTCTTTACTATTCAGAAAAACCCAAATCTGGATTGACTTGAAAATTAAGCCTTTAATAATATGGAAAGGGATTATTCACAGTTGTCTTTTACAAAGACATTTTCTTTCCTCCTAATGGTCTCTAAGAAACAATTTTCAAAATTTGGCATCATTAAATCCTTTATTGGTGACCTGCTGTCTGATGGAAAAAAATTGACGCAAATATTAAACAGAAGGCAGAGATGAAATGAATCTCAAATTCATAGCTTCATCCTTTTGATGGTTGTTGTAAATGCTTAAAAATAATATTGATTTACTGAGTTATTCAATAGTGAACTATTGAATACTGAATTATTCATTGAATAGCTACTATATCAATAATCATTATGTGAGGAACTGTTCTAAGTTGTACTCTTGTCAGGTCTCTTTTCTCATTGTTTCTGTCTTCTGTCCTTAACCTGATGGTTGTCTGATCCCATCCAAACTTTACAAATCTTTTATGTTCGGTTCAATTCCCGTCTTCTCAACCAAGTCACTAATAATGATGAAGTCCTCTTATGAACTTCTAGCCCTTATTGTCTCAATCTGTCATTTCAAAATAATTATATACAGTTGTCTGATGCTTTTTCTAGTATTTAAATTTTGATATGCATATTCTGACTGTATGAATTAAGTTCTGTAATGGCAAGGTTTTTTTTTTTTTTATTAGTGCAGTACTCATCATTCAAAGTGTTGAATTAATAATTAATATCTTTCCTAATGACGGTCTCTTGGACAAATTCTACTCGGTTTCACTTCATAAAATGCACTGAACCACATACTTGCATTCTTATAGCAACTCTTGGACATCCTAAAAAATTTAACAAATTCTGCTTTGAGAACGTTTTATGTTCTAAAGTGTATACACTCTCTCTTCTTTGTTCTTCTGGGTGTCTAAAATTATAATGCACTTTACTTCTCCATAGCTGACTTTAAACCTGGATGTGATAACATGCTGATCTCGTCCAATTTTGAATGCTATTTGCAATCTGGATAATTGCATGCCCTTTGGAATGTACTTGATCAGACGTCTAAATTTCTCATGAAAGTTAAAACTTTTCCACAAAAAGAGAGAGAATATGCCTCAAACTCTATGAGGATTTGTATTTGGCATGTCCTTTGCAAGTCCCTTACTCAGAAGGAATATATATGAGATGGATTGCTGCCTTTACCAGACTCCAAACCCTTTTAATCCATAAAATAAGAAATAAAGTTTGTCCATATGAGAGAAGCACTATAGTTTGTGGGCTAGATGAGGTGGACTCTTGGTTATAAGCATTTCAGAGTACAAATGTTCTCTCTGTTCTTTACTCTTTCACTTAAGAAACATACCAATCCAGGGACATAGATGGATGAATCAAAAAGAACAACTTAGGGTTTATTTAAATTCATTAAAGAGGTTAATTATCTTCAAATTTTGGTATCTGAACTCTTACTGGTAACGCATTAGTGCTGCACATCTCACAACTGGCCATGACATATGGTGCTAGCAGAGTCATTGAGAATCCCTGCCGTAGGTGAATATTAGAGAGACTGCACACCAGAGTTTAGGAGGTAAAGTGTTAAAAGCTGATGACCGCACTGTACTTATTAATGTAGTCTACATCTGAGCTTAAGAACTACTAGCAGGGGGCGCCTGGGTGGCTCAGTCATTAAGCATCTGCCTTCGGCTCAGGTCATGATCTCAGGGTCCTGGGATCGAGCCCTGTATCGGCCTCCTTGCTCAGCGGGGAGCCTGCTTCTCCCTCTCCCTCTGTAGCTCTCCCTGCTTGTGCTCTTCTCTCTCTCTGTTAAATAAATAAATAAAATCTTAAAACAAAACAAAACAAAAAACTACTAGCAGATGCTGTAGGTTTCCCAACTACATCCCTTTGACATTCACTACCTTGTTAATGTGAGTACCTTCAGGTTTTACTCAAAAGGTCTTTTCTGACTCCAGAGGTCTGAGGCAAGGCAAGCCAGAAGTGCTAGAGATGTTAACTACTAATGACCCCCCACCCACCAGCTGCCCACAAATGACAAATGGGAATTGGTACGTAAATACTCTAGCTCTCTCTTTCCTCCCACTGTAAAACTCTAGGACATAGGGGCGCCTGGGTGGCTCAGTTGGTTAAGCGACTGCCTTCGGCTCAGGTCATGATTCTGGAGTCCCGGGATCGAGTCCCACATCGGGCTCCCTGCTCAGCGGGGGGTCTGCTTCTCCCTCTGACCCTCTCCCCTCTCGTGCTCTCTGTCTCCCATTCTCTCTCTCAGATAAATAAATAAAATCTTTAAAAAAAAAAAAACAAAAAACTCTAGGACATATTTCTCACCCTCTGCCAAAAAGTACAAGGCCAGATTGAATTCTACTTGTCCACAGTGTTAACCTGCTTATGAAACACCCTCTATTGGCTTTCTTCCTTTCCTTGCCTCACTTCCCCACTCTCCTGGGATTATCACCTCAATAAACCACTTGCACATAAATCCTAATCTCATAGTCAAGCTTCTGGGAGAACATAATATAAGCCAGACACCAGAAATGATTATCTTTTCTTTGCATAAACTGTTCTCAAAGCTGAGCACACTTGAGATCTTGCAGGGAAATGATGAAAGAATAGCAGGAATTGTTAGCCCCTCAGTGAAAAGGCAAACTGTAAATCAAGATTGTTGTCTTTCTCAGGAGTCTGTCTTCATTGTGTTTCACTATTAAAAATGTTTTAAAAAGATAGTCGAGAAAATTAGTATGCTGAATCATTGCATTTCATGCTCTAAATGTAGTCTAGTTGTCATCAATATTTGTTTAGCACCATAGTAATAGACAATGTCATCCATAGCATTTATGTCTGGCAACTTGATTTTCATAGGTTTATTGCTTAGGCAAACTGACTTTGATATTTTTCAGTGAGCCTGTCAGTATAAACAAACTTCTTTTAGATTTAATATTTTATTTGATTCCTCAGAAGACAGTTATATTGATATTTTAATCTAAGGTGCTTTTTTCATTTTGGGATACTGAATTTATACTATCCGGGGTTTGTGAAGGAAATTTAGGTTGATTTATTGTTCTTTCTGAAATGTAAGAGATGCCATTTGGTTCTCTGACTAGACAATATGAATAAAAACATCACTTGGATTCCATTCTGGGTTTTTCACTGATTTATAAGTCTAAGTACAATCAAATTAAGTTTTATATCTCTCAGTTTCTCTATATGCCAAGTGGAGAATACCACTTACACTCTGTTTTTTAATATCAATGTATGATTAAAAGATTCATGAGATGACTTGTCAGAGAATAATGTCTAATATGATTGGTCTACTTAACCAACCAACAGTTTAACTAAATTTTAATTTTGCCTTTGATTTCCATCCCTAAAATTCTGATAAGAGAGAGACAAATGAATGATATGGATGACATTATATCACTAGAGTGTGGTGGGGTAGGGAGTTTTATGAGGTTTGGCTTCATATAGTTCTCCTTGCTGTTATACCCAAGATACTTGAGGTGCTCAGCCCTGCTGGGTACTGCTCCAATTGGCCACCTCTTCCTCAATTTTTTTTTTTTTTTCAGGACTACTAGTTTCACCTCTGCTAACATTTTGGCCACTGACTTTAAAGTGGCAGCTGCTTCTATATTGTCATAATAAGCAGAGACATTGCTCAACTCCAAGGGGCACCTTGGATATATTATATATTATATATTACATATTATACAGTTAGGAACCCCTGTCATTGAGCTACACTGACTGCAGTGAAAAAAAACATTCTCTTCTAGGTGCTGGGACTGAGTGCTCATTCACCTCTCCTTCCACAGCTCTCTTAAGAGTTGTGAATGCTGTTAATAAGTAATTCTAAAGGCTAGTAAGAATTGAGTATTTCCCATATGCCAACCACTGTGCTCACCATGTTTCCTGCACTCCCTTATGTAATCGTCAAAACAATTCTGAGAAGTGTTATTTTATTTCCATTTGATAAATGAATTGAGGCACATACCTGAAGCTTAATATATAGCTGCCCCGCCCTTAAGTTCCTTAGATTTAGAAGGAGATGGGCGTAGTTTAAATCCTCTTTTTGCCACTTACCAGCTAAGTAGCCAAAAGCAATTTTCATAATCACTCTAAATTCCATTTGCCACTTCTGAAGCATGGGTCTAATAGTAGCTGCCCTGCATGGCTTAGGAAATTTTGGTGAGTTCACATAAACAAATCATAACTAGATGACATGTTGTGTAGAAAATAAATTGTAATTTTATATTTATTATTCACACATTTTAGTTAAAGGAACATAGCTGTATTTCTTTCTCACTCAGAATCTCCAAAAATAGACAAGAAAATCTCAATGCATTATACCCAATGACAATTTCAGTTTCATGGATTGAAATAGTCAAGAAATTCACCTGCCTCCTTTTTGTCTCTTTCTTCTACTTCTTCCACATACACACTAAACCAATCATATTGACTTTTTAAATAACCAGGACTAAGATATTAAATCTCAGGCTAACAAGGTCTTGGAAAGTTCCCAGGTTTATGGAGGAGCAAAAGCAATTGCTTTCATTTAAGTCAATTCCCTACAACAGAGAAGTTTGTTGGGAAATGTAATTTTGAATATTAAGAGAAAAACCTGGTGAATTTTTTTTTGGTCTTTCAGAATTTTTTTAAATAAAACAGTCTTTAAAGAGCATGCCTGAGAAAAAGAGTTCATAAAATTTATTTTGAACAGACTTCCACAGAGGGCAAGTATTTTCACATAAATGGAAAAGTGATGGGTCCTTGAAAAAAATTTCTATGGAGGTTCATTCACTTTCAAGTTAAATGAGGAGAGTGATTATGTGTGCTGATTATTTTTATGTGTTAACTTGGTTAGGCCAGGGTACTCAGATATTTAGTCAAATACCAGTCTAGATGTTAGTGTATTTTTTAGATGAGATTAACAATTAAATCAGCAGACTGAGTAAAGCAGATTACCCTCCATAATGAGGGTGGGCCTCATCTAGTTAGTGATGGTCTTAAGAGAAAAAAGACATGTCCCACATGAAAGAGAGAATTCTGCTTTCAGCCTGCCTTCATACCTGAGCAGCATTAACTGTTCTCTGAATCTCCAGCCTGTTGGCCTACCCTGGAGATTTTGGATTTCCTAGCCTCCAAATTTACATGATCCAAGTTCTTAAAATTCATCTCCATGTATTTATCTATCTACACATATTATTGGTTCTGTTCCTGTGGAGAACCCTGACTAATATATTGTCTTTGCCATCCTTCATAGCTCTCAACAGCACACAGTGGGCGCTCAGCAAGTAAAAATGAAGGGCAGCAAGTGCTTTAAGATGAGGCATGGAAACAAAGTCTCTCCCACAGAAGACATACATACAGGAAGCTCATCTCTCCAGGAACGTTTATCCCAGTTCAGGAGAAGCCCCCAGTCGCTCTTAACTTTTTTTGGATACATCTTGAGCTTTTTTTTTTTTTTTTAAATCAACACTGAGCTTGATTTTATTGTTTTCTCATGAAGTTAAACACAGCCTTTTCCACCCCCTGCCCTCCCCTATTCCTTCTCTCTTTCCCCACTCTCTAACCCCAAAAGGCATCTGATCTAGTCCTGGCTGCACCTTCTGAAATCTATGAACGGTGAAATTACATAATTAATAGACAGTTGAATAAGTAAGTAGTAGAGTGCCAGAAACCACATTACATTCTCTTTTGTCCCTTCACCCCCAGCTTTCCCCTTGGACAAACACAGTTATGGCAGCAGATACAAAGGCAATTAGCTTTGAAAACTCTGGCATGCGGGAAGTCCCCATACAATAGCTTGGAATAAGGAGTGGTGTGTATTAAAAGGCTTTGTGAGTATTCACCACCATCTGCTCCTATCAGGACTGTCAGTTCTGCATCAGGCCCTCTCTCTCTCCTACCCTGCTCCTACACACTATGGGGGTGTCCTGTGTTATCCTTGGAACAGCCATCATCTGGCAGCTTTTTAAACATATGTGCAGCCAGTATTGCTGCTTTAAGCAACTCATCAACTTAGAAGCCCACTAAAATGAGGAAAAATACTGTATTTTTACATGGGCAATGTTTGCAATAAAAGGGGCTTCCATGTTTTCTTAAAGCAGGAATACCCATTCTATCCAGTCTCAAAGTTCCCAACCTTATTTCACTTATGTGCATGGGGCATTGGCATCAAGAACATGAAAAATCATCTCAGTGGGTTCACTATAGCGATTCCTATTTAAAATTAACATTTTTATTTTTAAAGGTAAAGGATTTACACATTTGCCTCAAAGATAACCTGGAGCTTAAAATATTTTAGAGTAATATCTATACAGCCAAAATGCAAAAGGTATTATGTTTGGAAGTCTTCTGAAGGATGGCAGATAGATAAGAAAAAAACAATGTGAGAAAAAGTATGGGTTCCTGACTTAATTTTGTGAAATTTTCATATTGAAGAATCTGTAAGAGCTAATTCTGTGGTCTTCTTTGGAATGAAGAATAAAGACCTGAACACCCACAGCACTGTCTTTCAGAAGAGCAAATAACTTTCTATCTGTTGTATGTGCCTGAAATTAGAATTATTGCATGTAGCAAAAACGAAGAGGCTCACTGATTTGGATGGTGCTGAATGATAGGGGAAAAAATGTGTGTGAGGGTGCTGTACATATTGCTCCAGGAATAGAAGGCTGATGGATATGTTCTCTACCCATATTTTGCTTAAGCCAAATAGGAGAGATTGGTTGTTTTGTAAGGTGTCAGAGCAAACTGTTGTCACACAATGTGGAAGATTCCTAACATATGTTATCACTGGTCAGAAACAGGGAGTCTAAACAAAGAGAGGCCTTTTCACAGATTGCTTATTTTATTTTTAAATTTCTCATTTTGATTGTCTAATATTTCTTTTAATGAGCAACATAAGCCAGAAGAATTCTCTTATTGTGCTAATGAAAATAATTTTTGGAATGTAAAAGCCCAATTTAATTTCAATCAACATTTAGTTGATTTACTTTGTTAAAAAAAAATGTATTGAGGTGCCTGGGTGATTCAGTTGGTTAAGCATCTGACTCTTGATTTCAGCCCAGGTCATGATCTCAGGGTCATTAGATTGAGCCCTGCATGGGACTCCAGGCTGGGTGTGGAGCCTGCTTAAGATTCTCTCTCCCTCTCCCTCTGCTCTCCCCCCACCCCCACTAGTGTGCATGCTCTGTCTCTATCTCTCAAAATATATATATATATATGCACACACACAAATATATATATATATATATACACATACATATATACACAAATAGAAAAGTAAGTAGAATATTTTATCCCCTTGGCTCCATGTCTATGATTGTTGATAATGAGCTGATGGCTATCTAATTCTTATTTTCAGAAATTAATGTAAAGACTTATAGTATTTTATGTATTAAATATAATATTAAATATAATTAATTACATATTGAGCTTCCATTTAACTTAGATTTCTCTAGTCAAAAGTATAAGGAAGAAATTTCATAAAGGGAGACTTCCTTATAATTTTTAAATCTTATTTTTCAGTTAAATCCTCTTATAAATTAGGCAGTAAGAAATTGGGGAACTAGCACGTCCAGGCCCATCTTGACCCCTAGTTTCTGGATTTCTCTGAATCTTCTTGGTCTGGACCCTTTTATTTTTATTCTTCTCTCAGGGCAGCTGGACACCATTGTTATTCTGCTAGCAAGCTGAATAACTTCAGAGATTTGTCCAAGTTATGGTGAGTCCTATCACTTCCTTAATTGCTGTTCGATATAATCTAAATTTAAGGAATTCAGAGGTTTAGCTTAAATTAAAAAAAAAATGCTTTGAGGCAATGACGTCCACCAAAAATTTATATATGCAGGCAAGGTATGAGATACAGATACAAAGTGGATTTGTGCTCTTTGGTGGTGGCAGGAGAATAATTATTCCTTTTAGGGTAGGACTGAGCTGGGACCAATGCAAAGGAACAGTTGAAGTTATAAGAATGAGAATAATGGAAAGAAGAGGGTCCCAGAGAATCATGAGGCCGAGGGATTAGCTTCGCCAATGAGGGTAATGGAAGATTCCTGAAGACAGAGGAGTATTTAGAGAAAGACTGTGGAGGAAGTCAAAGGGGTTCATGTGGAATACATGCAATTTTCTCAGAAAGGAAGAGGGTAAACTGTGGAGAACAGGGGAACAAGAAGTTAGGGAGTTTAGAGAATGAAAAAGAAAAACAACAAAAAATAGAAGAGAAAAAAGAAAAAACATGCCTGGGTGGCTCAGTTGATTAAGTGTCTGACTCTTGATTTTGACTCAGGTCATGATCTCAGGGTTAATGTTGGGTGCCATGCTCAGTGGGGAGTCTGCTTGAGGATTCTCTCACTCCCTCTCCCTCTGTCCCTCCCCCTTGCTTGTGCTTGTCGCTCTCTCTCTCTCTGAAATAAATAAATTAATTAAAAAAAGAATGAACAAAATAGGGATAGCTTCAATCAGATATGAGAGAAGTAAATGTGAGGGAAATGCAGTAATTTTTAAGAATTCGGAGGATATGGCTAAGCGGAGATAAACATGGATGGTAGTGATTCAACCTAGACTAGTTTTATGAGTTTTCTAGTTATTTTTTTTTCAAGTCTGGAAGAGTAAGTAGATAAGGGAGGTAAAAAAAAAAAAAACCCCAAAACAGCAATTAGTGATATCTCACTAAATTCTAGGCACTGAGACCTCACTGCCTCAATCAATCAAGGGGGTGCTTTGACTTATGCACAGTTGAATTTTGGTACTGGACAGTCCTCTGAAAGAATTCAGGGAGGAACAGATGATTGATGGGGGCTCCAAGGTACATAGGGGAGCCAGTGAAACTCCGAAGTGGGGGTATATAGGGAAGTCAAGGAGCTAGAGGTCCTGATGAAGCTAGAAGGGGTCGAAATGAGAGTGAGCAAGGAATGAAAAAACAACAGGAGGGGGCGCCTGCGTGGCTCAGTCGTTAAGTGTCTGCCTTCAGCTCAGGTCATGATTCCAGGGTCCTGGGATCCAGCCCCGCATTGGGCTCTGTGCTCCGCGGGAAGCCTGCTTCTCCCTCTCCCACTCTCCCTGCTTGTATTCCCTCTCTCGCCGTGTCTCTCTCTGTCAAATGACTAAATAAAATCTTAAAACAAACAAACAAACAAACAAACAAAAAAACAGGAGGTCATGATCAAGAGGGAGATTTAATATTGGGGTTGTTTTTTTCCCCCCCTTGATGAAGTAGCCCAGGAAGTGATCTTGCTTATTGAGAGTTAAAGCAGAGGGGAATATTAGACTTGAGAAGGCCAAGGAACTCTCTGACTTTTTTTTAAATCTAAGAATCTCTTAATTTTTGACAAATGAGTTGAATAAATTATTGAAAATTAGCTAAAAAAAAAAACCCCAAAACAAAACAAAACAAAAAAAACCTCCAGCTAATTTGGTATGATTAAGAGGTTCCTGTGTTATGTTTCCAAATCTCTGGTAAATGAGAGTGTTCTAAATTAATCTTATGCTTAAAACTTAGAGTGTTACAACTCCAGGTATAGATCCCACTGTATTCACAGCTAAAATTCATCATCAAATTGTTTAACTGGCAATTACAGCCATTCAATGCAATTTCTAAAGCCTATGAAGACTACAACAACACATAGTATGCATTTTCTTACTTCAGATGTTGATTTGAATGCATAGTGAATCATTTTGTTGTACACCTGTAACTAATACAATGTTACTTATACATCAATTAAAAATAAATAAACAAAATATTGATTTGAACATTCTACAATATAGTAAGTTCCAGGAATACAGACAAATACATACTATAATGGACTGAGATCGGAAACAAACACACAGGAGAGAATCCACCAATTTCTGATTTCTTGTGAATTTTGCCAGTAAATTTGTTTTTTTCTGGGACCAGCAAACTGGTTCCACAAAAAGAGCTCTCATCTTTTAGAGATCATCCCTGTTACTCTGTCTCTTCCCACCTTGTTTCCATATCCATTTGTTAAGCCCACTGAAATATAGATTACTGAGATGTGGTATATAATTATATTTTTGGTGGGTTACTAATGTTTTCCTATTATTATTTTCTTTGAACATTCATGAGGAAACAACTGCCATGCAGGACAGTATAAGAATTCTTTAGTACCTTAACTTTTGGGGCTTTTATTTGATATTTTTAAGATTGTATATGCATAGGGATTTTAACGCCAATTAGCAGAAGATAGCCTTTGAGATTTCCTACTGCTTCCTATCTTTTTTTCTGAACAAGGTATATTGGAGATGGAGATAATATATTTAGCACTTTTATGGCCCTGGTAACATACTCGCTTTTAGAGGCCCATTTAAGAGCCTACTTTTGTTTAGCTTCCTCTGCGTTTAACCAGTCCAGCATGATTACCTTAATCACACTGATGTTGCCTCATCCTGGGGGATCCCCTTGCTCCAGCAGCAGACCTAATGGAACAATGGAGAAGGAAGTACAGATACGAAAGGTGAAGTCATACCAGATGAAAGGAGAATTTGCTAAGCGAGGCCTACATAATAAATGGTTTGTGGTGAAGTGTAACTCTATCAGTGGGAACTTAGAACCATGAAGAGACTGTATCCCAAGCCAGGAGGTACAGATCGTGTCCCCTCATAGAAGAAGGGGTGAGTTGGGATGATGTTGCCACAACTCAGTTCAGATGCAGAGGGCAAAGATAAAAGATAAAAAGAAAGCTGGGATAAGATATATCAATCAAGCAATCAGAAAACTTGAAACTAAGCCCTTAAAATGAATAAAGGGATTTTCTAATGTCCCACTGTAATATTTCATACCTCAATTATCCTCAATTTCCACTTGTATGCTTTATTCCTTTTTTCTTTAAGCATTAAAATATTTTGGTGCAGCTGACAAAAATGAAAGCGAATTTTTAGAAGGCTAACCTATAGACAATTGTTAGCATGATCCCCAGATGCTGTACATGGTTAGGTTAAAGCGCAGATTCTGATTCAGTAGGTCTGGGGTGGGCCCAGGGTTCAGCATTTCTAACAACTTTCCAGATGAGGTTGAAACTGCTAATTGCTAATTAGATGTCAGTTCCAGTCTTTTCTCACTGCTTTTATTTACCTACTAGTGCCTCCTGAGCTATCAGATAAACTGCAAAACCTAGAAACATTCCTGGATCACCTGTATTTTTATCTGTGTTCCTAGAGAGTTTTCTAAAAGAGGACTGGTATATAAATTTGTAGGTGTCCTTCAGTCCAGCAGTTGCATGACTTTTCTTAAAAGTATGGTATTATAAGTTTATTGTCATAGGCCACATAATAATAGCAGAATCAATATTGAGAGGGTGTCAGGATGCTTGTATTATATTTTATACTCTGCACCTAACTGGTTATGTTAGACTAATAATCTTTCAGTACCCTTTCAACTTGGTGATTCAAAGCCTGTGAGCACAAATAGACCTATTTAGCCCAAGATGTCATTCCCTAGTATTTATTGGCTTTGAATAATAAATGCAGCTCTTCCTGCATGTCTCTCTGCTGAAGTTGCTTTTTCCAGTGGGAAGATGTTTCTTCAAGATCACTTGAAAGCTTAAAGATTTTTAATTCCTCCTAAAACTACTTCCCACCCCCCCCCATCTTTCAATTCAGATCTATTTTAAGAGGAGAAACCACACCCACAGGCCCCCGATGATCAATAATTTCCTCTGCCTGGATTTTTGTTATGCAACCCAACTAGGTTGCTCTTCTACAGGGAGGCTCACAAGATAAATTGCCTCCCTTTGGCTGTGTCGTTTTCTTCAATTACACAAACAGCAGCCAGAGAATCTGGAGGAGATGAGAACTACAAGAATTCTGGGAGATGCTAACGATTAGCACTTACATTATTAGTCTCTGGAGGTTCTTAAAACTCAGCGTCCCTCATGGCTCTGTCAGAATAGCAAAGTGACACAGGAGTGGGCAGCAGTCAGGTATCATTCATTCAGCTCCCAGGATAAAGCTCTCCCTGTGCACAGGGATGTTTGCCTCCAGAGTCCCATGATTTGCCCAGGAATCAACAGACACTGCATGGCCGTGATGAGTTTAACTATATCTAATCAGTCTGGAGGGCTGATGGCTCTGAAAAACCTTATTACCCTGGGAGGGAAGCCTATCTTTCTCTAATAAAACAGAATGTAGTTACTAAAGCACTCTCCTTTGTATTATTAATTTTTTGAAAGTACAAGTTTGAGAAAGTCTTTAGAGACGCCAAGCTTATCAACTCTATTCATCTTCTGAGTGAATAAATTTCTTTATGAAAATAATGCTCTTGGAATGCTATTTTGTTTGTGGTTCTCCTAGGAGGGAGCTTCCTATCTCCCTGCCTATTCTGCTCCATTTAAGAATGAAGCTCATAATGATGTGATTGTCAAAAGGAAAGAAATACAACCCAGGATCTCATGGACTGAAGTATCTAAGAGTCAAAATTTTCCAGTAAAACCTTCAGTACTATCATTGTGCAGGCACTTTTCCAGCTTACACTGTCAGTGGGCTCTGAAGCATGCTCTGAAGTGGAAGTTTATTGACAATAGTAGGTAAAAGGCAGAGCAGTCCACATACAGTGACGTGTGTTCACCTCGAGATAGGAAAACAAGAAGTAGACCTCGGTGTAGCATACATGACATGAAGAACACGGGGAAGGTATGGGCTTTGGAATTGAACACCTACACCTTAAAACACACATCTGCTTTGTGGCTTTGGGCACATTTCTTTCTATTTTTGTTTTCCATTTTTGCCATTTGTACAATAGGGATAATGGTACCTTCTGCATAGACTGGTTGAAAGGATCAGATCAGATTGGTGTGTTAATTTCCTGGGATGTAGTACATGACCAACAAACGTCAACTTTGCTAACACTATTTCAGAGGCAATGTGTGCTGTTCCTGCCTTCGTTTGTGGCTCTTTCATGGTTCTTATGCCATCTCATTGAAATTATTTTTTCAAGTCTGTTTAGGTTTTGATTTTCTCTTAGACAGGGAGCATATAATATTAAGATCACTAAATTTAGGGTCAGAGTATTTGGATTCAACCAATAGTTTTTTACACCAGTCAAGAAGGGATGGGAATACTTCTCCAAGTAGCTGTGATGATTAAATGGGAAGCCTGAATAGGTACCCTCTCTTGGCACACTGCTTAGCACAGCTCTTCTATTGCATGGTCAGTGCCTGACATATATTTTATATGTATAATACCATAGCTTAACGAATAAAAGAATCTAGGGATGAGCGTGTGAATATGCGAGTAAAAAATGAGCATTAGATAGAAAGTCAGAGACTTGGGGGGCACCTGGGTGGCTCAGATGGTTAAGCGTCTGCCTTCGGCTCAGGTCATGATGCCGGGGTCCTGGGATCGAGCCCCACATCGGGCTCCTGGCTCGGCGGGGAGCCTGCTTCTCCCTCTCCCTCTGCCTCTCTCCCTGCTCATGCTCTCTCTCTCTCTCAAATGAATAAATAATCTTAAAAAAAAAAAAGAAAGTCAGAGACTTGGGTTCTAAATCTGCCTTTGACTTTGCCTGTGTCACTGTGTGACCTTGGTGATATAATTTAACTATGTGGGTTCTGGTGTCTTTCATTGAAAAGAAGGAATTGAGTTGGATGAACTACTTAATATGTAATGTGTCTTTTAGCTTTAATCTGTATGACACAAAAATCTGAGATTTTGTCAAGATCTGAGGCTTTTGATTTATATGAAAGCTTACATTTCAGCAACACAAAAGTGGCATGGTAAATGATAGAGCACACACATTTTTCTCTAACAGTCTAAGTATGGTAAGAGTGGATGCAAGAGTAAGAGGTCCTTGAAAGATATCCACTCAATGGTTTCATTCACCTGTGTAATGACAAGTGATTAGTTTTAGATAATGGAAAACAAGACAGTAAAATAGCAGTCTAACATTTCAGACTTACTAAAAGTCAGTATCTTTCTCTGAGGAATCTCTTCATAGTGAAGGACCTATGGGCCCTCAGGATGCAAAAACATGCCTTGGCTACCTCTACAAAATAACACACGGCTGCTGTATCATATGGTGATTTTAAGACGGCGGTTCTCAAAGTGTGGTCCCTGGACCAGCTGCATTAGCAACAGTAGGAAACTTGGAAATGAAAATTCTCAGGCCTCACCCCAGATCTTCTGAACCAGAAATTGTGTGGGTGGAGGAGGCAATCCATGATCCAGGTAATTCTGATTTACACTGAAGTTTGAGGATCACTGGTTAAGGTAAACAAAATTTTCCATGCTGACTAGTCTTCGGAACCTCAGATATTATCAGCTATTCAGAATTAATCTTGATGAAGTGCTTTCTCATAAAACAGAAGCTATTTCAGTATTTCACTATGTATTATGTATAAATGTTCACATGCTCAAAAAATATCCTATATTCTTCCACTTTCTAAACATAGCAGTGATTGTGTACTTTTTTTTTTTTAGAGAAGAATGTGAAATTATCTGATTTAAAAAGCAGTGAGGTCATATATTTTACAGTTAACATAGATACATGTATTCTCTTTTCCTCTTTTTTTAAAAAAAAATATGCTCTCAAGTATCTAGGGTAAACAAGACTTCTGAAGAGTTTGAGATGAAATCACTTTGTTTCACATACCAAGGCCCCAGCAGCCGTGTTTCCTTTGAGCTTAGAGTGTCCACAAAGGCTTCTCCTCACCACATTTCCTTTGTCTTGGTTGAGGCAGAAGGAGAGGTCAGTAGCAGTGGGAACGATGGCTTCTCTTTTGCAGGTTTTCTGTGTGATTCTATTTCACTTCCTTCACTCTCTCTTAGTTTCAGAAATAATGAGAAAAAATTTCTCTCCCCTGTACTTTTTATCATAGAGCTAGAGAAAAACCTCATTAAAGTAATGAACTGATTCCAGCATGATTAATCATGTCCCAAAGTCATTGATGTCCACAGGTAATGAAAACACTCAACTACCCTAAGTTCTGGTTGTAAGATAAAGTTATCCGCTCCTTTTTCGGCAACTGTGGATATGCAGGAGGGAGCAGGCTTTGGCACAGCCAAACTTAGATGAATGATCTGTTTCATCTTGTGCTGCAGCTGGATCAATTTGGTCACCAGGAGTAGACAAATTTCATCCGAGCCTTTTGACAGAAATTCATTTGGCACAGAGAAATCATTGAGGACTTTGCAATGTCTGTTGTCAATGAAATGAATTTAAACATGGAAAAAGGAGAAATCCTGCACTTAGGCAAACATAATGGAGGGGAAGAAAATGAAGGCTCACCAAACATTTCAAGCTATTCTGTCAAAGAAATACAGTTTATGGCTAATCAAGTGCTGCGGTCAGATGATAATGGGTAGTCAGTTAGCTGCTTAAGTTGGTCCAGGCCTTTGTTTCTAAAGAGTTGAATTTAAAGACATTAAGGGACATTGTTGATATAATTGTTCTCAATTATAGAAGGAAGTATATATGAAATTCATTTGTACATGGTATCTATTTACCCTGATTTATGAAATGGATTCTGATCAGCATTTGTCACAGGGAAACAGTTGCTTATATTATTACTGCTTTTCTCAACTGAAAGTAGATCTGAAATTACATGAATCATCATATGTTTTTATGAAGCTCTAAAACCAAAGGTAAAACAGCAGATGTTTGGATTTTAGTTAATAGGGATAAGATGCTTTATTGTACTACAAAAGGAAGCTTCATAGTCATTGGCAATGGATGAAGATATTTTGAAGCACATAACTTCTTCCAAAGTGAAACACACAAATAAATAAGTTATTAGAAGAGACCTAGAAATATGGATTGACTGTAAATGGAGTTTACAGCTTGATATATGTGAATTGAGTTGCAATACCAATAACACAAATGCTCAGCCATAATAGGATTCCTAAGAGAGTGGGTGGTTATAGGTCTCCAAAGCCATAATAGCAATCCCCTCTCTCTTTAATGGCTAATCTTTCTCCAATCATGTTCTGTAGGTAATGCTGTATATGGGATTTAGTCATTTAATTATGAGGCTAGGAGACAAAGGGCCATAAACCAAAGCTCATGTTACTCAAGTAGAAATAAAAACTGGCTGTCTTAAATCCATCTCATTGTGGTAAAGGCAGAAGGTTACTGGGAGATATTGAAGTAATTTCATTCTAAGGTAAAAAGTAAGAGTTCATTCTCCACATTTTAAAATTAGACCTTTTCCAAGTTTCTTGGTATTTCATGGATAGTCCTCAAGGCTTACTATGTAAGCTACAAGTATCATTATCCTTTAGGGTATTTACACACTTGAACTATTTCAGTGAAGATCTGTTTATTCAGTACCATGTGAGGTATTGTACTTCCAGAATACCCGTTTTCCTATCACTTATATTAAGCCCTTGGTATAAAGTCAATGGACTCAGGTGATATTTGAATCTGTTCTCTAAGGAGCCAGTTCTTACATCCACAGGGCAAGCATTTTTGTTTCACACCATCTCTCACACAGCTTATAGGCTTTTCAAGTTTTAGAGCAATGGGTTTCACCCCCGACTGTGTATTAGAATCACCTGGGGGGAGCTTTAACAACTACCAGTGATTGGTTCCTCCTGCATACCAATTAAATCAGATTTGCTGGTGGTGAGTCCCAGGCATTGGTATTTTTAAAACTCTCCAGGTGATTTTAATATGATCCCCTACCCATGATTGAGAGCCAGTGTTTTCTAATTTTGACTAGAGAAGCAAATGTGCATCTCATTCTTTTTCATCTATTCACTTGTTTTCTTCCGGGCTTAACATAATTAAGTGATGACCAACTCTTTGCATCTTGTGCTATAGATTTAAACATCTCCTTTATTACAGTCTTACTTGTGGCCAAATGTATTTTCATTGATTGAAATATAACTGAAATTACTAGAGTCTTGGAAAACACCTAAGATTCAAGTTTTTGTTTCTAGGTTGAATTCTGTGATCAAGCATTCCATCTCAGGGCCCACTACTTAGAAAAAAAAAATGCCATACAAATGAAAGATATTAATAACACAAAAATATAGCACGATACCACTTTATTGCCCTTATTTTCATAATATTTCTGTTTTATATGCTTTTGTTATTTCTTTACCTTTTGTCACCCTTCCTGATTCCTTGTGTGACTTGGCTCTTCGATGTATCTTCTAACTAGAAATTTTCTTCTGGGGCAGGATTCATTTTTGCCCATTAAGATTTTAACATACCATGCAATATTTAAGACTTTGAAAATAGCATAAAGAAAAATGTGACAAATACCCATTTACACATCACCCAACTGAAGAACTAAAATATCATCAATACAATTGGAGCCCCTCTGCATCTTTCTCCTTCGTTGGGTTGCCAGCTTTAGCAAATAAAAATAAAAGCCACTAGTAAAATTTGAATTTCAGAAAAACAACCAAAAACCTTTTAGTAGTTCCAAATATTGAATGGGACCTACTTATACTAAAAACAGTTATTTATCTGATATTCAGATTGCACTGGGCATCTTCTATTTTATCTGGCAATCATACTCCCAACTCTACATACATTTTTTTTTATACTTCCTCTAGGTATGCAATGATTTAAAAGTTTATATAAATGACATCTTATTATAGGTATATCTTTGTAATCTTTTTATTGACCCAGTAACATATTTTTGAATAGTGCATTTCATTCACATAACTTTAGTTGATTTATTTTCCTTTTTTAAAGATTTTATTTATTTATTTGAGAGATGCAAAATAGCGACAGAGAGCACAAGCAAGCATGAGTGGGGAGGAGAGAGAGAAGCAGGCTCCCCACGGAGCAGGGAGCCCAAAGTGGGGCCGGATCCCAGGACCCAGGGATCATGACCTGAGCCGAAGACAGACACTTAACCGACTGAGCCACCCAGGTGCCCTAGTTGATTTATTTTCAATGCCATGTAGTATTCCATTGAGTGACTATTCCCCATGTTAATTGCCCATTCTTTGGGTGGCCATAAAAAGCAGTTTCTAATTTTTGCAATTACAAATATTGCTGCTATGAACATTCTTTTATGTTCTGTCATGTAGCTATTTGAGGTTCTTTGGGATTTATATCTAGGAGTGGAATTACTATGTTGTGAGTTGTATACAATATGTCTGCTCATTAATTGGTCAATATTCGGAATGGGAGGGGAAACTAGGCTTTTGAATATATTGGAAATGATAATGATGATTAATTTATTGACAGTGTGTATTTTCAGGTTCTTGTCCTAAATGACATATAGAATTCATGATTCAAAAGTGCTAGGAGGTAGGTGCTACAAAATATTGATAATAATGATGAGGACTCTAGTTTTGACAACAGATGTGTTTTAAATTTTTTCTCATTTGATACACATTACACTCCTGGGAGGAGGTGTTTTTATGTTTTATAGAAGAGAAAACTGAGGTTTAGAGAGGTTATATAATTATCTCAAATCTCTCAGGATATCAGCACATGATAGACCTAGGTTTGAAGCCTGAATTTTCTAAATTCAAACCTTAGGTTTTTCCTCTTTATTAAAACTTCTAAATGTGGGGCGCCTGGGTGGCTCAGTCGTTGAGCGTCTGCTTTCGGCTCGGGTCATGATCCCAGGGTCCTGGGATCGAGCCCCGCATCGGGCTCTCTGCTCGGCGGGAAGCCTGCTTCACCCTCTTCCATTCCCCCCTGCTTGTGTTCCCTCTCTCGCTGTCTCTCTCTCTGTCAAAATAAATAAATAAAATCTTTAAAAAAAAACTTCTAAATGTATATAAATATAAATCAAGTAATTTTGGAATTTCATGTTCAAAGGCATCTTTTTAAATACTGTCTCACATTCAAAAAATTGTTTAGGTAGCATGCATTAATAGTCTAACTGCTCTGAGAAATGTGGCAAAAACATATATTTCTTAACTTGGAGTACATTTTGTCTTATAATAAGTTCCAATTTGCATTTACCTAATGCGACCAGATGCAGGCATGCTATCTCTTCACTGCATGGTTCCAAGACTGATTAGTAGACTGTGCTCTCTCCTTACTGACAGTGAGCCACAAGAAAAAAAAATGATGGCAATCATCATGTAAACATTGCTATTCCTAATGTTTGCAAAGACCCAACAAACAAGGAAGCTATGAACAAAGTTCTGGAGATTATTCTATACCTATGGACATTAATTTATTTAGGTTATAAACATTTAATTTTATTCCTTATTGTAGATAGAAAAAAATAGATATTTCAAGAGATTGGGAAATTTACTCCAAATTTTATTAAACCAATGAAATGGAAACAAAGTTTTTGGTTTGTAACACTTTCAGGAGCTTCTCTGGTGTAATCAGAAACTGGCCTCTGTATTCAGAGGGCAAGGAGAGAGGAAAGTCGCAGACAACTCCAGATTGGTAGGTAGCAGTTTTTTTTTATTATTTGAGAGAGAGAGAATGAGAGAGAGCACATGAGAGGGGGGGAGGTCAGAGGGAGAAGCAGACTCCCCGCTGAGCAGGGAGCCAGACATGGGACTCGATCCAGGGACTCCAGGATCATGACCTGAGCCGAAGGCAGTCGCTTAACCAACTGAGCCACCCAGGCGCCGGATAGCAGTTTTTTTTTTTTTTAAAGATTTTATTTCTTTATTTGAGAGAGAGACACAGAGAGAGAGAGGGAACACAAGCAAGGGGAGTGGGAGAGGGAGAAGCAGGCTTCCCGCTGAGCAGGGAGCCCGATGCGGGGCTCGATCCCTGGACCCTGGGATCATGACCTGAGCCGAAGGCAGATGCTTAACAACTGAGCCACCCAGGTGCCCCCCCCCATAGCAGTTTTAATAAGCAAAGGAAACTTACATAGGAGGCTTGTCTTCGGCACCAGCAAGATGAATCAATCCCTACACCTTCCCACCAAATCTTAAAACTCTATAAAGAGGCCTTAACTGGGTTTAGTCACGTATACCGTGCAGGTGTTCTCAACACCACATCGTTATCTAAAGGATATGTAAGTCCTTGGAGCAGCCTCTGGGAGCAAGAACAGCAAGTGGAACCCACATTCCAAGGACAGAAGAAGGGGTGAGGAGCCTCTGGTTGCCTGGATCCAGCTCACAAGTCAACTGGCAGTCACATCTTTTCAGTGACCTTCCCCAACAAAAGTCCAGACTTTCAGTAAGAAAGCAAACTGTCAGTTTTTTAAAGCTTTCATGAGAAACTTGTGGTCTTAGTAGGCAGAGTAAGGCCCCCAAAGATGTCCACATCCTGATCCTTGGAAGTGCCTTTACATGGCAAAATGGATTTTGCAGATGGATTAAATTAAGAACCTTGAGAGATGGGGAATGGCCTGGATTAGTCAGGTGGGTCCCATCTAATCATATGAGTTCTTAAAAGTGGAGAACCTGTTTCACCTGGATTTGGAGGGGAAACTCGACCATAGAAGAATAGTTAGATGCAAGATTGCTGGGTTTACAGTTGGGAGCAGAGCTACAAGGCGAGAAAGATGGACAACATCTAGAAGCTGGAAGAGGTAAGGAAAAATATTCTCTCCTAGGAGGACTATAACCCTGCCAACTTCTTGATTTTAGCAAGGTAAAAACTTTTTATATACCTTAATAAGCCTGGTTTAAAAAATGTAAAGTCTGTTTAGCTATATTTTACTCAGTGTTTTACAACCTCAGTTAAAACTGAAATATACTTTTAAAAACTACTTTATCAGTTTTATTGAAAAATAATTGATATATATCACTGTATTAAAGTCTACAGCATGATTTGACTTACATTTATTGTGAAATAATTACTACAATAGGTTCAGCTAACATCTATCATCTCCTATAAATACAGTAAGATGAAAAAAAAATTTCTTATGATGAGAACTCCTAGGATTTATTCCCTTAACAACTTTCCTATAAATCACACAGAGTGTCCTCTATAGGCATCAGGTTGTACATTACATCCCTGGTATTTACAACTAGTACTTATACTTGAAATCTTGTATTTTTTGTTTTAAAGTTTTTAAACTCCAGTATAGTCAAAAGTGTAATATTAGGTTCAAGTGTACAATATAGTGGTTCAGTGCTTCCATACAACACCAGGTGCTCATCACAAATGCACTCCTTAATCCCCATCACCTATTTCACCCATTCCCCCACCCACCTCCCCAAAACTGGAATGTAAGTCAAGTACAATCATCTCACACAATTTAGGACCCATTGAACTAATGAATCTCAGGGTAAGAAATAGAAATCAAGTTCTTTCACTGTGTCCTAACCAGGTACTAATTAATCCATAAAGCCCCCAAAGAAAATTGCATAACAGGAATTCTCTTGAAGCTCTGAAAGGACTCAACTCCGATTCAATTTTTAAACTATATCCTGTGAGAGCCATGACTTTTGGGTCATTGTATGCATAGGGTTAAAGAGTGTTCTGCCCCAGCTAATCTTTCCAAAAGCGAGGGAAAAAATTCCAGAGTGTCATAAAGGGACTTCAGAAATCATGTTTTCCTTCTGTGAAATCATGTAATCTTGTAGTATTAGTTCATTTCCTAAGAATTCCCTCAATTAACCAAGTTTATATAAAGAAAGGGAGAAGACTCTTATCTCTAGTACAATAGACTGATTTTTAAAATACCATTACTTTAAAATTATTAAAATTCTGTATCATATAAGGAGTTAGGAATTCTGTTTAGTGGCTTTTGCTTTTCTAAAAAAGCCTGAAGTGTTCAAGACATTGGTATATTTAAAAATATTCATTTTTCCTCTTCTTTCTAATAGTATCTTTTACATATGTATATAAATAGCATATAGTAGTCCAATGAGGTGTGCTGGCCTCTGGTCTGTAACATTTTCCTGAGCCAGGGACTGATTATTTGGGCAAGGATTTCTGGGTGAGTCCTTTTATTTATGGTCCCCCTCTGGTGTGAAGTGACAATATATATCCTTTTCTGAACCTTTGAGTGTAATGGAATAAATGAAGTTTACAAAGACTTTCACAGAGACAGTGAATTTTTTAACCCAGTTATAAAAATATCAATATTGGTAGGAATATGATTTACATTTCTTTAAAGTAACTTTAACAGCTGTGTAAAGGATGTATTAGCGCAGTTCTGAGGTGGTGGGGTAGTGGGGGTAATTGTGATAGTCCTGATTGGAGTTACCCAGAGTAATTAGGATGTATTGCAGTGGACCAGGTGAGCAATGATGCAGTGTCAGTGAGAATAGTTAAGATGGAATTTAGCAACTTGGTGAGCAATTCAATATATAGCAAGACCGAGCTAGAATTTAGGGATGATTCTAAAGGTTACTAGATATTCTCAAGTCAACTGTCTTAACATACCAGGTCCTGGGCAGTATTTTTGGTTTTGTTTTAAAATACTGGTTTTAGAGCATATTGATGTACTTCAAACTTGGCACAGGTGTACCACCAAACTTATCAACACATGAATTTTATTTTTGTTCCACCTAATGTTCTGGGAACTCCATTTTAGAAGACACCATCTTCCTAGGTTCCATATTTCCATGAAATATTGTGTCTCTTCCTACTATTTCACATAATTCCATTTTCTGGAGTAATTATGTATATCCTTAAGAGTGACAAGTTCTTATGGGATAAAGTCCACTAATCTTAATACCTCTTCTTATCTGACTGGAAAGTCCTTTCCTTGAGTCATGTCCATTCATGCACTCCAAACCTCCACATGCTAAAATGGCTTTCTTAAAGACATTTTAACTAAAGTATGTCAGTGGAAAACAAAGAAAAAAAATCTGAGAATAAAGCCCCATTGTTTGATTTCAGAACTTTGCCCTTCTACCAAAGTCAAGGTCTGCAGAAAGTGTTGACAGTTTGATCTGTAATTAAAAGAAAAGTATTTACAAGAACCTATTCATATACTTTATGGTATCCCCCAGGATCGTTTAACTGACTGATTTGGACAGACTAGACAACAAATTGAGGGCCTAGTCTCCCCTCCTTTTATAACTCTGTAAATATAATCCCAAATTGATTGGTTTCTAATACATGAGAACCAAATGAAAAATTAATTAGATTGGCTACAACCCTGAAGTGAGCACTTTACTGCTTTGTTGCTTTGTCTATTTGATCCTTTTCCTTTTGATTTATCAATAAAGTAGCCCATGTGGAAAAAATAATAGAAGGAAGGTAAGAGCAAGGATCAAATGAATCCAGACAAACTGTAAAATTGACCAGTCTCTGAAAAGTACAAGACTTAGAGTTGGTCTCTAGGTATTAACTGCATTATAAACATATTAACATGAAATCAAATTTTCTCAATTATTAAACTTATGAGCTTTTTCTATATATTTTTTCTTTGTATTAGAAAAAATTTGTTAATGTTTACCTCTTCATTTCATTTGTACCTAAACAATCATTAAAGAACTGACTTGAAAGCAATTGTAGTCCTAGGAAATTAGAAGAAGGGTTCATGTAGGGTAGCCCCCTTATTTTTATGAGTATAGGCACTAAAAGCCTTGGAGACTTATGGCAGTGCTGGGGATGAGAAGAAAAGTCCTTTTCCTTGACTCCCATTCCTGCATTCAATAACTTTACTTAGAATTTCAATAATTATCATTAGCTCAATATCCTGCCAGTAGAAGGGTTTTTTGTGGAACTAAAATACCCTCCCAATGGATTTATATAATTTTTTTTCGAACATCTTAGTCAATATCAAACTTGATTATAAGTAAAATTATTGTTTAATTCTAGACCCAAAAGTCTATAGAAATCCACCCATCAAAAGTAAAACAGATACTAAAAATTGTTTTAGGTTACACCGAAGTACATTGTAAACATGTATTTAGCCGGTGGGCATCAAAATTTTCATAAAGTACTTTATTTTTACTTAGTTGATATTCAATAATGAGTGAAAGTCATCAGATAAGGTGCCATCAGATAATGGCACTGATAGACAGCTAATACACAAGCCCTTAATGTTCAAAGAACCACGGGTGTTAGTAAATAAATAAAATCTTAAAAAAAAGGGGTGCCTGGGTGGCTCAGTTGTTAAGCATCTGCCTTCGGCTCAGGTCAGGATCCCAGGGGCCTGGGATCGAACCCTGCATCAGGTTCCCTGCTCAGTGGGAAGCTTGCTTCTCCCTCTCCAACTCCCCCTGCTTGTGTTCCCTCTCTGCGTGTCTCTCTGTCAAATAAATAAATAAAATCTTAAAAACAAAAAAAACAGGGGTGTTAGTAACTTGTGAGCTAGTGAGTATTAATCCTTATAATATGCCAAACCTATTTCCAAGCTATACTCTTGGGAGAGTACACCTTATTTGCTTCCCTTCCTATAAGTAATGTAAACTGTTGATTTGGTCTTGTTTGCTTATTTTCTTCTTTGTGTTTAAGTGGGAAATGGCTCTTGTGGAGCCAGTTGACTGAATTATCAGCAAGGAAACTTTTCTCTTGGTTTAGGTGTTCTGAGAAAAATTAGCTTAAGGTCTTGCCTACCTTAGGAAAATTATTAAGGAAAATTTTTCCTCTCTTCTTTCACCTCACCATTAGCTACCTCAACTAAGAAATAATACAAATACTATAATGAACTGTAAATAAGAGCTTACTCATAACTCATTAACTAAGTCAATATATACTGAGTACTTTCTGAGCAGATCACAGACAATAAGGATATAGTAGCAACAAAACAAATGTATATCTTCATAAAGCCTGAAATCTAGAATATAGACAAGTAAATATGTATAATTGGAAAATTTAACAATTTCCCTCCATGTTGGAAGGGATATATTAAACATGGAGTTGAGGTGTGAATAACTTGCCTACTTAGTAGCTAGGAAGAAAAGATGGTTTTGAAAATTCATTCTAGAGATGTTGAATCCATTTAAGCACAGACCATTGGCTTAGTTAAATGGGCTACACAATTATGTACTCTTGATTGAAACAGAGGAAGTGCTAAGTGCTCTCTGTGGAGAAGGCAGTCATTACTAGAACTTCAACTGTATGAAAACCAGAAATGTACTTTAAAATACTGAGGTAACTTAATTTTCAATGTGTAATAACTTTTTAGCATCTCTCCCATGACTGATTTTAAACCCTATCAACAAAAGAGATGGACATGCTGGATTTCTTATGGACTATGATGAATGAGGAAGGAACATGGTCTCTTTACCAGCTGATTTGAGACCAAGTCAGACACTATAATAGCTGAAGTGATAAGGAAAGTACAAGATGCTTACATAATAAATGCTCAACTGAGATTTAGGGGATTACTTCTCTGCACACTGGGGGTGTGTGTGTGTGTGATGTAATGGGTGTATGAGATTGTATATATAAAACTCCTAATTTTTGCATATATACTTCTCTTTAGATAAGAACAAGGTTCATTCAGAATTATAGTAGGCCAGAATGACAACATGGAATATAGGTTACATATGTACATCTTATCAGAATTTCTCAATATGATTACTTAAACTAAACTTTATGTAGGAGTTTGAATTACTAAGCTATGATGAAGTATTTGGGACTAGGGAGACCTGATAGATGTTCAGCAGAAACAACCTAAAATAATGAATTACTAACCCAGTGAAAGCTGTGGTCTATCCTTTCTTCCCTTCCTCCCTCCTTCATGAGAATTTATAAAGCACAAGTTATAGGTCACTAGCTCTACTGGGTATCAAGCACACATAGTGGAAAACCTAACACATAATAGAAAATCTAATGTGGTAAATACTGTGATAGGATCCTACTGAGTGCCTAGTCTACTTGGTCTATGATATAGGTTTATGGTAAGCTGCCTATTGATGGTGACACAGTTTGAATCAAAGAAGATAATTGAGACTCAGCCAGGGAGGGAAGGGTAGCAGACTATGCCTAACCAAGCTTAGAGAACTATGTGTAAAGATGGAGATAGAAACAAGCATGGTCCATTTCAAGAATGTCAGCAGGTTGTATTGCTTTAGCATAGAGTGGGAAATGGAGTATGATGAGACAGGCTTCAAATCATGAAGTACCCTGCATGCTATATTTGGATTTAGCCCATGAAACAAAGTAGTTGGAGGATCTTTAAAGTGGGGTTGATGACAATAATGCATTGTAAGTAATATAAGAATATATTGCCTTCTAAAATCACTTTTATGAAGGGGCTATTTTTTATTTTCACACACAGAGCAAGAGACTTTTAAGGCTCAATTCTAGAAATCAACTAACTGAATTAAGAACCTGCTTAAACATGATTCTGCTTAATTTCTTTCTTCTGTCTTGTTGGTGTATAGGAATGTCACTGATTTCTGTGCATTGATTTTATATCCTGCCACTTTACTAAATTCCTGTATGAGTTCTAGCAGTTTTGGGGTGGAGTCTTTTGTGCTGTCTACATAAAGTATCATATCATCTGCAAAGAGTGAGAGTTTGACTTCTTCTTTGCCAATTTGGATGCCTATTATTTCTTTTTGTAGTCTGATTGCTGTGGCTAGGACTTCTAATACTATGTTGAATAGCAGTGGTGATAGGGGACATCCCTGCCATGTTCCTGACCTTAAGGGGAAAGCTCTCAGTTTTTCCCTGTTGAGAATGATATTTGCTGTGGGTTTTTCATAGATGGCTTTTATGATATTGAGGTATGTACCCTCTATCCCTATACTCTGAAGAGTTTTGATCAAGAAAGGATGCTGTACTCTGTCAAATGCTTTTTCTGCATCTATTGAGAGGATTATATGGTTCTTGTTCTTTCTTTTATTAATGTATTGTATCACATTGATTTGTGGATGTTGAACCAACCTTACAGCCCAGGGATAAATTGCATCCAAAACCATAAGATATCTAGGAATAAATCTAACCAAAGAGGCAAAGAATCTGTATTCAGAAAACTATAAAATACTATGAAAGAAATTGAGGAAGACACAAAGAAGTGGAAAAATATTCCATGCTCATGGATTGGGAGAACAAATATTGTGAAGATGTCAATGCTATCTAGAGCAATCTACACATTTAATGCAATCCCTATCAAAATACCATCAACTTTTTTTTAAAGAAATGGAACAAATAATCCTAAAATTTGTATGGAACCAGAAAAGACCCCGAATAACCAGAGGAATGTTGAAAAAGCAAAGCAAAGCTGGCGGCATCACAATTCCGAACTTCAAGCTCTATTACAAAGCTGTAATCATCAAGACAGTATGGTATTGGCACAAAAACAGACACATCGTTCAATGGAACAGAATAGAGAGCCCAGAAATAGGCCCTCAACTCTATGGTCAACTCATCTTCGACAAAGCAGGAAAGAATGTCCAATGGAAAAACAGTCTCTTCAACAAATGGTGTTGGGAAAATTGGACAGCCACATGCAGAAGAATGAAACTGGACCATTTCCTTACACCACACACAAAAATAGACTCCAAATGGTTGAAAGACCTAAATGTGAGACAGGAGTCCATCAAAATTCTAAAGGAGAACACAGGCAGCAACCTCTTCAATCTCAGCCACAGCAACTTCTTCCTAGAAACATCGTCAAAGGCAAGGGAAGCAAGGGCAAAAATGAACTATTGGGACTTCACCAAGATAAGCTTTTGCACAGCAAAAGGAAATGGTCAACAAAACCAAAAGACAACCGACAGAATGGGAGAAGATATTTGCAAATGACATATCAAATAAAGGGCTAGTATCCAAAATCTATAAAGAACTTATCAAACTCAACACCCAAAGAACAAAATGATCCAATCAAGAAATGGGCAGAAGACATGAACAGACATTTTTCCAAAGAAGACATCCAAATGGCCAACAGACACATGAAAAAGTGCTCAACATCTCTCAGCATCAGGGAAATCCAAATCAAAACCTCAATGAGATACCACCTCAAACCAGTCAGAATGGCTAAAATCAACAAGTCAGGAAATGATAGATGTTGGCAGGGATGCAGAGAAAGGGGAACCCTCCTACACTGTTGGTGGGAATGCAAGCTGGTGCAGCCACTCTGGAAAACAGTATGGAGGTTCCTCAAAAAGTTGAAAATAGAGCTACCATATGACCCAGCAATTGCACTACTGGGTATTTAGCCCAAAGATACAAATGTAGGGATCCAAAGGGGTACATGCACCCCAATGTTTATAGCAGCAATGTCCACAATAGCCAAACTGTGGAAAGAGCCAAGATGTCCATCAACAGATGAATGGATAAAAAAGAGGTGATATATATATATATTATATATATTATATATATATATTCCTATATATATATTATTATATATAATATTATATATATAATATATATATATATAGGAATATTATGCAGCCATCAAAAGGGATGTGATCTTGCCATTTGCAACGACGTGGATGGAACTGGAGGATATTATTATGCTGAGCAAAATAAGTCAATCAGAGAAAGACATGTATCATATGATCTCACTGATATGAAGAATTCTTAATATCAGGAACAAACTGAGGGTTGTTGGAGTGGTGGGTGGTAGGAGGGATGGGGTGGCCGGGTGATAGACACTGGGAAGGGTATGTGCTATGGTGAGTGCTGTGAATTGTGTAAGACTGTTGAATCACGACCTGTACCTCTGAAACAAATAATACATTATATGTTAAAAAAAAATAGCAGGAAGGGAAAAATGAAGGGGGAAGATTGGAGGAGGAGATGAACCATGAGAGATGATGGACTCTGAGAAACAAACTGAGGGTTCTAGAGGGGAGGGGCGTGGGGGAATGGGTTAGCCTGGTGATGGGTATTAAAGAGGGCACGTACTGAATGGAGCACTGGGTGTTATACGCAAACAATGAATCATGGAACACTATATCAAAAACTAATGATGTGATGTATGGTGATTAACAACATAATAAACATTCTGTGCTGAACCATGGGATTTATTTATTTAAAGATTTTATTTATTTGAGAGCGCACGGGAGCATGAGCGGGGGGAGAGGCAGAAAAGAGGGAGAAGCAGGCTCTCCACTGAGCATGGATCCTGATGTGGGGAATGAATCCCAGAACCTTGAGATCATACCTGAGCCAAAGTCAAATGTTAACCCACTGAGCCACCCAAGTGCCCCAGGATTTATCTTTTTTGGAGGATCACTCTATGGCAATGTGACTAGTGCACTAATGCAGAGTAGAGGGGAAAAACAAAAAACAAAAACCAAAAACAAATATGGACACAAGTTAAAGGCTCTTGCCTTAATCAGTGTGAAAAATATATTACCTAAAGCAATTTCTCTTCGTATTGAAAAGATTGGGCATTTTTTATATACTTTAAGGAATCAAAGCTAATAGCTTCACTTCCAATCAGTTGTGAAGTACTTGAGAACAGCAGAAGTTGATGAGCACTTCCATTTTTCTGAATTTGGTAACTGAAGGATAATGGTCTTTCCTAAGGCATGGAATTTAGGAAACAAAGAAGAGACAGTTTGGTGGTGTGAGAAAGATGGAGTCACATTCCAACATTTAATGTAGAGATACTTGTGGGATTTCTAACTGAATTTCTTAGGACAATGGATATAAGGATCTAGAATTGAAGAGAATTTTGAGAAGGAGCTAAAGGTTGGAGTATCTATCACTGGGGATTCTACTCATGGACCTCATCTTTCTGTGGCTCCTGAATTTGAAAGAGCAAAATGGATGCTCTTTGTGTTTTTTTCTTTCTTTTTTTAAAAATAAAACCCACATCCTTTAATATATCTTCTAGGATCCTGCACTGATCTGACCCTGCTTATTTCCTGTTTCTATCTCACTAATATTCACTCCAGCAACACTCATCATATGAGACTCTTTAGCCTTTATGAAATCTTTATTTTCTATTGTTAATCCAATACACTATGTTCTCTCTCGCCTTTGGGTAGTCCTACATAGTCTTTCATCTCTTCTGGATATTATTCTTTCCCTTCCTTAATTGAGTAACATCCAATCATCCTTCAGACCTCCATTTAGATGTTACTTCATCTGGTATGCAGTACTTAACCCTCACTCCCCCCACATACACTTACTTGTGTTAAGGAACCCTGCTATGTGCTCCCACAGCACACAGTACTTTTCCAACACTATCAGTTTAATGATGCCTATTGTCTGTATCCCCCAAAGACACTAAACTATAAAACTGCTCAGTTCTTACTTCTTTTATTAACCATCTCATTCTGAGACTCTAGCATATTTTTTTTTAAAGATTTTATTTCTTTATTTGACAGAGACACAGCGAGAGAAGAAACACAAGCAGGGGGAGTGGGAGAGGGAGAAGCAGGCTTCCTGCTGAGTGGGGAGACCAATGCAGGGCCTGATCCCAGGACCCTGGGATCACAACCTGAGTGGAACACAGATGCTTAATGACTGAGAGACCCAGGCGCCCCGACTCTAGCAATTTTTGGTGTTGGTATACAGAAAGATATGAATTTTTGTTTTGAATGAATAAACAAGTAAAAAATAAGAATAAGGAAGGAAAATCTGGAAACCAAATTTTAAGATAGATGATCTCAAAACAGGTCTGTGAAGGAAATAAGAGGGAGAGCACACAAATCAGAGAGGATTTCATAGGAACCAAGAAAGGAAAGAGCTTGGAAGAAGGAAGAGGCCAACAGGTTAAACATTGTAGATATGAAATTAAAAAGCAACAAACGGTCTACTGACTTTTGTAATTTGGAACTTAACTTTGGAACTTACACTGATGAATGTGCCCTTGATTTCAACATCACATTATCATGGCTTTTCTTTTGAATAAATGAAAGTAGGTTTTCTCATTAAAACACACATAAAATCTTTTTCCCCCAACATGAAAGAGAAATGGGTAGCCATAAATCTGGTCAGTGCTAGCTTGATATTGTAGATTTTTAATATACACTAAAAATGCCTAATTGTTACATATAACATAACCAGACATCAAAAGATACTTAAGTAGTTATAACTATAACATCAATTTGATACCAAAATTCTTTGTATGTTAGGGAATATAAATGTAAGTGATAATTTGTCCTCAAAACTGCAGAGGGATTCCTACTGGTCCTAACATGGTTATAAATTAATATGTTCTTATTAAAATGAAAAAACAAGAAATCAGATTAACATATAGTTAATATGTACCTAACCAAACAAATATTCTTATAGGCCATTTTTCTGTTATGTGGAATTAATTTTCTTAAAATTTCCCAGAGGATATCCAATTTTAAAGGGTACAAGCACATTCTTGCTATCAATCTTTGAAAATATCTACTTTAGGGGCGCCTGGGTGGCTCAGTCGTTAAGTATCTGCCTTCGGCTCAGGTCATGATCCCAGGGTCCTGGGATCGAACCCTGCATCAGGCTCCCTGCTCCGCGGGAAGCCTGCTTCTCCCTCTCCCACTCCCCCTGCTTGTGTTCCCTCTCTCGCTGTCTCTCTCTGTCAAATAAATAAAATCTTAAAAAAAAAAAAAGAAAATATCTATTTTAATGCCTTCTGAGCTATGTCTTTTAAATTTTATTTTTGGTTAGGTAAAATTTTTAATTAAAAAAAAAATTTTTTTTCCCAATTCAAACTTTAAAATAAAAGTTCAGGAATAAACATCCCCAGGTACATCTGTGCCTTAAAGGAAAGGGAAATGATCTAATTTTTATATATACATTTCTAACTTTTCCTTTCTACCAGAGTGTTTAATTGATACTAGTCATTCAAAATAAAAAGCTCTTGGGGCGCCTGGGTGGCTCAGTCGTTAAGTGTCTGCCTTCGGCTCAGGTCATGATCCCAGGGTCCTGGGATCGAGTCCCACATCGGGCTCCCTGCTCGGCAGGAAGCCTGCTTCTCGCTCTCCCACTCCCCCTGCTTGTGTTCCTGCTCTCACTATCTCTCTCTCTGTCAAATAAATAAATAAAATCTTAAAAAAAAATAAAATAAAAAGCTCTTATGAGATAAACCTCTAAAGCATGTGTGCCTCTACCAAACACATTAATTAAATGAAGGCAAGAAGTAGCATAATCAATATGAATATTATAAAACTTCACAACAGAGAAATGTATAAGCAAGATTAAAATGTTTTGAGCTAAAATGTTTTAACCTTGAAATGTCCTAGAGTACAAAACATGTTTTAAGAATATATTTACTCTTAGGCGCCTGGGTGGCTCAGTTGGTTAAGCGACTGCCTTTGGCTCAGATCATGATCCTGGAGTCCCAGGACTGAGTCCCGCATCGGGCTCCCTGCTCAGCAGGGAGTCTGCTTCTCCCTCTGACCCTTCCCCATCTCGTTCTCTCTCTTCCATTCTCTCTCTCAAATAAATAAATAAAATCTTAAGAGTAAATATATATTTTTTAATAGTTACAATGTTTAATAATACTAGTTAATAACCTGCATTTTATATGCCATTCTTCCTTGTAGAAAAATTTTTATTTTTTTATTATTATGTTAATCACCATACATTAAAGTTATTGGTATTCTTAAAGAAAATTGATAAAAGGTTATATCTTGTTCAGTATTTAAAGTGTTTAAAACTTGGTTTGCATGGTTTTTCTTCAGTTGTGTTAAATTAATTTAGATGGTGAGCTTGAGAATAACATCAAACTCTATTTCTTTCAATGTCCAGGCATGTAGTAGGATTTCAGTGAAGCTCTGGAAAATAAATATGTGCATAAACAAAGAATATATAAATTAGGGGAAAAAACCAATTCATATGTGAAATCCTCCCCATTTTATTATTAAAATCTAAGGAGTAAGAATGGAATAGCACTATTATAAAAACTAGGGGTCTAGGATTTAGACCAAAACTGTATTTGCATAAACCTTTCATGTTACGTGTTCTCACTTGTGGAAAGTAGAGAATTTGTTAGATTTGGAGGAGATGCCTTCAAGCTCTATGAATTTTCAATTTGCCATTGCTACCCAGCAAGGCAGTATGCTGTTGAATCCTTATCTGTGAGCACTCAGGTAAATATTTCTCTAAACATCTGACTTTTCTGTGGTATGTTATTTCTCTGCGGCAACATCTAAGACCATTCCAAAAATCACCATGAAGCAAACTGTGGATAGTGTACAATAGCAATCACATTGATAGCACATGAAACCAATGCCAACTTATGCATCTAATAGGTGAGGTTACAAAGCCAACTGCTTGGCACATATATAGTGTAATTATTATCTGCAAGATTTTAGGATTCCAATAGTCTCAAGAAAACTGCTGGTTGGTTGTTGGATTTTGAGGTCAATAATTTTTAAAAAAGATTCCGGGATCAAAATAAACCTAAGACTGAAGATGATATAGAAGATGCTACAGGTTAGAACATCTCATTTATAATCCTCCTTTAACACTGAGTAACCACATTAACATTCATTTATTTACATTATTGGTATAACTAAAAAAGAAAAGGAAAAAGGGAAGGAAGGGAAGAAAGGGAAGAAAGAAAAGAATAGCAAACGTTTACATAGTACTTAGTGCCAGGAATGCTTCTAAACGCTTTACATGTAAGAAATCCTTGGAACTCTGTAAGTGTATTTGTATGCATGTAGTGGACACTTGTCAAACTGGATATTCTTGGCTGGTTTATTTTTTATTTTTATTTTTTAACATTCTTTCTATAGTTGGGGACTTTCCCACATCATAAGATTAACCTCTCTAACATGTAGTATTGGATTTTAAATTCTAACAGGTTTTTCAGTGAAGATGCAAGCATAGCTAGGTAAGTCTCAATCTAGATGAGGCTTCCTTCTTTGGACTGGTAGTGAGTACAAGGGGCTAAGTTCTTTGTGCAGATGTGACCCCATTGCAGGCAGTGGTAGCCATAACAGAAAAGTTGAATTTTGGGCAATTTGGTACTCGGTCATTGCAACTGCAGTGGTGATAGTATCTTTACCCCACAGATTCTTGGATGTGATTATATCTCTGGAAGGCTTGCCTCAGGATAGTTCTCCAGGCTTCAGTGATTCTGTGACTCAGCTCAATTACTTTATTTTTTTCTGCTTAACTTAGCCAGAGTGATTCTGTTTACAATCATGGCCACTAAACAATATTCTGCATATATATGTATAAATGTACAGACACATACATTTATATAAATTCGTATGTACTTAGGTATTATGTGTGACCTATATATTATCAAACTAATTACTCCCTCAGTACAGTTCAAAGGTAACATTTATTGTTTATGTGATGCTGGGCACTCGGCTAGGCCCATTGGGGGAGCATTGTAACAAGTTCTCATAGCCTTGTAGGGTAAGACGGTGGGCTTTTATTCCCACACCCTTCAAGATTATGAATAACTGAGTAGTAGAATCTCTTCATCACTCTTGAGAATCCTAAGGAAAGCATTGGGCTACATACCCCTTATAATGAAGAAAACAGCACTTCGGGGCATCCCAACCTGCAACTAACTTAGAATTCTCACTTTTATTCAGAGATGAGATTTCCTGGAAACTGTTTAGTTTATAATCTGATCTGCAAAATACAGTTTGCTCATTTAAATTTGTTTTTTGTTTTTTTGTTTTTTGAAAAAATCTTTAATAGGGGACCCACAGTACTGTCTGCTTTGCCGCTGCTTTTGTGGTTGTATATTTGCTTCTTCCTCATTGTTTTCAACCCATGTAGTCTCTTTAGATTCCCTTCTTTATGTAAGCCTGTTCATATTCCTAGCCCTATACATTTCTTTGATTATTCCACAAGGAACAAAGAATAACATTTTTAGTATATTTAGTCTCTGTTCTAACACTGCCCCAAATGAAGTTTGACTTAGTTAACAGTTGCAGTAAGTAGAGTATTACTCTTTTTTTTTTTTTAAAGATTTTATTTATTTATTTGAGAGAGAGAATGAGAGAGAGCACATGAGAAGGGTTAGGGTCAGAGGGAGAAGCAGGCTCCCCGCCGAGCAGGGAGCCCGATGTGGGACTCGATCCAGGGACTCCTGGACCATGACCTGAGCCGAAGGCAGTCACTCAACCAACTGAGCCACCCAGGCGCCCTAGAGTATTACTCTTTAAAAGCCCTGGTTCTAGGGGCGCCTGGGTGGCTCAGTTGGTTAAGCGACTGCCTTCGGCTCAGGTCATGATCCTGGAGTCCTGGGATCAAGTCCCGCATCGGGCTCCCACTCAGCGGGGAGCCTGCTTCTCCCTCTGACCCTCCCCCTCTCATACACTCATTCTCACTCTCTTAAATAAATAAATAAAAGCCTTGGTTCTAGAGTCCGATTGCCTGGAGTCCAATTTCAGTGACACTATTCTCTGGGTGTGAGAATGTAGGTGAAATACTAGGGCTTCTAGTACCTCAGTTTAACCATTATTGTCATACTTTTGTAATGTTAATCTCTCATAGAAATAACTAAATTAGTCTGATTTAGCACCTTGAGTGGGACATTGAGGTGCTGTCTAAATACTGGCTGCTGTAACTATTATTCTGATGGAACAGAGTAAGTGTAGTTAAGACCTGCAACCAGACTCACACTAGATCTATCCCAGGCATCTCAATCATACTATGACCCTCAATTTTCTTCCTTCTATGTCTATAAGACCACTCTCCTTTTAGTTACTCAACTAGGAATCTAACAGCCATCCTGGACTTCTCCTTTTTCTTCACCCACTACATTCAATTAGCAACAAGTTCTACTTCTCTAAGTATGTCTTGGACCCATCAAAATCTCATTTATATTGCCAGTTTCCTAGTGGAATTGACCTCCTACCATTTCCTTCTTCCTTTGGTCAGTGTCAATCTAGTCTCCATAGGGCAGCCATGATGGTATGTTAAACCTGTTTAATAAAGATGCAACAATGATTAAAAACCCTTTAATAATTTCACTTCCTTTGAAACACAATTCCCTACACTTTCCGTGGCACACAAACCTTGCATGATTTATGTTTATCTCTCTAGTCCCATGCCTCGACCTCATTTCTTTATACTTCTACCATACTAATCTCTTCTCATTTTCCCCCTCGAATGTGTTATGGACTTGTTTATTCAGGTCCTACAGATGCTTTTTCTCTTATATGGGTTGTCTTACACATATCTTTTCATTTAGCTCATTTGTCACATCAATAAATATGTTCTTAGGGAATATTCCCCTAAACTAGACCAAATAAAGTCTCATTGAACCCAGTATTTTCCCCCTTTATTATCCTACCTCAGGCTTTTATTTTCTTTGTCAAAGCTTGCTTTCCTATGCTCTGACTTGTGTGGGCTAAAATGTATCCACATTGGTAAATTCTATATAATGAGCATTTTACATATGGGTGCTCAGAAAATAATTTTGTATGAATTACAGATTGAAGCCAGACTAACAGACCAAAGTCTGAGTCCCCTACTGACCGCTATACATTTCTCCTCCTAGAAGCTAAATTATTCACAATTTTCAATGATCCTGAGGCTGGAAGAGTATAATAAATGACCAAATGGAAAGTGGTGGGGCCAGAGATCTCTGGTGTGCCACAACATTAAAGAATGTAAAATGAAGAGTGGTCTGTTTGATTGAAGTTGAGAGGTGAACATAAGTTGGCTTTAGTGAAGGAAAAAAACTATTACATGTTAAGAAATTTTCTTGTGCTACCAAAGCAAGCAAGGGGCCATTAGAGTGCAGCAGGAATCCCAGAATCAACATAAACTATGTTCACTGTTGGGAAGCAAGACACATGTGGTAAATGCATGGGATGGACTTGTCAAACTTATCTGTAAAATGGTTTGGGGAGATTTCTTGGAACATTCTGGAATATAGCTCCAAGTAATCAGCATTTCTAAAGTGAAACTACTAGGTTATAATCTGAGCACTTTCTCCTTTACCACATGATGGCATATTATTTCCAAAAGTGTTTTTAATATTTGAGATTCCCAACAAAGTGTTATTGCTGCATGTGCACACCATGCTTGATAGTGCTAGATCTTTAAAATGTGCTAATTTGCTGTACGTGGTGTAATTCCTTATTTAAAAGTCATTTGTTTGACCTCTAAATTTTGAACAGTTTCTGGCCATTTTGGTTTTCTTTACTTTGTGAAGTTTCTGTTCATGCCCCCCAGTGTTTCTATAGTTTCATTTTTTTGGTATTGTTTTTTTTTTTCTGTTTATGTTCATATGACTTTAATTTGACAACTTCTTTTTTATGGTATCTTGGTAAGCAGAAATTATTTTTAATAATTCAATTTGATTAATCTTTTATTATGGTTTGTGCTTTTCTTGTACCTTGTAGAAGAAAACCATCCCCATCTCAAGGTTAAAAGATATCCTCTATATTCTATAACATTATCTTTTTGTATTTGTATCCATCTGGAATTCATATATGTAGATCTAATTTCCTTTATCATTTTTTATGCTAGTTATTTACTAGTCATTTTTTCCTAGTTCCTGCAACTATATCTCTACTTTATGTGATTTCCATATATGCATAGGTCTGTTCCATTTCTTTATTCTGTTTGCTTTTGTTAAAAGCATGGATGTTTAAAATTCAGAATATGGACCATGGGTTAAATAGCTGAATCTGCTACTTATAACCTTGAGCAAGTTGCTTAACTTCCTTATAACTCTAACTTCTCACTTATAAGAAAGCTATAGTATCTTAGTCATAAGGTTATTATGTTTTACATATAGTAAGAGCCATATGTGTAAGTTACAACATCTTAGTTTCCACGACAATACGACACTGTCCTCACTAAAATAGCTTTGGAATAAGTCAAGAAATTTTGTCAAGTCCCTTTTACATCCTTTTTAGTATTTATTACTGGTTTGGCTATTCCTAGCCTTTGATCTTGCATATATATTTGAGAATAATGTTGATGGAATCTTTGGAAAACCATTTTTATTTTATTTTATTTATTTTTTTATTTATTTTATTTTATTTTATTTTTTTTAAAGATTTTATTTATTTATTTGAGAGAGAGAGAGAATGAGAGACAGAGAGCATGAGAGGGAGGAGGGTCAGAGGGAGAAGCGGACTCCCCGCCGAGCAGGGAGCCCGATGCGGGACTCGATCCCGGGACTCCAGGATCATGACCTGAGCTGAAGGCAGTCGCTTAACCAACTGAGCCACCCAGGTGCCCTATTTTATTTTTTTTTTAAAGATTTTATTTATTTGAGAGCGAGAATGAGAGACAGCATGAGAGGGAGGAGGGTCTGAGGGAGAAGCAGACTCCCCGCCGAGCAGGGAGCCGGATGCGGGACTCGATCCCGGGACTCCAGGATCATGACCTGAGCCCAAGGCAGCCGCTCAACCAACTGAGCCACCCAGGCGCCCAAAACCATTTTTATTTTAATCTGAATTGTATAAGATAGGTTTGTCATTTTAGAACGTTTACTTTGTTAATGAGACTTCTATTCATGAGTGCTGTATCTCTATTTAGTTATATCTTGCAAAATTTCCTTTTCTAGGAAAGGTCATAACCTCTTTTGTAATTTTATTCTTATATAGCTCATATTTTTGTTGCCATTAGAAAACATCTATTTTTAAATGACATTTTCTTAACTATTTGTTTCTGGGTTTGATGCTACTTGACTTACAGCAGGAAGGAAAGATGCAGGTCAAAACAGTATCTGATATAGTTTGCATTTCTGTGGGGACTTTTTTCTTTTTTTCTCTCCTCTACTTTTCCTGGTTTCCTCCAGCTCATCTTCTCTCTCATTCCATTTTTCTTCTCATACCTTCTCTGAGCCTTTATCTTTCACTTTTGAACTATTTTGTAGAGTTTGTTGTTTCATTAAATTTTTTGAAGTCCTCACAATATCTTTAAACATTTTTCCGTAAGTCCTTTTTAACTGCTTGTTTGTCCTGTTCCTTTTACTCATTCTTTTTTGAAATGTCGCTGTATGGTTTCCTTGACACATCTTTTTAATTGTTGCTCATCTTTCATTTCCTCTTGGGCCTGTTTGTTGGAGATGTTTGTGTGTGGGTGCATATGGGGCATGTCAGGGGTAGGAAAGAACCAGAACTCTACTATCAGCTGGCAGGAGTTATTCCATGGCACAGGGTTGTATGTGAGAATACATTCTTGTCACATTTTCTTACTCCCAGCCCCCCTGAGTCAGCATTGCACAGCTGCTGATAATGACGAGCCTCTCTCACTCCTGCCTCCTGAATCAACAGACTGCTTTCTGTAAATACTGCTTGATGTGTTCCTCCCTTCTTCTACAATCTGGTTTCGGGGGAAATTCTCATCCTCGGTCCATGCACATTGTTTCTGTTGTTCTAAAGAAGGAATTGCTAGGTTTTATCCCTCAGAGATTTTGCCTTCCTCCTGAAAGCTGAAAGCTTTGTCTAGATCTATAGCCTAGGAGTATTCACTCATTCATATAGCAAATATTACTAAGTACAATATGCCAAGTACTTTGTTAGTTTCTGGACATTTGACAACATGAAAATTTATGGAATATTCCCTCAACACTTTCATTCTTGCGAAGAGAGTTATGCATACACAAAAATTATAATACAATAAATTAATTGCCATGATGGAATTATGTGCAAAATGTTGAAAGGCAAAAAGCATGCCTACATGCTCATTAACTGAAGAAAGGCTTCAGTTAATTCCTAACACTGGTGATAGATCTACTACATGTAAGCTACTGTGCTATGTGAAGAAGCAGCAGTGACTAAGGCATGATTCTTGTCCTGATGAAGTTTATAAGGTAGTTGGTAACAGTGACTTCTAAGCTGGTAAACTTAAAGAGAATGTTCTAAACAGTGGGAAGAATGTGCATAAGAAAAGAAACAAAATGTGGCAAGTTTATGAAACTATGAGAAGGCTAATAGTGAATCATAAAAATCCAACAGGGCTTGTGAATGATGTAGTTGGACAGGTAGGATAGGGCCATAGAGAGAATACATAGTATACTATCAGAGCAGTTTGTTTGATACTATGGATATTGGAAGTGGGTTCATTGAAGGATTTTTAATAAGAAACAATACTATCAGATTAGTATGTTAGTGATAACACTCATAAATAAATATGAAAGATTTCTTTAGAGAAGATCAAGACTAGAGCCTGGACCATGAATAAGGTGTCTATATTGACAGACAAGGAAGAGGAAAGTTCTGAGCGTAGGTAGTTGAAATAGGTTGAGAGAAAGAGAACAGTGACAACAAAAATGGAAGAATTTTTTTAGCTAATCAGCTCTGGGGGACAGGACTTCAATCCCTTTCAGGTTTTTGATGGAAATAAAAGGATATGTTTTGGTGTTAACCATAGTAGGAGATGTCTTATGTTTGGTGGTGGATATAACACTTATTAAAAGGTTTCAGAGAAATCTTACAAAAGCAAATTTCAAAAAGTAGTAATTGGAATAAAGGGAACTAGGAAGTAATCAGATAAGAATTCTGTCCATCTCTATCACTTTCTTCAGCTGAATGAGTTCTCATTTATGTTTCCTTCTACAAATTTGTTCTTCTCTTTATAAGGTGGCTTCTTCAGTAAGGTTCATGGTGTTTTCTTTTTCCCATTCTATAACATCAGGTTCTGCTTGATTTGGGTTTGACATGAACTAAAATCTTGCCCCAAGATTACTCTGGAGCCAAAGGATGGACTAGATATCTGTCCTATGTCCTATTTTAAATTACTGATTGATAGAATAAAAGGACCACTTCTGGTTGAATTGGTGGTAGTTCTTGCAGTATATTGGCTTACTCCTTTCAGACTGTGGATGAAGTAGACCCTTTTTAAGAAGGGTAAAGGGGAGGGTTAACACTGAAATGTATAGTATAGAATATTACCAAAGGAAACATAAGTAGTCATGTTGGTGGGGGGGCAGATAATGAGCTTAATTTTAAGTATCTTGACTTTGAAAACCCTTGTCATTCAAAAAGAGGGGGTCTACTATAGCTGGATACTGTGAAAGGTCAAATTACCTCCAAAATGGTCTGAGATGGAGGTTCATATGCAGAAGGATTATTGAGGAGTCAGAATAGTCTTTAACCCATCTCAAGAAAGCTCTGGATCTGGGATGGTTCTTCAGAATTGTCCTACATTGACACAACAATGGAGACAGACCCTTATTTAACAGTTATTGGATGTGGAATTACTCAAGGAGGGGGCATAACTTTGATTAAGGTAGCCTTTTTCTTTTTCACTTTTATTGATATGCAGTGCTACATGTCAATTAGAAGTTTAAGGTGTACAGTATAAGGACTTATATACTGTGAAATACTATGATTTTACTTAACATCCATCATCTCCTATAGACATAAATTATTTTTCCTTGTGATGAGAATTTTAGGATCTACTCTCCTACAAAATTTTTTAAATTTTTAAAAAATTTTTTAAAGATCTCATTTAAATTCCAGTTAATATACAGTGTAATATTAGTTTCAGGTGGACAGTATAGTGATTCAACACTTCCATACAATACCTGGTGCTCATCACAAGTGCACTTAGTCCCCATCACTTATTTCACTTACTCCCCACCCCACCTCCCCTCTGGTAACCCTCAGTTTGCTCTCTATAATTAAGAGTCTGTTTTTTGGTTTGTCTCTTTCTTCCCTTTGCTCATTTTTTTGTTTGTTTGTTTCTTAAATTCCACATATGAGTGAAATCATATGGTATTTGTCTCTCTCCCAGACTATTTCACTTAGCACTTATTCTCTAGCTTCATTTATGTCATCGCAAATGGCATGATTTCATCCTTTTTATGGCTGAATAATATTCCATATAATCACTTCTTTATATGCTCATCAGTTGATGGACGTTTGGGCTGTTTCCATAATTTGGCTATTGTAGATAATGCTGCTATAAACATCGGGTTTCATGTATCCTTTTGAACTAGTAGTTTTGTATTCTTTGGGTAAATGCCTATTAGTACAATTGCTGGGTTGTAGGGTAGTTCTATTTTCAAATTATTAAGGAAAACTCCATACTGTTTTCCAGAGTGGCTGCACCAGTTTGTATTCTCAACAACAAGTTCAAGAGGATTCTCCTTTCTCCACATCCTTGCCAACACTGTTTCTTGTATTGTTGGTTTTAACTATTCTGACAGGTGTGAGATGATACCTCATTGTAGTTCTATTTGTATTTCCCTGGTGATCAGTGATGTTGCGCATCTTTTAATGTGTCTATTGGTCATCTGTGTCTTCAATGGAAAAATATCTATTCATGTCTTCTGACCATTTTAATTGGATTATTCAGTTTTTAGGTATTAAGTTTTATAAGTTATTCATATGTTTTGAATACTAACCCTTTATCAGATATGTCATTGCAAATATCTTCTCCCATTCCTTAGGTTGTCTTTTAGTTTTGTGGATTGTTTCCTTTGCTGTGCAGAATCTTTTTATCTTAGTAAAGTGCAATAGTTCATATCTGCTTTTGTTTCCTTGCCTTAGGAGACATTTCTAGAAAGAAGTGCTATGGCTGACATCAAAGAGGTGACTGCTTGTATTTTCTAGGATTTTTATTGTTTCGAGTGTCCCATTTAGGTCTTAATCCATTTTGAATTTATTTTTGTGTATGGTATTAGAAACTGGTTCAGTTTCATCCTTTTGCATATTGCTGTCTAGTTTTCCCAACACCATTTGTTGAAGAGACTGTCTTTTTCCCATTGGACAATTTTTCCTGCTTTGTCGAAGATTAGTTGACCATATGATTTTGAGTTCACTTCTGGGCTTTCTATTCTGTTCTGTTGATCTATGTGTCTATTTTGGTGCCAGTACCATACTGTTTTGATTGCTACAGCTTTGTAATATAACTTGAAGTCTGGACTTGTGATGCCTCCAGCTTTGCTTGCTCTTTTTCAGGATTGCTTTGACTATTTGGAGTCTCTTGTGGTTCCCTACGAATTTTAGAATTGTTTGTTCTAGGTCTTTGAAAAATGCTGGTGGTATTTTGATGGGGATTGCATTAAATACGTAGATTGCTTTGGGTAGTATAGACATTTTAACAGTATTTGTTCATATAATCCATGAGCATGGAATGTCTTTCCACTTCTTTGTGTCTTATTTTCTTCAGTGTTTTATAGTTTTTAGAGTACACGTCTTTCACTTCTTTGGTTAGGTTTATTCCTAGGTATCTTAATGTTTTTGCTGCAATTGTAAATGGGATTGATTCCTTAATTTCTGCTGCTTCATTATTGGTATATAGAAATACAACAAACTTCTGTACATTGATTTTTGTATTCTCCAATTTTACTGAATGTGTTTATCAGTTTGGAGTATTTCAGGTGTTCTATATAGAGTATCATGTCATCTGCAAATAGTGAAATTTTACTTCTTCTTACTGATTTGGATGCCTTTTATTTCCTTGTGCTGTCTGATTGCTGTGGCTAGGACTTCCAGTACTATGTTAAATAACAGTGGTGAAAGTAAATATCCTCATCTTGTTCCTGGCTGTAGAGGACAAGCTCTCAGTTTTTCCTCATTGAGGAGGATATTAGCTGTGGGGATTTCATGGATGGCCTTTATTAGGTTGAGGTATGTTTTTTCTAAACCTACTTTGTTGAGGGCTTTCTTTTTTTTTTTTCTTTCCATAAGTTGATGTTGTACTTTGTCAAATGCTTATTCTGTGCCAATTGAAAAGATCATATGATTCTTATCCTTTTATTGTGGTGTATTACATTGATAGGCAAATATTGAACCACCCTTGCAACCCAGAAATAACATCCCACTTGATTGTGGTGAAGCGTTTTTAATTTTTTTTAATGTATAATTAATGTATAATTTGCTAGTATTTTGAGAACTTTTGCCTCTATGTTCATCAGGGATGTTGGCTTGTATTCTATTTTAGTGGAGTCTTTATCAGGTTTTGATATCAGAGTAATGCTAGCCTCATAGAATGAATTTGGAAGTTTTCCCTTTTTTTTGTCTTTTTTTTTCCCTCCCTTTTTCTTTGTGTCTGTGCTCCCCAATCCCAACCCACCCTACCCCTTCTCCTCTCCACCCCCCTCTTGCTTCACCACCCCTCCCTTCCTACCAACCCCCTCTTTATTTTGGAACTTCTCATTCTAAGTTGAAAGCTTTTTGAGGATATGAAGCCAATATGACTTACTACCATGATATTTGCTGCAGAGCTATATGAATTTCTTTCCTACCTAGGAGGTACTAAATAAGTAATCATTGCAATGTGAGTGAAAGAGAGCTGTAAAAAAGGACCTAACCTTTCAGGGAGTGTGGAGGTGGGAAATGGAAAAAGTTTGGTGCTAACCAAACTGTCTTATTGGTGTCTGTAATGGGGTTCTGCTAGTTGTATTGATTTTTTTCTTTTTTTTTTTTTCATGCGCAAAGTATAAGAAAACAAAACTTTAGTAAAATTAACTATGGTTTATTGATTTACAAGATACCAATTAAATAACTTGAATTTCATGGAATTGATTTGATTGCTTTAGAATGGGCTAAATGTCCTGTTTTGGCACCAGTAGATGGAGCCTCCTTTTGAGATGAAAATGCCAAGGTTATTCACCAAAGTTTCTTAAATAGTTTACAAATCCCTGTGGACAGGATGGGAATTTCAAGTTAAACCTTAGATTCACTTTTAAAATGTTTCTTCTTACTCTTTGAAGATACAGGATTTGAAAAGTTATTCTAAAATAGAAAATTTTAAAATGGAGAAAAAAAGTGACAAAAATACCATGGGAAGCATGATTTTTTTTTTTTTTTTTAGTTTAACAACTTGAAAATATAGAACTTGATTCTGGCTCTGGTTTTAGTTAAGCTCTTAGCTATTTGAGAGGTCTTATTCCTAATTTTAAGTGGCAGGCTAGTCTTTGATCTCTAATTTTTCAGGTAAGCAATTTTATCTTTTTAAAATTTAACAATAAAAATACTGAAATAATATTGTGAAATATTTCAGGATAGAAATTTTTAATCTCTCTCATTGCCTCAATGCCAACTCAAGGAATATTCACAATTTTAAAATTCTTTTCAAATATTGCCTTACTTTGATATGGTAGAAAGAATATTTGAATTCTAGTTCTCCTTGATTTGCTGAGTGAATAGAACCTAAATTTTATTGTCTTAATTTTTCTGCTATAAATAGGAAGAGTGATATCTAAAGGCACTGTCCTAGCAGTTAAAGGAAAGAAACTAGTGTGAAATTAATTGTAAACAATGTACTAGATGCTTTGAGTAATGGTAAATTGAAACATGCTTACTACTTAAACTTGTAAAAGTAAAAAAAAAAAATTAGTAACTGTGATATACGTAAATTAGGAAGTCTTTCTATTTCTTTAGAAGTCAAATTACTCTGAAGAGAATGTTTTTAACAGTTGTGCCAAAATTTTTACTTCAAATCAGGTTAAGATAAAATCACAAGAGCCCATGTTGCTTAAGAAAAAAAATTAAAGGAGATAAAATGTTCCTATTTTTGCTTAATAACCATAAAGAGAAATTATGGTAGACCAGAAAGCTTAATCTATCAAAAGGAAACTTGAAATTACTTGGGAAGGAATCAGAAGGGCTCTGATCAGGGCAGTGTTTCAAATGGTCAAGAATCACTTGGAAACCAAATAAAAATTCAGCTTCCTTGGCACCATTTTCACATATTCTGACTCAGATTTGGGGATAAAGAATCTGTATTTTAGGGAAAAAAACTCTGTATTTTAAACATTCCAGGTAATTTTGCTACATGGGTAGTACTTATACATCATCAATATATATTACTTTAGACCTTTTCTATGTTCTATTCAGTTCTACTTGACCTTATTTTTAGGAAATAGTAAAGTAAGAAAAATGATCAAATTTTAAACATGAGTTTAGTTTAATGACATCTAGTTAAAAGCACTCAACAAAAATATAGATAGAAGTAATTGAAAGAAATTTTTCTTTTATTTTGCTGTTCTTATGAATTGAATTGGACTTATGTAGTAAAATGTAAAAACTGAAGCTAATAAGGACTTACACAAATAGAAAATATTGTATAGATTCTGCATGATGACATAAGTTGCCGTACAGTTCTGAATAGCTGAGAAAGTCTATGCGACTTTTCCAGTGTTCATATGAATCACTAGAGGGCAACATATACTATACCTTTAAGAACACATATCTCAGAATTGTTTGTAGTTACAGCGAGTGAATGCAGGGCCTAAACTGGCAGAAGTCAGAAATTTAAAAGCTGCAACTATAATTACTGTTCAAATCGTCAGATAATTTAGTTAACTGCATGAAACCATCAGTAGCAGTTATTTATCTGTTGAATGAGCTATTAAGGTTTTTCTCTTGATTTTTTGGAAAAAATCAAGTAGATATGGTCCTTGTCCTCTAAAACTCATGTACACAGTCATGCAGAATGAGTCATAAAAAATGGAGTCCTTTTCTCTCAAACATGCATCAATTACAGAAAAGCCACAAAATCCCTTTTTGCTGTATAGAGTGCCCTGCATGTACAGTGTGGCTTATTCTTTATATTGTATTCTCTGGGCTCATCTCATCATTGCTTAGGTTTAAAAAAAAATGAAAGAAGCTTCCAATGAAGAATAATAACAACTGACTTCAACCAGAATTAAGGAAAAAGAAAGCACCTTAAAAATCATAGTTGATTTGCACACTTCAATTTTTTTTTCATATTTTTATATCTAGATGACAAGCTTTTTGTTCTTTAATGATTAAATGTTATAAGGCCATTTTGGAGGAAAGTTGGTTACAAGAATAAATGCATGAAAACACAAATTGATGAAATTTTCTGACCCTAAAAAAAGAAAAGTGGGGAGGAAGTTAGAGAATGGAGATGGGGAAAACTATAGATATGGAGGTAGAGAAACTGAACATAGTGGGGAAAAGGACTGCATATCTGAAGCTGGAACACTATATTCTAAAAGAAGCAAAGCCTATGTATTAAAATATGTATAATCTAATTCTGCTGTTTAAATACAGCAGATGGAGAGTTACCAGTTAAGTTTTAAGCACTTAATATATGCTAGACAAAACGCTTTATATTATTTCATTTTCTCAAGGAATTTATGGAATGAGAGCTATCACCATATACATTTTATGAATGGGAAAACTGACATTTTAGAGGTTAATTTATTGGAAGAGCTGAAACACAGATCCAAGCAATGAGTCCAGAGCCTGTGGTCTTAACAACTCTGCCTTTGTCCTTCTTCCATAGATAGATGTTATCTCAATAGAAGTAGAATAAAGTTTTAGGCATCTCTGCCAGAAAATGGGCGTATAAGTTTCACAAAGTTAAGTCCCCTCTTAGTTTACTGATGTAAAAATCTACATGGAGACATTATCCAGGTCCATATTGCTTGTGTGTATGAAGTATTGAATGTATGAAGTATTGAAACATTTATATGTATATATTAATTTAGCTTAAAAACAGTAAACCTGGGTTCGATTTCAATCTAAGAAGCCCAATGGCACAATTCAGAGTTGGAGAATATATACTAACATGAAATTGTTTTGTGATTTTAGGGAAACAGTGGGAGATTAAAGAAAAATTAGGCATTCATTCATTTATTTAACGCTTCTTAAACACTGCTTTTGGAAGGGATGTGTGGATGCTAGAGGAAAACTAAGGCTTTACTCCAGCCTTAAAGAAACTAAATAGTCTCTACTTGACCTCTGACTCGGTATCCTGCAATTTCATTTTCTTGAGTTAGAGCACTGGTCAAGTGAAACTATATTGAGGAGAAAAAGTCACAAACAAGCAAACACCATAAAGCTCTGAGATGCTGGTGGACTTTCCGAGGTATGTCTAATTTTAATATTTCATTTCTTAGTATTGACTTTCTAAAAATTCAGAATTAAACTCAAGTCTTCAACCTTACCATGCAAAAAATAAGTCAAAACCAGTCTGTAATTTACTTTAAAAAAAGTGATCTTAAAACTTATTCTTGATTTGAGTTATGGAGTTGCACGAAGTTACACCTTTCAAAGAGCTTTCCAAAACATTACTCCCCTCTACGTATCAGGATAGCATAGGTAGTCACCAGAGTCTAGATTATGCTGCAATAACAAACAATCCCCAATTCAGTAGCTTAAAACCAAAGCTTTATTTTTCACTCATGCTGCCATTCCTTCATGGGTCAGCTGAGAGTTCTACTCCTGGACAGACATCATCCTCACTTTTTTAAAGATTTTTATTTATGAAGGAGGGAGGGAGGGAGATGGAAAACATGAACACGAGCAGGCGGGAGGGGCAGGGAGAAGCCGACTCCCTGCTGATCAGAGAGTCCAACGCTGGGCTTGATCCCAGGACCCTCATCCTCACAGGATGAGCCACCCAGGTGGCCCTCATCCTCACTCTTGAGCAGCCTGCCTCAGGACCTACTGTCTTGACCATTGCTCTGAACATGGCAAAGGGAAAAGAGAACGCAGAAGTGTCTCACCTCAGCATTATACCTTTTGGGCTGGAGGTGGCTTATAACTCATTTTCCAGAATTACATAGCCCTGCTTAACTATATGGGTGGGAGCTTCCTTGAAAAAAGCAATCCACGGTGGTTCCAGATGAAGGAAAAACAGAAGTTATGTGAATTGGCAGTAGTGATAACCGTATTCCTCGAACAGAAAAATACCTTTCCTTTTTACCCAAGTCAGATACTTAAGTTTTACATATGATTTGCAAAAATCGAGTTAAAACTTTTGACAATATGGAAATATTTTAAGGGTAAAATTTAAGCCATTAACATCTTAGAAGTATCTTGTTTAATTAGATTAGCTTTGAAATTTTAAGTTTTTATCACAGTTTGATAAACTAACATATCTATATGTATATGTGTGTGTTTAATTAAATACATATAAAGCTTACAGGTCCAAAGACTTAACCAGCTTCAAGGTAGATCTATAGTGCCTTTGTGATAGTTCAAGATAAATTAGTAGTCTCTCAACTGCTCTATCTAGATAACTTTCAAATTTAATTGTGTACATATGCCTACTTTAAGTTTTTTCACCATATTAATAGAATAGTTTGGCAGTGTTAATGGTTCTTTTTCTTTAGAAATACTATATATATTCCATTTTTCATTTTCTGGTTTTCAGAAACCTTTCTTTCTTGCTCCCAAATTTCATGTAATAGCTAGTTACCATCTCTTCCAGTAACTCTTATATATTATTCATTAAAAAGAACTTCATGGGCACCTGGGTGGCTCAGTCCGTTGAGTGGCAATTCTTTCAGCTCAAGTCATGGTCTCCGGGTCCTGGGATCAGGTCCCACATTGGGCTCTGTGTTCAGTGGGGAGTCTGCTTGAGGATTCTCTCCCTCTCCTACTGCCCCTCCCCTCCCACTCACAGGTGTTTTTTCCCTCTCTCTCTCTCAAATAATCTTAAAAAAAATGACTTCAGAATTTTATAAACCATGAAAACTACTCAATGGTAAAAGCCTATTCACTTGTCACCTTACTTAGACTAGTAGAATTCTTTTCCTTGTTACAATTCATTTTATAAAAATACCTAGATTTTTTTCCTTTGCTATTTTTTTTTCCTTAAAATCAAGTTTGAAAACTAATTGGATATATACACAAATAACTTTAAAGCCAGTTTTAAGGAGGTTGGCAGTAATGACACAATCACAATATAAACCTTAAGTGTCCCAGGATATCTGTGACACAGGCAAATAAAATTATCATGTTCACTGAGAAATGTACTATTCCTGGTTTTAAAACTGCTTGAGGATTTCTCTTCCTCTGCTCCTCCCTCTACTTGCTCGTGTTCTCTGTCTCTAAAATAAATAGATAAATCTTTATATAGTGTTTGTTTTTTTTGAGTTTGAGTCCTCTTCTGTATTTAAAATATTTACTTTTTCCCCATATTGACTTTTATTTTTTAAATGATTAAGCATATGTTTCCATCTTATTGTAATGGTGGGCACTTGAGAGAAATGGTAAATGGAAGAGCTGAAGCAAAAAAGATCGTAAAACAATAAGAATGAGTTACATATAAACTTTAACATTTTTCATGAGATAATGTTAATGAAAGAAAAATCTATAGAAAAGTAAAAGAGACAAGGAGAAGTTACAAATGAAGTATAAGAAAATACTTGTCTTTAAAAGAGGACAAAATAGGGGGCACCTGGGTGGCTTAGTCCTTAAGCATCTGCCTTCAGCTCAGGTCATGATCCCAGGGTCCTGGGATCAAGCCTTGCATCAGGCTCACCCTGCTCAGCGGGGAGCCTGCTTCTCCCTCTGCCTCTGCCCCTCCCCCTGCTTGTGCTCTCTCACTTTCTCTCTGTCAAATAAATAAATAACATCTTTAAAAAAAATTTAAAAATAGGAGAAAATAGGAAAGTATAAATTCAAGAAATATATTTCAGAGAAGATATATTGGTCAGGTTTTTTTAATCACTTAAAACTTTTTAAACTATAAGTATCATCAAGTTCTGCTATACAGAATCTACCAATTTTTCACTTAAAATAGAATAGTCCTTGAAATATTTCTTATACCACTAGGGTGCCATTCAGTAAATTGCTTCTTCATAAGCACTAAATTGCACACTAATGTCTTGAGAAAGAAAGCTGTCTACTCCCTAGGATTATAAATATTATCTCATTAGTTCTCAAAACACACCCATGAGGACAGAAAATGGAAATAGGAAATATTTCTTTCATTTTAGACGTTGAACCATTGAAACACTGAACATAGAATATCAGCATTATCAATACTCCAAATTCTAGAACTCTCAATGTAAAACCTAATGTTGGAACTACTAAGTAGGGAATTGATAACTCAGCAGTTATCTGCATGTCCATGTTTGCAAAGCAAAGCATGTGCTGGGAACTATGAAAAATCTGACTTCTTAAACCCCTGTTCAGTTTGTTGTATCAAGGGTTGCCATGGTAATAATGGTGGACAAATAAAAGAAATGGCAAGTGAACAAAATGAGGCAGTAGTATGTTTAGATAAAGAGGGTGAACCGGGGGCACCTGAATGGTTCAGTCTGTTAAGCATCTGCCGTTGGCTCAGATCATGATCCCTGCTCCTCCCTGCCCCTACCCAAACTCCCGCCTTTGTGCTTTCTCTGTCTCTCAAAAAAAATCTTTAAAAAAATGGGTGAATGGATGAAGCTTAAGTGTTCATAATATTCATCAAGGTAATATTAATCCTGAAATATGCATGACTGAGGAAGGGGTCAAAAAGAAATTGACTCCGGACAAGAATATCTTCTTGAAATTCCTTCCACATTTTTACTTTAAAATTCCTTCTATAACTTATTACAACTTTCTGGTTTTTACTTTCTGAAATTTTTCTTAATTTCAGGGGATTTGCATTTTTTTTTTCATGACTTGGTGTTTTTTTTGTTGCTCTCTGAGGGGATAAGATGGAGCACTGGCAGCTTAGCCCTGAAGGGCATGAGTCCTTCCACACACTGTCCCAGTGTTTCAGTGTCCATGGTGTAGCTTCCTCATGACTACTGCAGAAGCACTGATGATACTGAGAGCCATGCTGAAGCCCATGGGTCCTTACTGGGTCACCTTATTCTGTTGGCCCTAATGCCTTGGTTCCTGCTGGCATAGTTTTGCTCCATGTCAAGATCAGTAGTTACTGCAAAATTGTCTAACACCATTTCTCTAAAGTGTTTCAGTTGTTTACATTCACACACATGCTCAGTTTTCTCCAGACCTCTATCTTCTTCTCAAAGTCTGATTCTTCTTACCAGCTATCAGAACCATGGGCCTCACCAGTCCACCTAATGTGTCAGGAACGTCAGAGACCAGAATTCAATTCCTGGTCTCAACTAGGTGATGACTAAGTTCCTACATAAGAGCTTGAATGCAAACAGATGTGTCTAGGGAAGTAATGTTTAACCCCATCACTAACATCTAAGCCTAAACACTCAACCTACACTACAAATGTGTTTCCCCAGAGTAATATGTGGGTGCTTAACATATAACTGAAGAGGACACATGGGACTGTGAGCTTGCTTAAAAGTATATTCCAGGGCGCCTGGGTGGCTCAGTTGGTTAAGCGACTGCCTTCGGCTCAGGTCATGATCCTGGAGTCCCGGAATCGAGTCCCGCATCGGGCTCCCTGCTCAGCAGGGGGTCTGCTTCTCCCTCTGACCCTCCTCCCTCTCATGCTCTCTGTATCTCGTTCTCTCTGTCTCAAATAAATAAATAAAATCTTTAAAAAAAAAGTATATTCCAGTCTTTTTGGTTTCATTTACTTTTCAAAAATGGTACAATTTAGTCCCTCCCTGCAAGTCCCCTCTCTAAAATTATAATGGTGTCCCAGAGTCAAGTTATGTTTTCCTGTTTCCAGTGTAGTTACTTCACTCATCTTTTAGATTAAAAAACCAATAAGGAGTCCTGATTTTATTCTGGGGGAAAATTTGGAGAAATTTTGGAGGATTTGGAGAAATGCCTGGGTTCCATATTTCTGATGGAATATAGATTTCCCATTTAAATTCTTTACTTAAAAACTTTACTGAGTATTTCAAAGAAGAATTTCAACTGGTTAAATTAGAATAGAAGACATATTAAAGAAAACTTAATTTCATTGTGAAATAAATTTGAACTTTAGCTTCCTAGTACTTTTTCCTTTGAGACCTGAAAGTGAGTGCTGAGGGTCATATTAGCGGCAACATTGCTTCCCTTGCCTAAGTGATCAATTTCAGTTATATCATTGCTGGTTGAAGATGGCCTTGTGCTTCTAAAATATTTTCAGTGATTGATGGTGCCAGAGATTTTGAAGTTTACAACACTGTGTTTTACTCTCTGTGACTTGAGTTCTCTTTGCAGTCCTTTGCCAATCCTGACATTTTTCCGACAATCCGTTGAAAGCAAGGTGTTATTCCCTGTTTTAATCTTACTCAGCTCAAGCTACTGAATGGCTTTTGAACTTGGAACATGTGGAAAAGGGATAAGACAGCTAAATATCCACAACCGTAACTAAATATATTAAGATGGTCAATTCTGTGGGTGAATAACATCATACCAGCTCTTCAGCAGTCCATATGGGAAAGGGTCTCCAAGGTGAACTTTATTCAAGAATCATAACAAATATCTGGCTTAGAAATTGTTCCTGAAATCACAATTTCATCAACATTGACCAAATTAAAATAATGGGAAGTTTTTTTTTCTTCTTCATTTCAGAAATTAATGGAGTACTATATCATAACAGTACTTCCCTTTGATGAAGGTATGATTATGTTGTGCTTTGTGATCATTAGTTTTATGTGCCATCTTGACAGGGGGCCATAGGGTGTCCAAATAGCTGGTTAAACACAATTTTTCAGTGTGTCTGTGAGGGTGCTTCTGGAAGAGATTAGCATTTGAATTTGTGGGTTGACTAAAACAGATGGCCTTCCCCAGTGTGAGTAGGCATTATCTAATCCTTGAGAGCCTTCATAGAACAAAAAGGCAGAGGAAGGTTGTCTACTGAGCTGAGACATTGATCTTTTCCTGCCTTCCATGCTTCTGGTTCTCAGACTTTCACACTACACTTCCAACTTCCTGCATCCCCAGTGTATAAACAGTGGATCATGGGACTTCTCAGCCTCCATAAGAGTATGAGCCAACACCTTATAAAAAATCTCTTTATCTATGTATCTGTCTATGTATCTATCTATGTATCTATATCTATTATCTATCATCTATCTATCTATCTAGACCAAAAATACATATATCTATATCTCTGTATATGTATATACATGTATCTCCATCTATATAGAGCTATTGATAGAGATAGGGCTATTGACAGAGATCGAGCTATTAATAAATAGGGCTGTGTATGTATGATAAAATCTTGGTTCTGTTTCTCTGAGGAACCCTGAATAATACATGATAAAAACAAACCATTGGAGTCAGACAAATTCGAACTCAGTTTCTAATGCTCTTATGGGACATACTGGCAATGTGCCTTTAAGTCACTAACTTCCTATCCTTAATATCTTTTTTTTTGTTCTCCTCCAGATGGTGTTTCTTATTCTTCTTCACCTGCTCTATGTCTCAGGAGGCTGCCCTATATGGGCTGTATCAAATGGGTTCTCTAGAACTCCAGCTTCTGGTTAGGGTCAACTAATAGAGGAAATGGGAGGGAAGAGAGAGAGTGTTCTGTTTAGTTATTCCCAATTTCTCTCCCTGATAACTTTGTATTCTCCCATATAAGGAAAAACCCCTATCCCGTGGTGGCCTTTCCTTCATGCCCTCAGTTACAAGCCTCATGGTATGTAGGGATTTCCCCCTCCCCTGACATTGCCTGGAGCTGGGCTAGTGAGTCTTCTATAGGCTCTAGCTCTAGGATGTCTCACCATTTTTGGGCGGAGAGGGGTGCTTTTCTTTAAACTGTCAACACATTGTATATTATCCCTTAATTAAACTCTCTTCAATTGCCCATTTTAAGCAGGTCATCTATTTTCTGCCAGAAGTATAACCTGTCCTACAATTATTCTCATGTCTCTGAAATGGAATTGGCAATAATAGAATTATTATGAGAATTGTATAAGAAATATCTGTTGAGTGCTTAGGGCTGTACCTGCCTCATAGTAACTAAAATATATAATATTTGCTAATGTTGTTTTTTCATAATAGAGGTGGTAAAACTTTTATTTTTGATGATCTAAAACAGTTTAACATTATCTATGCCATTCTGGACACTCCAAGAAATAGAGCCAAGAGTGCATTAGATGTGTAAAAGATTTGTTGGAAGAAACTCCTGTGAAAGATAATTGCACAAGGATAATCTTCAGACCACATTTCAGGCCTTCCTATCTACTATTAGGAAGTGTTAGACTGTGGCACTATTCCAAAGATAGTTTTGGTAAGGCTACTGGGGAGTCCTTGAACCATTGTGGGATTTGCATTTACTGCAGGGATGAGCCTACACTAATATCCTCAGCCATATTCAATTATTGACTAGGTGGAACCTAGGGGAAGTGAGGCATTGGAGAAAAGATGTGGTGGGTGTGGTGGGACAGTCAGTCAACGGTGATTCTTGCCACAGGAGAGTTGAGTGGTGTATTTCCATAGCTCCAAATTATATTTTTATGTGCAATATCAAACTTAGGTTGGCTATAAATAAGCAGTGGTGCTTTAAATATCTTATTGATATTACAAATCTTTGTACCTCTTTATATGCCTACCTATTCTATTGGTTATTGGTATCTTTTGAGAAATGCCTATTCAAGTCCTTTGCCCATTTTTAAGTCAGATTTTTTTTTTTTTTTAGCAATAGCAGTTTCTTTTATTTTAGGTATTAACTCCTTATAAGATAAATGGTTTGTACATATTTTCTCCATTCCATAGTTTGCCTTTTCACTCTGTTGATGTTTCCCTTTGCTTTGCAGGAGCTTTAGGGGTTGTTGCTGTTGTTGTTGTTGTTTTTAAGCTTTAGTTTTGATGCAATCTCATTTTATATTGTTGCCTGTGCATTTGATGTCATTCAAAAATATTGCCAAGACCAGGGTGCCTGGGTGGCTCAGATGGTTAAGCATCTGCCTTTGACTCAGGTCATGATCCCAGGGTCCTGGGATCAAGTCCTGCATCAGGCTCCCTGCTCAGTAGGGAGCCTGCTTCTCCCTCTGCCTCTCTCTCTCTGTCTCTTATGAATAAATAAATAAAATCTTTAAAAAAAATATTGCCAAGACCAATGTCAAGAAGCTGTTTCCCTTACATTTCTTTCTAGGAGTTTTATTATTTCAGGTCTTACATTTGCCTTTAATCCATTTTGAGTTGAATTTTGTATATGGTGTGAGATAAGGGTCAACTTTCTTATGTATGTGGGTATCTAGTTTTCCCAGCTCTTACTGAAGAGATCATCTTTTCCTCCATAGTGTGTTCTTGACACCCTAAGATCAATTGACTGTAAATGTAGGAATTTATTGCCTCTGTATTCTGTTCCACTGGTCTATAAATCCGTTTTTATGGAGTACTTCCCTATTTTGATTACTATAGCTTTATCTTAGAGTTTGAAGTCAAGAAGTGTGATACTTCCAGTTTTGTTCTTGGTCAAGATGCTTTGGGTTTTTGAGGTTTTCCATTGTTCCTTAAGAATTTTAGGAATGCTTTTTGGTTTCTGTGAAAAACGCCTTTGGAATTTTGACAGGGATAACATTGAATCTGTAGATAAATTTTTGTAGCACAGATTTAACAATATTCTTCTAAAATAGGAATACAGAGTGTCTTCCCATTCATTGGCCTTTACTGTGTTGAGGTACATTCCTTTTATACTCAATTTTTTTCTTCATGAATGGATGCTGAATTTTGTCAAATGCATTTTCCTATTGAGATGATCATATTTTTTTTTATCTTTAATGTGGTTTGTTTTACCTGTTAATGTGATAGATCACATTTTTGTCTATGTTGAACTATCCTTACATCACAGGGATAAATTCTACTTGGTCATGGTGTATAATCCTTTTAATGTCCTATTTAATTGTGTTAGCTCGTATTTTGTGGGAGACTTTTGCATCTGTTAGCGACCTATAGTTTTCTTGTGATAGCTTTGTCTGGCTTTGGTATCAAGGTGTTGCTGCCTCCAAAAATGAGTTTAGAAGGATTCTTCCCTCTTCTGTTTTTTGCTCCTCCAAAAGAAGGTAGGAGTTGAAAATTCCTTCCTGATTATATGGCACTGTGTTGGGGGTGAGGGTTATGGGGTTATGGTACCAATGTGTCTGTTTTTCCTACTTGATTCAATATGGGTATTTGCTCTCATATGGTATTTACTCCGAAATACCCATATAGAATGGATAGTTGCTCCTTGTGTAAAATTCTCTCACCTACTTTCTGGATTTCTTTGAGGATATTGATCCATATGTAACTGTTTATTTATTTTGTCTGTGGATGGAGGAAGAAGCTGGAGTTTCCTGTTCTGCCATTTTGCTGACAGGTCATTCCTATTCAGGAATTTCCTGTGGTAGACTCAGCTATTTGGAAGAGCTCTGCAACTGACCTAAGTTCTAAAGAATATTGAAAAAATGAAGATGACTCAAATTACATTTTGTAGACTGTTTGGAGCAAAAATGATCTCTTTGACCTCATTATTGAGGGTCTTTTTTTTTTTTTTTTTTTTTTTACAAGGATTCACATATATGTGGTCAATTAATTTACAAAAAGGAATCCAAGAATACACAATGAGGAAAGGACAGTCTCTTCAATAAATATTGAGAAAACTGGATAGCCACATGCCTAAGGGAAACTAGAAGGATGTTTTAATATATGAATTTTATTTTAATAGATATTTCTATGATCATCTCAATAGGTGCAGAAAAAACATTTCACAAAATTCATCCATTTATGATAAATTCTCAAAGTGGTTATGTAAGGAATGTATCTCAACATGATAAATGCCATATATGACAAGCCCACAGCTAATATCCTACTCAATGGTGAAAAGCTGAAAACTTTTCCTTTAAGATCAGGAATAAGACCAGGATACTCACTCTCACCACTTTTATTCAACAAAGTATTAGAAGTCCTAGCCAGCACAATTAGGCAAGAAAAAGCATCTAATTTGGAAAGAAATAAAAGTGTCATAATTTGCAGATGAAATATAGAGAAAATCCCAATCAACAAAGTCAGTAAAGTTGAAGGATTAATATATAAAATTCTGTATTTTTGTATGCTGATAACTATCAGAAAGAAAAATTAGAACAATCTCATTTATAACTATATCAAAAGAAATAAAACTCTTAGGGGTACATGTAATTAAGCAAAAGAAAAACCTCTATTTTAAAAACTATAGGACATCGATGAAAGAAATTAAAGCTACAAATACATGGATAGATATACCTTGCTCCAGGATTGAAAGAATTAATATTGTTAAAATGTTCATTCTACCCAAAGCAATCTACAGACTCAATCCAATTTCTACTACAATTCCAATGGCATTCTTTCACAGAAATAGAACAAATAGAAATAGAACCATAAAAGTCACCCAATAGCCAAAGCAATGTGAGAAAGACCAACAAAGCTGGAGCTGTTGTGCTCCCTGACTTTATATTACAAAGATAGAGTAGTTAAAACATATGATACTGCGGACACATCGACCAATGGAACAGAATAGAGAGCCCAGAAATAGATCCACATATATGTGGTCAATTAATTTACAAAAAGGAATCCAAGAATGCACAGTGAGGAAAGGACAGTCTCTTCAATAAATATTAAGAAAACTAGACAGCCATATGCAAAAGAATGAAACTGGACCACTATCTTAGACCATACACAAACATTAACTCAAAAATCAATTAAAAACTTGAACATAAGACCTGAAACCATAAAACCCTTAGAAGAAAATCTAGGTAGTAAGCTCTTTGATAGAGGTCTTGTCATTGATTTTTTTTTTCTTAATTGATTTATTTTAGAGTGTGTGCAGGTGAGAGGGGGAGAGGGAGTGCGAGAATCTCAAGCAATGTCCCACTGAGTGCAGAGCTCAGTGCAAGGCTGGATCCCAGGACCCTGAAATCATGACCTGAGCCAAAATCAAGATTTGGACGCTCAACTCACTGAGCCACTCAGGCACCCTATTTTTTGTTTTTGTTTTTATTTTTATTTTAATGTGACACTGAAAGCCAGAATGGCAAGAACAAAAATAAGGAAGTAGAAGTGCATCAAACTGAAACTCCACAGCAAAGGAAATCATCAACAAAATAAAAAGATAACCTACTAAAGGGGAGAAAATATTTACAAATTGTATATCTGGTAAAAGTTAATATCTAAAATTCAAAGAACTCTTACAAATCAATAGCAAACAAAACAAAATGATCTGATTTAAAAAAGGGGCAGAGGATCTGAATGAACATCTTCCAAAGAAGACAAACAGAAAGCTAACAGGTACATGAAGAGGAGCTCAACATCACTAGTGATAAGGAAATGCAAACCAAAACCACAATGAGATGGCTGTTCTCATGGATAGGAGGTGATATTATCAAAATATTATATTAAATGTTGGCAAGGATATAGAGCAGAGAGAACCCTGTGCCCCGTTGGAGGGAATGTAAATTGGTATAAGCCAATAAGGAAAACAGTATGAAGATTTCTCAAAAAATGAGAACTATCATATAATCTGGCAATTTTACCCCTGGGTGCCTGAAGAAAACACACTAATTTGGAAAGATATATGAACCCCTATGTTTATTGCAGCATTATTTACATGCCAAAATATGGAGACAACCTTAAGTGTCTGTCAACAGATGAATGGATAAAGATGATCTCTCTCTCTCTCTCTTTCACACACCGACCCCACATATACATGTAATTATATATAATGGAGTATTATTCAGCCATGAAAATGAGATCTTGCCACTTTTAACAACCCTAAATGGACTTTGAAGACCTTCTGCTAAATGAAATAAATCAGACAGAAAAAACAGATACCAGGTGATCTCTCTTGTATGTGGAATCTAAAAATATACATGTTAAAAAAAATAGATTGGTGGTTGTCAGAGGGAGATGATGAAAAGTGGGAGAAATTGTTGAACTGTTTGTTATTGTTCGTTTAAACACAGTAAATTTTTAAAAAATAGCCTAAACTTCTTTTTCATTAAGTATTAGAAAGTACTATAAAGTGGTTAGCTCAGCATTTTCAAAGGCCTGATTTTGAACAACTTTAGAACAAACTGAAAATATATCGTATAACAAGTTTTCTTTTGTTGAAAAATTTAGAGTAAAGCACTAAAAGTTTTTCAATGTATATGAAGATTGTAAAGGAAACTTAAGTTCCTCGGAATCTTCGGGTCTTTGATTAAAAAACATTTCTTTATCAGCCCACTTAGAAAGTGGGCCATTGGGAAAGGAGGAGATATGGAAACAAAGGAGCTGATTAATTTTTTAAAATTTTCTTTTAGGAGATGGTTAATTTTTAAAAATTCACAATGTTCTCTGGGGCACCTGGATGGCACAGTCGGTTAAGTGACTGACTCTTGGCTTCAGCTCAGATCATGATCTCAGGGTTGTGAGATCAAGCCCTGCATCGGGCTCACGCTCAATTCAGATTCTCCTTAATCCTTTCTCTCCCTCTCCCTCTGCCCTTCACTCCCCTCAACCAAATCTTAAAAAACATAACAAAACAAAAAAAACTATTTGCAATATTCTCATTCCAAGTTACTAAAGTGACTTATAAATTTTTTTAGAAGACTTATTTATTTGAGGTGGGGGGAAGCACACATGGAGGAGAGGGAGAGAGAATCTCAAGCAGATTCTGTGCTGAACATGGAGCCTGAAGTGGGGCTTGATCCCATGACCCTGAGATCATGATCTGAGCTGAAACCAAGAGTTGGAAGCTCAACCAACTTCATCACCCAAGCATCCTGGGCTTATAGAAATTTTGCTTACTTAGGTCCTATGTGCAAGGAATACATTGGCATGTACTTTTATTTCAGAGCAGTGCATTTATCTATATGATATTTTGTTCTACAATTCATTATATGGCCTGTGGATTCATGAGTTGGGACTGTGTTCTGGTATTTATCAACTCTTCTGTTGACTTTGTATGAGCTATGTAATTTATTCCTCTAATGCAATCTGTAGAAAAATTCAATAAAGTGTTGGGGAGGGGTGTGAGGAAGAAAGGCAGATGGCATGAATGATGTCTCATTTTTCTGACAAAGAGTAGAACAAGGATGGAAAATGATACACCATGAATCTGTTGCAGTGACAAAGATTGTAATGAGAATTGGTATGAACATTACCGACTGCATTCTCTTTACACTCTGTGGATTGTAATCTTTTCATCCTCCTCAGAGGCTGCCCCCATCTTCCACTGACTGATGAGTCTTCCACAGAGCTCTGCTTCAATTTGCTTTAAAAATATTTTTGATATAAATGGACCATTAGGAAGAGCAAGAAATAAAAAAATCTCAAAATTGATGCTGTAGCTTTAATTCTAGTGACTGGTCAAGAAGAGATCTTTCATTTGCTAGTGCAAAAGGATATTAGTTGGCACTTCAATAAAAGCAGCATTCCAATCAAAAATTGTCTTTACTTTGGGCAGATAAAGCCTGATGTTTGTGGTGTTTGCAGCAGGAGACATAGGTAGGAGGTTGATTAAAACGATAAAGAGAAAAGTTCATATAGAGTAAGTCTCAGGAGTTTTGGTTCTTAAAAGTGCATTATGATATCTTATTTTAATAACAGTATGTAATATTATCTGGTGATATTTTAAAACTTTAAATGAAGTTACAATTTTGTGAGAATTGTAACTATGGGCCTATATAGCAATATATACCATAAACTATTCTTAGACAATAGCTTTACCATGTTCAGTTTATTCTACAAAGACATGTGACAGTTTTATTACTGATTCTTAACAAACTTTAAAATATGCTATTTTAAGGAAGTTATTGTTTAGTTTTTAACTAATAAAAAATATAAGAAAATAATGTTAAATATATTGTAGCATAAACTATTATAAGCATTACCAAACTATAAGCAAAGCTTTTACATGTAATCCAGCATTGTCTTGTTGTTCCAAACTCATGTGATAAGTCAAGAAAAATAAAGGAAATGGGGGCGCCTGGGTGGCTCAGATGGTTAAGCGCCTGCCTTCAGCTCAGCTCATGATCCCGGAGTACTGGGACCAAGCCCTGCATCGGGGAGCCTGCTTCTCCCTCTCCCTCTGCCTGCCGCTCCCCTCTGCTTGTACTCTCTCTCTCTAATAAATAAAAAAAAAAATCTTTATTAAAAAAAAGAAAAAGGAAATGATACTGGAAATGTGGTAAAAACAAATAACATTACTTCAAGGCAACTCTTTAAATCAGAAAATGTAAGAATTAATGGGAATAGAACTAAAACTAATTAAAGTTCAGAGAGTTGTCTCCATATAATCAAATAATAACATAGTACAAATAAAGTTATCTACAATAGCAATAAAACCATAAAACACCTAAAAGGAAATGACAAACTCTATATAAAATAGTGATAAACTGTCAATGAATACAAAACAAGGCTCAAAAGAAAGGGGAAATATACTGTATTTTTCAGCTGAAAATTCTGATTAATATTCTGATATTATGGAAATATATAACAATTCTATATCTCATGTGGTTGAATAATTGCTATAAATTAGCTAATAAAATTTTAGAAGTCATTTATTATAGTATATAAGAAATTATACTCTCAAACTATGACTAAAATGAATTTGTATCTAATATGGAAATAGACTAAATTAGATCTAGATATAGGTTGTGTATGTATATATATTTTTAAAGATTTTATTTATTTATTTGACAGCGAGAGAGGGAACATAAGCAGGGGGAGCGGGAGAGGGAGAAGCAGGCTTCCCGCAGAGCAGAGAGGCCAATGCGGGTCTCCATCCCAGGACCCTGAGATCATGACCTGAGCTGAAGGCAGAGGCTTAATGACTGAGCCACCCAGGTGCCCCTAGGTTGTGTATATTTCAATGTTATATCATAAAATTGTGTTTTAAAGCTGGAGAAATAAATTATTCAATAAATTGTTTTAATGCAATTTGGTATCATATTGAAAATACAATAAAATCATATCTTAAATTTAAATGTATTTCAGATATATGCTCAGTCTCTATAAGCTCTAAAATTATGAGTGAACTAATATAAAATATAGAGGTAGATACTTTATAATCCTGAGATAGTGTATTAAGGCTGAAACTTCTGTATGGTGACATTATTCATAGGGGGGCAAACGGGGAAAAATTAGATGACACTGTTTATCACTTATAGATTTGTCAGAATCTTAAAGATAATTAGGTTGGTGAGATCCATGGAAACAAGAAAAGTGTTTACAGTAGAAATTCGAACTCTTTTTTTGGAGTATAAATGAACAATATCTACCAACACTTAACATTTTCAATTTTTAACCCATCGATATCATTTGTAGGAATCTTTCTTAATGGGTATATTATTACAGAGCGTCCAGATGAAGAATGGGAAGGCTCATGGTGATACCAAGAAGCAATTTTAAAACATAAGAGTAAATCTTTGAGCACTGACATTTTGAAAATTCTAAAACACATTCCTAAGTGAGTGGGGGAAGATTAAAAAATTATAGAACATGTATAAAAAATATCCTATTTTGTGAAATATGTAGTCAAATATACAATTCATACGTAAAAATGAACATATTTTATATACTATTTTGGGGAGCAAGTATTTTAGAACTTAAAATTTAAAACCTATAAAATAATATACATAATATTTATATATTGATATCTTGGATCTCATCATGCTACATCCCTGCTTAAAGTTCTTTGATTTTTTTTTTCTAGTTTTTCTTTGTTTTACCATTCACTTACAAGATAGATTCCAAATCTCTTTAACTTGCAAGACCTTTCTTCTTTGGACCAAGGCTAGATTTGTGTCTGTTACTGCCAATTATCTCCTATTCCTTCAACATGGGACTATTGTTTTGGATGAGCACATCACAGAAATTCATCCCCCAGGACTCTGCTCATATTATTCCCTCTGCCTAGATTTACCTTCTGCCTTCCTTCAGAAATCTTCAGCATCAGGGTCATTTCTAATGTCATTATTGCTTTTGAAGTTTTTTCTAAGATTCCTGAGGAATAACCGAATCCTTGGGTAAATTATATAGCACATCAATGCCTTGGTTTCCCCCACATTTATAAAATGGGAGTCATGTGAGACAGTATCTATAAGAGATTTACTATAGTTCCTGACACATGGTAGGCACTCAATAAATGGTAGCTGTTATCAGTTATCCTTGTCTGTACTCCTATAATCAGATCCTTTCATAGTGGCAATTATTAACTTATGTCTTATTTATGTAATTACTCTCTAGATCTTCTATTGTAACATAGACCTATTTTGTGACTAATACACATCCTTATATATTATTTTCCCTCAGTAAATGTTGATTGAATAAACAAATAACTTGAATATTCATATTGACAAAATTCAGATGAGACAGTTATAAATAATAAAAATCAAAATTCTGTATTTAAATAAGGTACTCTAGAGAGGAAATCAGAAATGTATTTCTTTGTATTTCTTCTTGAGAAAAGTAAGTAGTTGATTAATTTGCTATTGTTGAGCTACTTTAGGGTAGAAATCAACTTTTTTTTTTTTTAAGATTTTATTTATTTATTTATTTGAGAGAGAGAGAGAGAAACAGCATGAGAGGGGATAGGGTCAGAGGGAGAAGCAGGCTCCCCGCCGAGCCGGGAGCCCGATGCGGAACTCGATCCCAGGACTCCAGGATCACGACCCGAGCCGAAGGCAGTCGCCCAACCAACTGAGCCACCCAGGTGCCCAACTTTTTTTTTTTTTTTTTTTTAACCTGGGTCAATCCCTATATAGTAGTAGTAGTAATTCTCTCAAGGCATGTATCTTGATCAGGTTCCCGGGCTTTTAATAAAAGATGTAACATACTCCTTCCTGACCTAACAGTAAAAGCATATGGCCCTGGATCTGACAAATAATATAAAAATACCTACTCAATTGGTACTGAATATAACCTCAAACTTACTTATGCATCACATTTAAGAGTAAAATGTAGTAACTGAGTAATACCATATTGTCTAGGAGTTATGCAGTCAGCTCTTTTTTTTCTTTTTCCTTTTTTCCCTTTTATTATGTTGTTAATCACCATACATTACATCATTAGTTTTTGATGTAGTGTTCCATGATTCATTGTTTGCATTATAACACCCAGTGCTCCATTCAATATGTGCCCTCTTTAATATTCTACAATGTATACTTGGATTTATTCTGACCATCACATAGCTTCAGGAATGGATCCTAATCTTTTATTCTTGGGACTTTTACTCCTCTGTCTTCCCCCAGAATATGATTGTTTTTAATAAGCTGTACTTTGGCATAACGCATCAGCCTACACTGAGGTATGATAAAAGCAGCAGCCCCATATCTCTCCTTAATGTAGTCACTATGAAGACTTTTTAAAGGATATTCTTTATATTAACTATATATTGTCTTGTGAGAATGCAAAGGAGTAATTTCTTAGTACCCAGGGCCTGGGAATAGTCATGCTTCCCTTGAATAGCTAGCCTATTTATAATTTTGTAAACAGTCTAAATCAAACTGTATCTGTCTTTATTGGTTGCAATAAGCTTAGACCCAAATTATTGATCCTTGTGAAAGATTTTAAAAATACTTTGTTAGTAAACCTTACTTTATATTTTAATGTATTTGCTATGGTTACTATCCTTTAACATATTTTCTTATGGGTGTTTAATTTGAGGGGAGTTGAATCATTTTGGAGGTCACATTTATACACTTAATATTTCCATGTAAATACATATATATTTACATATTAGCATTCATTAAATTTTGGTAGGTATCATGTCTCTTGGGAAGGTAATAGACTTGGAAATTTAGAGAAAGTCAGTGTCTATACCATGTCAAAATCCACTTAGCCAAACAAATTGGTATCAGGAGTTACAATCATATTTCTAACAAGAATTCTTCCATTATTTGCTTCTTTTATCTCTAAAAAGATAATTTTAAAGTTAATAACCAATCACTTCTTAATATAAAATGGAATACTGAAAATCGTGTCATAAAGTTGTAAATTCTACTTTTTGTATGTAATACTTATGTCCTTGTTGAACTAAGAATCTTATTGGATGGATTCATATTTTATATCTTCTATAACACAGTGCCACATGGAGTATTTAATACTTATCCGGATTGAAGTTTCTAATAAACACTCTTGATATCCCAAGTTCACAAAATGGCCAAGCTAATTGCATGAAAGATAATTGGCTGCATATTCTTCTTTTTTCTTCCTCCTTCCTCTGCTCCCCTCCCTCCTTCATTATTTGGTCACTCTTGGAGGATCCAGTGTTTTGACTGAAACAATCAGATTCTCATTTCTGGAAATTTTTAAATAGAAAACAAATTTGATTACATGTGGTAGCTGAACTGTTAACATGATAAAAACTTAAGTGCTAAGAACACAGTTTAGGGGGAATTATGGGTAAGTTGAAGCTGCATTTAGAAAAGGAAAAAAAACAAAAATAGAGAAAAATAAGCAACAAGACCCCTTTTGGCACATAAACTAATCAGAACTATGTAAAGCAAGGTTACCCAGATTTTCAGTGATGTTCCCTTTCTGGTTTTTATCCTGCCTGAGCTTTCCGGTGAATTCCTCTATCTGCTCCATCTATTATGACTGGATTTTTGTTTATGGGAAGACTACTTAGGACCTAAATGAAGTGAAGCAATTCAGAAAAAATTGATGAGAGTTCTCTGGGGCAGGTCTTTTTAGAACTAAACTCTCAATCCATTATGAAAGACAACATGAACCTATATGCAAAGAATGGAATGAAAGCGGTTACTTCTGATCTTGCCTTTTATTTAAAACAAGTCCATTAGATGGAATGTCATATTAATGTTAATTTGAATAGCCTAATATACTGAAAATACAAAAAAGAGGAATGGAATTTTTAATTTATTTCCACTTGATGAAGCATTGAGTTGATATCAAGTGATTTTTGAAGTAACCTAATAAGTAACCTCTATACCATGGATTTTTTGGGGGGGGAAAGTTGCTCAGTGAGGTTTGATTCACCTTATCTGCAGGAGTAGCTAGATATTCAAAGCATCCAGAAAGACTTAAGTATCAATAATTAAGTCGATGAGAAATACGAGAAACGAGTAATCTCCTTATCAGCTCCACTTAGGGCTAGATTTAGGATTTAGAAATGTCAAAGTTGAGTACTGGCTGTGGCTTCATTTCTTGTTTTCTCTGGAACAAAGGCATTTAGTCCAGCACTCCTGTGAGATAAGAATTTGATGTATTAAATGAATGCAGCAACTCCATCCACACTGGTGGCACACGCGGTAGAGAATTGATTTTATTTATTGGCAAAAACAAAGTCACTCTTTAATGAATAGTAGACAGATATTTCCAAGAAATACCTTTTGTTTTTAACCTCCTCCTTTGCTTTTTAACCATTGGCTGGCAAACCAATGACTCACTGGTCAAGGATAAAAATTGAATTGATGGAAGTCATGGGTTTACTCTTAAAGAAACTAATTCAACTTCATTCACATTTTTGTTTAAAGAGCCAGCGTAGTGAATCTTGGAGCTGTAATTAAATGAAGGAAAATGATTATTGATTTTGTTGCATTCAGAAACTGCAAACACACTTCAAAAGGCTGTAGTCTGTTGTCCTTTGTATGGTCCCATCACCACCTCAGCTTTGCATGACTAATTTGTATCTTAAATTATTTTATTGCCCGGAATAGAACAGCTCAGAGAAGTCTTTCATAGAAAGGCTGCCAATAAAGTTCCCCAAAGACCTTTTAAACCTGTGAAGTAAATAAACACAACATAGGGAAATATACTGATGTTATTCAGGGTGTGCAGTTTTTAATCCCCTACATGTAATTTCAGGGTGAGATTAGCTGTAAACAGACTCAAATTATGAATACAATATTTTAAAAGTCTCTTCCAGAAAAAACTCTTAAGATATCATGCACATAAATGTATTTTATACTTAGATACAAAGACAATTTCAACATCAGTGCTGTACTTCTATAAGGTTTATTGAAATCAATTTTCTGTACATTTTTGATCATGTATATAACTACAAAACAAAGCTTTTAAATGTTTTTATTCTGTAATTTTGGCATTAGTGTGGTGAATATTCAGAGTATAATACAAAACAAATGACCTTAAAACTCCTAATTGGAGGTCGTGTGTGTGTGTTTATGTATATGTGTATATATATGTGTGTGTGTGTATATATATATATATCTCAAGATATTTAATATTTTGTTAGAAAATAAGTTGTTTCATTTAGACGGTTAATGAGTGAAGAAGTTCATTAAACAGAAAAAACTCAATAAATGTAAAAACTTATATGCTATTTGAAATAAAATTTATCCACATATATTGGTGGGCATTATTGTTTTTAGAGAAGGCCTCCTGATCATTAAAAAAAATTACATATATAAAATGAAAGTTCATGAAAGAAGTACCAGTGTAACACTTGGGCTTAAGGACTGACTCCACCACTTACTAGCTTTTTGACTTTGGGCAAGTTATAAAACATTTTGGGAACCTCAATTTTCTCCTGTGCAATATGTGAATGCTATCTTTCTAATATTTTTAACTTTTTTTATTTTTAGAATCAAAACAGCATGTAAAATACCTGAACTTTGTCAGCTGTTCTCATTATTACTATTCAGTTTTTCTTAGGGTGTTTTAAAAAATCAAAGAATTATTGAAACTTTTGTTTTTCCTTGAGTGTTCTTTACCATGTTGATTATCATTTTTCCTCTTTTTTGAAACACATTATTTGAAGGCTCTGAGTAGTTCACTAATTTATTAATCTAAGAAATATTATTGAATGCCTAATGTGTATGATGAGGATGGCTTAGTCTGGGGGCCTGCAGTAGAAGTGCAGAAAAGTAGATGGATTAAAAGAACTCACATGGAAGTAGGATAGATAGGACTTGATTGATTGTAGGATGTAGGAAAGGAAGAAATAAAACATGCCTTCTAGTCTCAGAGTGTCCTTTAGCTGTAATTTGACTGAATGTTAACTTGTTGTACAGTTAAATGTACACATAACAGTTCATATATGTTAAAAATGGAATAGCTACATAAATGCCATATTATTGCTGATATAAAGGAACATCCATGGAGATGTATGTTGTTCCCTTACTTTAGATTCTTTAGAAACTTTAAATTCTTTAAATGTAAAGAGAATAATCTTCATTTAACAGATTCTTAAGAGATTAATGTGTTCATTTACCCCCAAAATGTTTCCACAATGAGTTTTTAAAAACTTTTGTTACTGAAGTATAGTTGACATACAATATTATATTAGTTTCAGATGGACAACATATTAATTCAACAACTCTATACATTATTCAGTCACCTACAGTGTTATTACAGTATTACTGACTGTATTTCCTATGCTGTACTTTTTATCCCCAAGACTTATTTTATTATTGTAAGTTTATATCTCTTAATGCCCTTTACCTATTTCATCCATTTTCACACCCTCCTCACCTCTGACAACCACCAGTTCTCTGTATTTATGTTTGTTTCTTTTTGCTTTTTTTTTTTTTTAGATTCCACATGAGTAAAACCATATGGTATTTGTCTTTCTCTGAGTTATTTCACAGTATAATGCCCTCTAGGTAAATCCATGTTGCTGCAAATGGCAATATCTCATTCTTTTATGGCTAATACTCCTAATGGTGTGTGTGTGTGTGTGTGTGTGTGTGTGTGTGTGTGTGAGAAAGAGAGAGGGGGTGGGGAGGGGATAATTTATTCATCTGATGAACACTTAGTTTGCTTTCATATTTTAGCTACTATAAATGCTGCAATAAACATAGGGGTACATATCCCTTTCTGAATTAGTATTTTCATTTTCTTTAGGTAAATATCCAGTAGTGGAATTACTGGATCGTATGGTATTTCTAGTTTTAATTTTTTGAGGAAACTCCATATTGTTTTCCATAGTGGCTATACCAACTTACATTCCTGCCAGCAGTGCACAAGGTTTCCTTTTCTCCCATCCTTGCCAACATTTATTATTTCTTGTCTTTCTGATAGTAGCCATTGTGACTGGCATGAAGTGATGTCTCATGTGGATTTAATCTGCATTTTTCTGATGATTAGTAATGTTGAGAATCCTTTCATGTATCTATTGGCCATTTGTAGGTCATATTTGAAAAAAAAAATTAGGTCCTCTGCCCATTTTTTTAATTGGATTTCTTTGGTGTTGAGTTGTATATGTTCTTCAATATATTTTGGATATTTACCCTTTATCAAATACATCATTTGCAAATATCTTCTCCAATTTACTAGGTCACCTGTTTCTTTTGTTGATGGTTTCCTTCATTGTGGAAAGACTTTTTATTTTGGTATAAGTATACTAGGTTTTTATTTTGTTTCTCTTGCCTGAGGAGACCTATCCATAAATATAGTGATAAAGCCAATGTCCAAGATAGTACTGCCTATGTTTTCTTCTAGGAATTTCATGGTTTCAGTTCTCACATTTAGGTTTCTAATCTATTTTGAGTTTAAGTTACATAACCTTTTTAAAATATATTTTTAAAAAATTGTATAGTTGACACACAATGTTACACTATTTTCAGGTATACAAGGTAGTGATTCAACTTCTCTATACATTATGCTATACTCAGAATAGGTATAGCTATTACTGTCATTACGATATCATTGACTATATGTTCTTTATACTGTGCCTTTTATTCCTATGGTTTACTCATTCCAGAACTGTAAGTCTATATCTCCCACTCCACTTCCCTCTGGCAACCATCAATTTGTTCTCTGTATTTATAGGTCTGTTTCTGTTCTTTGATTTTTTATATATATATTCCACATATATGTGGAATGATATGGTATTTCTTTCTCAGTCTGATTTATTTTACCTAGCATAATGGGTCCATTCATTTTGTCCATCCATGTTGGCCTAATGGCAAAAATCTCATCCTTTTTTATGGCTGCATAATACTTGTGTGCGTTGGGGTGCCTGGGTGGCTCAGTCATTGAGCGTCTGCCTTCCACTCAGGTCATGATCCCAGGGTCCTGGGATCGAGCCTCACATCGGGCTCCCTGCTCCGCGGGAGGCCTGCTTCTCCCTCTCCCACTCACCCTGCTTGTGTTCCCTCTCTCACTGTGTCTCTCTCTGTCAAATAAATAAATAAAATCTTAAAAAAAAAATAACAACAAAAAAATACTTGTGTGCACACAGATGTGCACGCGCATGCGTGTGTGTAGACACATCTTCCTTGTCCATTTGGTTTTTTCATATCTTAACTATTGTAAATTATGCTGCAGTAAACTTAGGGGTGCTTATATCTCTTTGATTTATAACTCAATACCAAAAAAACCCCCAAACAATCTGATTAAAAATGGGGAGAAGACAAATAGACATTTTTTCAAAGAAGGTATGCAGATGGCCAACAGACACATGAAAAAAATGATCAGTATCACTAATCATTAGGGAAATACAAATCAAAACCACACTCAGGGGATGTCACCTTACATCTGTCAGAATGACTTAAAAAGACAACAGATGTTGGTAAGGATGGAGAGAAAAGGGAACTTTTGTGCACTTAGTGGGAATGTAAATTGGTACAGCCACTGTAAAAACAGTATAAAGTTTCCTCAAAAAATTAAAAATAAAAATACTATATGACCCAATAATTCCACTACTGTGTATTTACTCAACAACATTTTGAGTTTATTTTTGAACATGATCTAAGAAAGTGATCCAGTTTCATTCTTTTGCATGTAGCTCTCCAGTTTTCCCAACACCATATATTGGAGAAACCATCTTTTCCCCATTATGTATTTTTGTTATGGATAAATTGACTATATAATTGTGGGTTTATTTCTGGGCTCTCTATCCTGTTTCATTGATATGTGTGTATTTTTGTGTCAGTACCAGATGGTTTTAATTACTATAGCTTTGTAGTATTTCTTGAGATCTTGTATTGTTAAAAGTCCAGCTTTGCTCTTATTTCTCAAGATTGCTTTGGTTATTCGGGGTCTTCGTGGTTCCATACAAATTTTAGGATTATTTGCTCTAGATCTATAAAAAATGCTATTTGTATTTTGATAGGGATTGCACTGAATCTGTAGATTGCTTTCGGTAGTATGGGTAGTATGGGCATTTTAACAGTATTCTTCAAATCCATAAGCTTGAGGTATCTTCCCATTTGTTTGTGTCATCTTCAATTTCTTTCAACAATGTCTTACACTTTTCAGAGTATAGGTCTTTCACCTCCTTGGTTAAATTTCCAGATATTTTGTTCTTTTTTGGTGCAATTTTAAATGGGATTATTTTCTTACTTTCTGATACTTTGTCATTAGTATATAGAAACAAATTTCTGTATATTAATTTTGTATCCTGTAACTTTATTGAACTTTAATAATTTTTGGTGGAATCTTTAGGGTTTTCTATATATAGTATTATGTCATCTGCAAATAATGAAGAGTTTTACTTCTTCCTTACCAATTTGGATGGCTTCTATTTCATTTCATTGTCTGATTGCTGTAGCTGGTACTTCTAGTACTATGTTGAATGTGTTGGAAGTGAAAATCCTTGTCTTGTTCCCAATCTTAGAAGAAAAGCTTCCAGCTTTTCACTATTGAGTATAATGTTAACTGTAGATTTTTTGTATAAGGCCTTTATTGTGTTGAACTATGTTCCCTCTAAGACCACTTTGTTGAGAGTTTTGTCATGAAGGATGTTGAATTTTGTCAGAATTTTTTGCATTTGGTTCTTAGCCTTCAGTTTCACATGGATTTGAAAAGAATGTGTAATCTAGTTTTGAATCTAGTTTTGAATGGAATGGAATGATCTATATATTTGTGGTTATTGAAACATCCTTGAATCCCTGGTTTAAATCCCATTTGGTCATGGTGAGTGATACTTTTAATACATTGTTTAATTCAGTTTGCTGATATTTTGAAGATTTTTGAATCCATGTTCATCAGATATATTGGCCTGTAGTTTTATATTTTTTATAGTGCCTTGGTTTTAGTATCAGGGTAATTCAGGGTAATGCTGGTCTTGGAGAATAAAATGGGAAGAATTCCCTTCTCTCTTGTTTTTTGGAATAGTTTGAGAATATTATTAACTCTTCTCTAATGTTTGGTAGAATTCATCTGTAAATCCATCTGGTCCTGGACTTTTGTTTGCGAGGTTTTTTTTAAATTATTACTATTTTTAAAATTTTTTATTAACATATAATGTAATATTTGTTTCAGGGGTAGAGGTCTCTGATTCATCAGTCTTACACAACACACAGCACTCACCACAACACCTACCCTCCCCAATGTCCATCACCCAGCCTGTTTCCTTTGTTGTGCAAAAGCTTTTTATCTTGATGAAGTCCCAATAGTTCATTTTTGCCTTTGTTTCCCTTGCCTTTGGAGATGTGTCTAGCAAGAAGTTGATACAGCTAAGGTCATAGAGGTTGCTGCCTGTATTCTCTAGGATTTTAATGGATTCCTGTCTTAAATTTAGGTCTTTGATCCATTTTGAGTTTATCTTTGTGTATGGTGTAAGAAAATGGTCCAGTTTCATTCTTCTTCATGTGGCTGTCCAATTTTCCCAACACCATTTGTTGAAGGGATCGTCCTTTTTCCATTGGACATTCTTTCCTGCTTTGTCGAAGATTAGTTGACCATAGAGTTGAGGGTTCATTTCTGAGTTCTCTATTCTGTTCCATTGATTTGTTTTTGTGCCAGTACCATACTGTCTTGATAATTACAACTTTGTAATAGAGCTTGAAGTCCAGAGTTGTGATGCCACCAGCTTTGCTGTTCTTTGTCAACATTCCTTTGGCTATTCAGGGTCTTTTCTGGTTCCATACAAATTTTAGGATTATGTGTCCCAGTTCTGTGAAAAAAAGTTGATGGTATTTCGATAGGGATTGCATTAAATGTGTAGATTGCTCTAGGTAATATAGACATTTTAATATTCTTCCAATCCATGAACGTGGAACTTTTTTCCATTTCTTTGTGTCTTTTTCAATTTCTTTCATGAATGTTCTATAGTCTTCTGATTACAGGTCCTTTACCTCTTTGGTTAGATTTATTCCTAGTTATCTTATGGTTTTGGGTGCAGTTGTAAGTGGGATTGACTCCTTGATTTCTCTTCTATCTCATTGTTGGTGTATAGAAATGCAACTGATTTCTGTGCATTGATTTTTATATCCTGCCACTTTACTGAATTCCTGTATGAGTTCTAGCAGTTTTGGGGTGAAGTCTTTTGGGTTTTCCACATAAAGTATCATATCATCTGCAAAAAGTGAGAGTTTCACTTCTTTGCCAATTTGGATGCCTTTCATTTCTTTTTGTTGTCTGATTGCTGAGGCTAGGACTTCTAGTACTATGTTGAATAGCAGTGGTGATATGGACATCCCTGCCATGTTCCTGACCTTAGGGGGAAAAGCTCTGTTTTTCCCCATTGAGTATGATATTCACTGTGGGTTTTTCATAGATGGCTTTTATGATATTGAGGTATGTACCCTCTATCCCTACACTGTGATGAGTTTTAATCAAAGATGTTGTACTTTGTCAAATGCTTTTTCTGCATCTAGTGAGAGGATCATATGGTTCTTGTCCTTTCTTTTATTAATGTAGTGTATCACATTGATCTGTAGATGTTGAACCACCCTTGCAGCCCAGGAATAAATACCACTTGGTCATGGTGAATAATCCTTTTACTGTACTGTTGGATCCTATTGGCTAGTATTTTGATTATTAAGTTACGTTACTAGTAATTGGTCTGTTCAAATATTCCTTTTTTGTTGTTTTTTTTTTTTTTTTTGAGAGAGAGAGAGAGAAGGAGTGAGCACCCATGAGTGGGGAGAAAGAGGGGAGGAGGGAGAGAAAAGAGAATCTTAAGCAGATTCCATGCTAGGAGGGGTTCAATCTCATGACCTTAAGATCATGACCTGAGCCAAAATCAAGAGTCAGATGTTTAACCAACTGAGCACTCCTTAAATATTCTATTTCTTCCTGGTTCAGTTTTGGGAAATTGTATGTTACTAGGAATTTATCCATTTTATGTAGGTTTTCCAATTTATTGGCATACAATTTTTCATTGTAGTATTACATTTATTTGTATTCATGTTGATTGTTACTTTCATTTCTGATTGTATTTACATTCTCTTTTTCTTGATGAGTCTGACTTAGTTTATTAATTTTATTTTTGCAAGGAAATAGCTCTTGGTTTCATTGATCTTCTTCCCCCCCCGCCTTTTTTAAAATTTCTTTTCCTTTTAGTTTTGCTCTTACCTTTGTTATTCCCTTCCTTCTAACTTTGGGTTTTGTTATTTTTCTAGTTCCTTTAGGTGTAAGGTTAAATTGTTTATTTTAGATTTTCTAGTTTTTTTGAGATAGGCCTGTATTGATAGCAGCTTTTCTTCATAGACCCTTTTGTTGTTTAATACCACATTGTTTGGCCTCCATATGTTCATGGTTTTGTCTAGTTTTTTTTTTTCCTTGTAATTTCTTGTTTCATACCTTTTTGTGGTTGGAAAAAATGCTCAATATGATTCTAATCTTCCTTAATTTATCAAGACTTCTTTTGTGGCCTAACATGTGATCTCTCCTGAAGACTGTTTTACACGGACTTGAAAAGAATGGGTAGTCTGTAGTTTAATAGAATGGTCTCTATATATTTGTTAATTCTGTTTTGCCTAATGTGTTGTTCAAAGCCATTGTTTACTTACTGATTTTTTTTTTTCTGCCTGAATGATCTGTCTACTGATGTGAGGTGTTAAAGCCCCCTACTATAATGGCATTACTGTCATTTTCTCCTTTTATGTTTGTGAATATTTGCTTTGCATATTTAGGTAATCTTATGATGGGTGCACAGATATATATACAATTGTTATAACTCCATGTTGGATCAATCCCTTTATCATTATATAATGATTTTCTTTGTCTCTTGTTACAGTCTTTGCTTTGAAATCTGTTTTGTCTAAGTATTGCTACCTTGGCTTTTTTGTGTTTTTCCCCATGTCCATTAGCATGGAATATCTTTTTCCATACCTTTACTTTCAATTTATATGTCTCTTTAGATCAGATGTAAATCTCTTGTAGGCAGCATACAGATGGGTTTTGTTTGTTTGTTTTTAAGATTTTATTTTTATTTATTTGACAGAGAGAGAGAGAGAGTACAAATAGGCAGAGCGGCAGGCAGAGGGAGAGGGAGAAGCAGGCTCCTCACTGAGCAGAGAGCCTGATGCAGGGTTCAATCCCAGGATCCTGGGATCATGACCTGAGCTGAAGGCAGATACTTAACCAACTGAGCCACCCAGGCACCCTGAGTTTTGTTTTCTTATCCATGCAGTCACCCTAAGTCTTTTGATTGGAGCATTTATACCATTTATGTTTAAAGTAATTATTGATAGGTATGTATTTATTGCCATTTTGTTTATTGTTTTCTGGTTGTTCTTGTAGTTCTTTGTTCCTTCTTTTTCTCTTGCTATCTTCCCTGTGACTTTAGTGTTATGGTTGGATTCTTTTATTTTGGGGGTTTTTTGGTTTGTGGTTACCATGAGGTTCATATTTAACATCCTAAGTATAAAGCAATCTATAGTAAGCTATTTAGTGATGGTTGCTTAAGTTCACATATTTTACATCTTTTTATTTTGTGGATCTCTTAACTAATTTTTAGATAAAATTGATTTTACTATTTTTGTCTTAACCTTCATGCTAGCTTTATAAGTCACTAACATATCTTTATTGTATATTTGCTTTTACTTAAGAAATTTGTTCATTTTATAATTATCTTAATTATGATTTTGACCATTTCTTTTCCACTTAAGTCCTTTAAACATTTCTTGTATGGTTTAGTGGTGATAAATTCCTTTAACCTTTATTTGTCTAGTATGCTCTTTATCTCCCTGTCAATTTTGATTGATAATCTTGCTGGGTAGAGTATTCTTCATTTTTATTTTTCTTCTCAGCTGGTTGACTATATTCCACTCCCTTTCAGCCTGTCAAGTTTCTGCTGAAAAATCAGCTGATAGATTTAGGAGGTTTCTCTTGTCTGTAAATTTTTGCTTCTCTCTTGATGCTTTTAATATTCTTTATCTTTAATCTTTTTATTTATGTGTCTTTGTGTGGACCTCCTTGGGTTTCCTTTATTGGAGTTCTGTGCAAGGATATCTGATTCCTTCCCCATATTAAGTAAGTTTTTAGCTATTTCTTTCAATGAGTTTTGTCTCTTTCTCTCTTCTCTGAACCTATATAAGTCAAAATTAGTACATTTGATATTGTCCCAGAGATCCCTCAACCTATCCTCATGTTCTCATGATTTAAAATTCTTTTTTTCTTCTTCTTTTTTTTTTTTTCTGCTTTTCAGCTTGGTGCTTTCCAGCACCCTATCTTGCAGATCTTTGATTTATTCTTCTGCCTCTAATCTGTTGAATCCTTCTGCATATTTTTCATTTCAGTTATTGTATTCTTTAACTCTGGTTCTTTTTTTGTATTTTCTATCTCTTTGTTAAAGTTCTGCTGAGTATCTACTTAGGTGCAGTGAGCATCTTTGTGACCATTACTTTAAACTTTTCATCAGATTGCTTTTTTTTTTTTTTTTTAGTTTTATCATGTTACTCTGTTTGGAGCATATTCTTGTCTCTTCATTTTGTTAGACTTTGTTTGTTTCTATAATTAGATAGGATAGATACTTCTCCTAGTATTGAGGGGATGGCCTTATGTAGGAATATCTCCTGTGTAGCCTGCATGTAGCTGGCAGCAATGGCTGGCTGGCTGGCTGGAATTGCAGTGGGTGCACACTGGGATTTCTGGGGTACTCTGCCCTGGGGACACCCTGTTGAGTTGGCTAGAGCTTAAGTGGGCACAGGCCAGATGGCCTAGGGGTGCTCCACACAGGGGACACCCTAGCAGGATTTTTAGAGCTTCAGCAGGTGCAGGCTAGGAGGTCTGGCGGTGCTCCACATAGGGGATCTCTGGTGAGTGAGTCATCTGGGGCTGAAGCAGGTGCAGATGTATTCCAGTGTTTTGTGCCTATGTTGCATTGGTGAGATGGCGGGATCTATAGTGGGTTCTGTCTGGGGGTGTCCTGGCTATACACTGTTCTGGGGCTACTTTGTAGGGACCTCTGGAGCTTGAGTGAATGTGGGTGGTGGAACCTGCCTTGAGAGGGAGATGGCTGGGGCTGGTATAGATTGGGATCCAGGGACTCACTGAGACAAGTGGCTGGCCAGGGTGCCCATACACTGTTTTCATCTATGCTATCAAGCTGGAAGGAAATGTAAAGAGTGAAACTTGCCAGTCTCTCCCTACTCTAGAGAGCATCCTTCAGCTTCCCTGTAGTTTGGCAGATGCTCCAGGGCTATTTCTTTTAAGTTTTAGTTGCCCCTTTAAACTGTGTGTGTGTGTGTGTGTCAGGGTAAATGAGTCTACTTCCAGTCCCTCAATACTGCCCCTCCCCACTGCAGTTTTGCATCATCAGGGGTGGGGTTCCCATGGTTTCTGTGTCTCCATCTCTCTTGCCTTTTTCTCTGTCCTTGGTTGTGCAGAATTTGTTCAGCCAGCTTTCTGTCCTTCTTCAAGAGGAACTACACTGTTTATATGTGTAGATTTGGTGTGTCCATGGAGGAGGTAAGTTCAGGGTCTTCCTTTGTTGACATCTTTGACCCTTCCCCTTATATAATGTTGTGTTGTAAAATTTTCAGACCATATTGCCTTCAGACTCTTCTCAAAATGGTGCCATATTTTGATCCTTTAGATTTGTAGAAATTTGGGGCTGCCAGTCTAGCTCAGTTGGTTAAGTGTCTGACTCTTGATCTCAGCTCAGGTCTTGATCTCAGAGTTTTCAGTTCAAGCCCTATGTTGGTCTCCATGCTGAGCATGAGCCTACTTAAAAACAAACAAACAAAAACAAACAAACAAAAACAACAAAGAGTGAAAGAGAGAGAGAATTTGTAGAAGTTAATACTGTTGCTTAGGAAACTGGTGGGAAGAATAGTAACAGACATGGTTGGTGCTTCAGATTAGGAGTGTTTTCAGGAGCAATTAAGGTATTTAACTTACTTTAGTAGGTTTATAAACACTATGTGCTCCTAAATACTTGAAAACTGTAAAGGTTAAAAAAAAAATCTGGCATCATTTCAGAAAAGTGCATGCTTCCACTCACAATCCCCTTGTCAGTTGAACAGCACTCAATGTATTCAAAATTATAGCTATTACAGAAGAAATTGCAAGTTAAATACAGGGAAGTGTATGAACTATATTTATCACCAACACAGTGCTAAGCACTACCCATCCAAGTAAGATACTATGAGCAAAAGTCATAGAAACTGTAACACCTGTGTCTCATTTGATATTTCCTCCCATTTTTATGGCATGATCCTAACATTAATCTCTTAAGCAAATACAGTCCTCTCCCTTCCCCCAGGTTGGTGGGTACTTACTAAACACCTATTAGTCCCTATCACCAGAATTTTGCTGAATGAATGTATTTCTTTGGTGTTAGTTGTGATCTCTCCTCTTCTTATAATTGTTTGTATTTCTTTGGTGTTGGTTGTGAGAATGAATGTAATATACAGTATTGTCTGGTGATTTGAGATTGGTTTGTTTATACTAAGTGACATTCTTTGGCACTTTTTTTTCCCAAATAGTTTATACATATTGAAATTAGATCCTAATCTTCTTTGGATTTATTGAGTATCACACAATTAGACACTATCTTTTCTCTTGGATAGGGAATACCTCTCTTTATCCAATACTTTAATAGTGGCAAGAGAAATGAGGATAACATGGATAATTACAATCTACAAAAACGTTAAGAATTCTCAAACTCTTTCAAGCAATATTTAAGTTCTTTTTTCATCAGTGTTTCACAAGAGCTGTCAAAAAAAAAGACAATTTTGTTGATTGACCTTCAATTTCATTTTTGTTGTAGATAAACATTATCAGGAAATGGCTTGGGGAAGACTGGTAATTGCAAAGTGAAGAATCAATTGGTCTTCATGATATATGAATTGGAAAATTGGCCCTGTAATCTCAGAGAATTCGCTGAAACTTGGGCAGTTAGTGATCAATAATGGCCATGCATACAAATGTACGTGGTTCCAGGAAACTAGCAAACTAGACAATGTAGAAACTTGCTTCTTCCACTAATCCACAGATACTTTGTTCTTAAATTCTTCTTATCCATATTATACCATATTAAGAATTTCTCTGGATAATAAATTCCACAAATACTAAGATCCTGTTTTGCTTAGCAGTGTATTCTTAGCATAACGCCATGTCTGGCACAGCATAAATATTTTCTATTAATATATTCCAATCCATAACTATAGCTTTATCATCTAGTAGATGATTACTGTAACTTGTTTAACACTATAGCATGGAGTTATCACTTTAAAAGTATATCCTTACTTTTATCATTTTATGATGGAGCCTAATCATTGAATTCCTGTTGATCCATTACAGAATGCACTGGTTCAGTGTAAATTCTTAGACACTAGCATATTTTTTATGAGAACTTGTACATGGAGTTTAAACTCTAAGCCTCAGGGTTTTTTTCCTTTAATTTTTTAAGAAGGTGATCATAATTTTACTTCTATAATTAACTATGTTAGGGATTAGATGGGCTTTATCTTGCAGAAATTTCCATATTAAAGTGGCCAGTATTTTTTAAGCTCTAAATGGGTGTCATCAACAATAGTGTTTCAGAATAAAAACAAATCTGTTTCTTAATTTTAGGATTCTGAATATTGAAGTGCTTTACACTGGTCTCAAAATGCGATTTTATTGGATTCTTGCTGGCTACAGAACATACTTTTATAGAACTATAGATAACAGTTATGCTCAAGAGTCAGAGAATAGACCGTAACATGACATTTTAGTCATGGAAAGGGAGGAGTGAAAAACAACTGCCACAATGAAATATTTGTATCTGCTTTTTCTAATGTGCTTCAAGGAATTAAATACCTCAGGCTGTAACATTCTGGAGGTTCTTTATGCCACTTTTCATATTCCAAAAAGATCTTCAGGAAAAGTCACCTTGAGTGTTATTACCAATACTCTACAAATTGCTGTGTGTGGAAAATTGTGTAGAAGACTGTCAAACCAGTTTTTTGCTGATGAGACACTGTGTAACTACATACTTTAACATCACTACTGACCTGGTTAAAGTAAAACAGCCTTGGCTTCTATATCTTCTGAGAAGAACATCTGAGCATGTTTTCCATAGGGATAGGTTATGTGAGGCTAGATTTTAATGTTGACTTGGGAAACAGAAATTTTCAATTGTGGGAATATCTGATTCTGTTAGTCCTCAACACACAAAAGATTCAATCTACATCACATTAGAAAATATGTTATTATTGTGTAAACATTATAAGAGATGAAGATTTATAATGGTAAAAGTGCTGTTTTAAAGAAATATTTGTAGGAAACGTTCAGCCAATTAAATTTCACTAGGAGGAGATAAATAGAAATGTGAAATAACACAGAAAATATTCACGGGGTACATTTAGCAGTCAACCCTGTTTGTTTTCTGGTGTACCATACTTAGAGCATTCTCTATCAAAAAATATTTTAAAATGGTCTTTTTATAGGTTCATACTTCTTATAGTTACAGTCTTGCCAACCTGTTTATGGGACTGGTTCCACAATATTAAATAATTGTGAAATGTATACTTTTTATTTACTGGAAGATACTAATTTAATTATATTTTTGATATTGAGCTATTATAAGGACATTAAGTTGGAGATTTCAACATGGTTTGTACTAACATCCTAAATATTAGTAATGCTTAGTAGTTCACCTTAAATTTAAATTAAATTGACAAAGACTGGGCAATTTAATAAGTTTGCCTTGTAGAAATTGAAGGAGGATATATAAAATCTAATGATAACCCAGAAGGTAGTTTCAGTTAAGATCGTATAAAAGAGACCATTGAGATCTAAACCAAATGGAAACACTATTTGTTGTTTGATAATTTGCACTTAGATCTCATTTTCAAGAGTTGTGAAATTCTTTCTGGTCTCTAATTTTGACTTTTAGTGGTAGGTAATTTTATTGGCCTGTTTTTACCTCTCTCAGATTCTTAATCTAACATCAGCTTTCAACTATATTTATTAAATTGATTTGAGAAAGCACAAAGGTATTTTAAATGACAGGTGATCATAAAGTTTTTATAATTTACATTTTAATATGTATCTATAATTCAATTAAAAGTACTGAAACAACTCTATATAATAAAGAGCTAAGAAATAATCTAACTTCTTCTGCAGATGTTCAATTCTGTGCTCCATATATTTAAATCCATACCAAGCAAAACACTAATTTTTGAAAATCTTTTCTTTCTCAAAACTTTCTTAGAGAAGTGAAATAGCATTGACAGCTAAATGTTCAGTTTTCAAAAAAAATTTCTTAGAGTTACAGGCTGTGTAAGGAATGGATAGACTGAGAGATGAGATTTCAAAACATGCTTCAGTTATTTACAATTCTCAAAATGAGTTTTTCTATTCATTGGACCTATTTCTTTCAGCATGAATTTTTACTATTTCCTTTAATTTCAAAGATATTGAGTAAAATTATTTATGACAATAATACTTAGTACTTTTGATAAGGAATCCAGAGTTGTACTATATAGTATAGAATGTCACCCAAATAGTGTTATTTTCCTTTTAAATGTTTTTTATTTATATTCTCAAACACAGATCTGATTTATTTAACTACAGATTAGTTTTCTTGCTCTAAAACTCTCTAAATGCATAATATGTACTTTTATTAACCTGGCTTCTTTTGCTTAGAAGCATGTTTGCATGTTGTAGAGTTGGTCTATACTTATTACATATTTTATTTTGAGTAATATATTGTATGAATAAACAAAACATATTTATCAGTTCATCAATTGATCTTTGTTTTGGGCTGTTTCTAGTTTGGGCCTGATAAGAATACACTATTTAAAAGTCAAAAAAAAAAAATAAAAGAATAAAGATTATTCTGTTAAAATAACACATTGTCCAAAGTTATTAGCTAGTACTAACCTAATAGACTACCAGCTATACTTTTAAATTTCTCTATTTTCTAAATTTTCTCCATCCTGTTTTTACATTTATCAGTACTTCACCATTTTGTCAGTTTCTTTCTCTAGCAGCTCATCTTTCAATTCTAATTTGACATTTTGTTAATTTTCTCATACATTCAAGTATTTATTGATTTATTAGTATGTGGAAGATATGGTTCACTGACTAAAATGGGTTGCAAGAGTCTGAGGGCTCCTCTGAATAAAGAGCTTACTTTAACATCAATTTTGGGAGATGAGAAGACACAAGTATTTGTGTCTTGATAGGAAAAGTAGCCACAAAGGGACTCTAAGAGAGTTGTTTTAATCTCTCTAAGAGAGATGTTTTAATGTTCTCTTAAAATGGTACTGTTAAAATTTGATAATTGAAGTAACAAACTCATATGCTAATCCATTGGTTCAGTAATCCTAGGGCACCTCCAAAACCAATTCAGTGGAACCAAACTATACTACTAGTTATTGTAGTCTTCACTGCCACACACACATTTACAGGAGAAAAAAGAAGTCAGTTCACTTGACAAAATTCTTGATGAAATACTAAAAAATTTACTAAATCTCAACCCTTATTAATATTTCTAATTCTTTCTAAGATTCTACATTATGAAATGGGAAAGACACAATGCATTTTGCTTAATAGCAAAGTTCAAGGTTTACCTGGAAGAAAAGCACATTGTTTAATTTGCAAGCTTAACTAGCCACTAGCCTGGCAACTAATTTTTGTTTTTTTAAGATTTTATATATTCATTCAAGACAGAGAGAGAGAGTATGAGCAGGGGAGAGGGAGAGGGAAAGGCAGACTCCCCACTGAGCCAGGAGTGCGACCTGGGGCTCAATCCCAGGACCCCGAGATCATGACCCCAACTGAAGGCAAACTCTTAACCATCTGAGCTACTCAGGTGCTCCCTGGCAACTAATCTTTAAGAAACTCTCACTTGCATATTTTGTAGTGCTACAAAAACCTTCCACAGACATCTGGAATGTCTTGTAACTATTTTCCAGCTGAATATCTGCATGGAGCTTCATATACTTTAACAATAAGAAACTCAACAGATGAAATGCTGAAGCAGATAGAAGGAGTTAAACATCTTAAGCTATAAATTGAAGAGATTTAATCTTAATAAGTTGTTTGGGAGAGCATTGCTTTTTAGATGAATGTTATTTATGTTAATATGTAATGGGTTTGTTTTTGTTTAAACTGAGTAAATATTTTTTAGAGTTCTTAGTTTGAATCTAATCGAGTAAATACTAATAGCTATAACCCACAAACAAAAGCTCTTCTGGGTTCTGAATATTGTAAGGGTATGAAGGTATCCTAATTATATCTTCTTTTATCTATTTGAATCAACAGCCTATTTTTTGACTTTACCAGTGTTTTTCCTTTTCCTAGGAATTCTATCAACTTATCAGTAAAGTAAAATTACACTCCTTTAAAAAAAAATTTTAGAAAACTCTTCTTGTGAGAATTATCCATTCATTCGCCCAATATATTTGTCTACAAAGTGTCAGGCCTGGTACCAGCAGCTAACACTTTGTTAAGCTTATGTGAACCTCTTTCAGCTTCATCCAGATGTTCTTCATCACATTATAGCCTGCATACCTGTTTCCATATCTGCCACTCCATTGGACACTAACTCACTAGTCATCTTTAATCAGCACTGACTTTGATATAGAATATGTATACAATAAAGGTTTCTTGAAATATTATAATTTTGTTTCACTCTTACATGAAGGTTTTATAGTAATTTCCAAAGACAATAATTTACATTAGATCTAGTAGGAAGTTTGTTGAGACTAAGAAAACCAGGTCACAGAAATATGAAATGATTTATCACTACAGTTTAAGCAAAGTTTAAAACACAAAATTTTTTTCTCTAAGTACAAAAGAGTATATCTGAACTACAGCCATGTAGATAGTTATATGTGGCTACAGTTGCAGAGATGATAGTGATGTAGCCATAAGGCAAGGTATGCCAGCAACCACCAGATAATGGATGAGGCAAGGAACAGATTGTCCCCTAGGGGCTCTGGAGGTTATGCAGCCCTGCTGATACCTTGATTTCCACCCAGTGAAACTAATGTTAGACTCTGGGCATCAGAACTGTAAGAGAGTAAGTTGTGTTTTAAGCCCCCAAGTTTGATAATTGCTTATAGCAGCCATAGGAAACTAATACAGATAAGGACAAATAAAACTCTGTATACTCTATAAAGTGCTCAAGTAGTGGTTAAAAGTGCTTGATCAAATACACTTTCCATTTGTTTGTATCCTATTCAATTTCTTTCAGCAATGTCATAGTTTTCAGAGTATAGATCTTTCACCTCCTTGGTTAAATTTCTTGTGTATTTTATTCTTGATGAAATTGTTAATAGGATTGTTAATTTCTCTGATACTTTGTTAGTGTATGGAAATGTAAAATATTTCTGTATATTTTTTATCCTGTAACTTTACTGAATTCACTTAGTCTAATAGTTTTTTGGGGGTATTTTTAGGGTTTTCTATATATACTGTTATGTCTGTATATACTCACCGTTTTCTTTCCTACCAATTTGGGTATCTTCTTTCATGTTTGATTGCTGCAGCTAATATTTCTAGTAACCTTGAACAGAAGTGTCAAGAGTGAACATTCTTACCTTCTTGATCATTGAGGAAATGCTTTTCCGCTTTCACTGTGGGATTTTCGTATATGGCCTTTACTGTGTTGAGATATGTTCCCACAAAACCCACTTTGTTAACGGTTTTTATCATGAATGGATGTTGAATTTTGTCAAATGCTTTTTTTTTTTTGCATCTATTGAAATTATCATATGGTTCTTATCCTTCATTTTGTTAATGTGCTATATCACATTGATTTGTGGATATTGAATCAACCTTGCCTCCCTGGAATAAATCCCATTTGACCCTGGTAAATGATCCTTTTAATGTATTATTGAATGCAGTTTGATAGTATTTCATTGAAGATTTTTGCATCTATGTTTATCAAGGATATAGGCCTGTAAGTTTTTTGTATAGCCTTTGTCTGCTTTTGGTATCAGGGTAATGGCTGGCCTCATGGAATGAATTTGAAGAATGCTTTTTTCTCTTCTATGTATTTAACCTTCATATATTTGTAGTCTTTCCAGATTTTTCCTTATGGTTTACTTCTAGTTTCATAGCATTGTGGTCAGAAAATATGCATGTTATGACTTTGATCTTGAATTTGTTGAGGCTGTTTTGTGGCCTAATACGTGATCTATTCTGGAGAATGTCCCAATGTGCAATTGAAAAGAATGTGTATTTTGCTCTTTTAGGATGGAATGTTCTGAATATATCTGTTAAATCTATCTGTTCCAGTACGTCATTCAAAGCCAATGTTTCCTTGTTTATTTTCTATTTAGATGATCTGTCCACTAATGTATGTAGGGTTGTTAATGTTCCCTACTATTAACATGTTATTATCAATTAGTTCCTTTATGTTTGTTATTAACTATTTTATGAATTTGAGTGCTTCTATGCTGGATGCATAAATATTTACAATTGTTATATCTTACTGGATTGTCCCCTTTATTATTATATAATGTCCTTCTTTGTATCTTGTCACAGTCTTTGTTTTAAAGTCTATTTTGTTTGATATAAGTATGGCTACTATGGCTTTCTTTTGACATCCATTTGCATGATATTTCTCCATCCTCTCACTTTTAGTCCTCAGATGTGTTTAGGTCTAAAATGAGTCTCTGTGCCTCCTGAATCTGGATATGTTTCCTTCCCTAGATCAGGGACTTTTCAGCTATTTCTTTAATGAATTTTCTGGCCTCTTTTCTCTCTCATAGGAGTCCCAGAAGAAGAATGTTACTATATTTGATTGAGTCACTGAGTTCCCTAAGCCTATTCTCACTTTGCTTAATTCTTTTTTCTCTTTTGTTCAGCTTGGTTACTTTCCATTACTCTGTCTTGCAGGTCACTGATTCCTTCTTCTTCTTCTTCCATATTGCTGTTCATTCCACCAAGCATGTTTCTCATTTTATTTATTGTACTCTTTACCTCTGTTATTCCTTCCTTTTCTCAAGTCCAGTGAGTATTCTTATGATCATTACTTTTCTTCCATGTATGGAAGAAACATTACTTATATCTGTTTCACTTAGATCTCTAGCCATGGCCTTGTCCTGTTCTTTAATTTGGGACCTATTCCTCTGTCTCCTCATTTTGTCTAGATCTCTGTGCCTGTTTATGTGTTAGGAAAGTCATCTATATTTCCTATTCTTGAGGGTAATGGCCTTATGAAGAAGAGGTCCTGTAGTGCCCTGCCATGTGGTGTTCCCTGTTCCCTAGAGCCTGGCACTTCTAGGAGTATTTCCGAAGTGTGCTGCACATGATCTGCTGTTTTGTCCTGGCCACTTTATCCTTTAGGCCACTCACCTGCTCTCTTTGTTGTGGGCAGTGTTTCGTCCCTGGCCTGAATGTGGTGCATGTTACATAGATGTGCTTTGATATCCTTATGAAATGAGACCTGTTGCCACTGCTGCCAGAACTGAGGCATTGTAAAACTCCCATATCTGGAGACATACTTTGAGCAGGGGTTTGGGTTGGTCTTCTGTGGGGAGTATCCTGCTGTGCTGGTACTGAGGAAAGTGTGACTGGGATGGATGGCTCCACCAGAGAGCAGGAGGGTGGGGGTTAGTGTAAACAAGTTCGGTAGTAAGTATAAGTGGTGGGCTGTTTCCTGCAGGTAGACTTGTATTCATGCTGAGGGGTAGGGAAGGGACATGGTTCCTGCCAGTTTCCTTTGTTCCCAGAGTGGTCTCTCTGGTGATGCTGCCTCTCTTCAGATCACTGTCTCCATGCTGTATGACCACGGGCTCTTTGCCCTGCCTTCTCTCAAAGAGCAACACAGTGCCTTCAAAGCTCTCTCCCAGCCAAGTCTTCCGACCTTTAATGCTTCAGGCTTTAAGCCCCACTGGTGCCAGAAGTCATGAAATTGGGCCTCTCTTGCTTTCCAAGCCAATTGTGATGGGTATTTTTTTCCCCATGTGTTCCACTGTGTGCTAGTCTGTCTCTTGCCCTTCTCAGTGACCATGGTTCTTTCCCCACCACAATGGCCATGATCCATTTATCTCCCAAACATATCTTTGCACTTACTCTCTTCTTTGTTGTGGCCTTACCTCTACTTCTTGTTGTGGAGTTTGTTCTGCCAATCCTCAGGTCAATTTCTGGGGTATTTAAGATGATCTGATTGTTACCTAGTGGTATTCGTGGGATGAGGCAAGCCTACTCTGCCTCTCCTACTCTGCCATCACCTTCTTCAAAACTCAAATACATTCTTGATTATTCATCAGAAAAGCAATGTATGAATGGCTAGTAATTGATAAGATTCTTAATTTCTTTTTCTCATTCTGTAATATAGCTGCATTATTTGATGATATACTCCTCCAAAAATTTATATTTTTAGTTGTATATGAATAGTCTCAAACCACAGTAAGATAACCATTTCACACTCACTACTATGACTAAAATATAGATACAAATGTTAGAAAATGTAGAGACTTTGAAAATGTAGAGATACTGGAACCTTCATATATTGCCGATGAAATTATAAAATGGTGCAGCCTTATTGGAAAATACTTGAGCAGTTACTCAAAACGTTAAATGTAGTTACCCTATGACCCAGTAATTCAACTTCTAGATACATACTTAAGAGAATTGAAAACCTACATCAACACAAAAATCTGTGAATAATTGTTCACAGCAACATTATTCATAATAGCTATGAAGTAGAAACAACACAAATGCTCATCAAATTACAAATATAATGTGGTATATACATACCATGGAATATTTGACAATAAAAAGGAATGAAGTATTGATATATGCTACAACATGTTTGAGTCTTGAAATTGTATTAAGTGGAAAGGAGCCAGTCACAAAAGACTACATATCATATGATTATATTTATATGAAATGTGCACAATACTATGGGACAAAAAGTGGTTTCTATGAAATGAGATGGAGTAAAACAAATAGTGACTGATGATAGGTATAGGGTTTCTTTTTGGAATGATGAAATGCCCTTAAATTAGATAGTGTTGTTCTTGAACAACTCTGTGAGCATACCAAAAACCACCAAATTATACATTTTAAAAGGGGGAATTATATGACAATTATAGCTCAATAAAGCTGTTCCTAAAAAAATGGTTTGGTTGGCAATTTTTTAAATTTAATTTGTCTTATTAAACATGCACAGAAATGTCCGAAAAATTTTTGTCTTTCTGTTGTGGGGCCATAAGATCTTGATTTTGAGTAAAGTAATCATATATTTGTCTGATAAGGCAGGCATAAATTTTTCTGAAAGCTGAGTATACTAGAGAAGACCAAAGTGTTACTTTTATGGGGAGAACTGCTTCTGTTTTAAAGGGAGGTGAGTAAGAAAAGCAGAGGTAGAGTAACCAGCATGAGGAAGTCATTATCACTACCCTCCCCAACACACACACACACACCCCATAGATGGAAAAAAAAAAAAAAGCTCAGAGAAATTAAATAACTTCCTCAAAGAACAGCTTACAAATAATTAAACCATGATTACAATCTTGCATAGGAATGTTTAATAAATTATGAGTTAATAAGCTAAAGGTAATGTTTTTATTATGGTGACCAATACATTAGCAAGTTCATGTATATTACTGTGTGGCTAAACTATTTAAAGAACTTCACATTTATTCAGGTATTTAGTTGTCATAACACTATGGGGTATAGACTCTGTTACATCATTTCCATTACTGATGAGGAAACTAAGACAAAAAAAGAATAAATAATTTGATTATAAACAACTGGCCTGGAAAATATACCCAAAGTTTGATTCCAGACCTTATTTTTTCCCCACACTATACTCTGATGCATCTGTGGCATGAAGAATAATGCCTTTTTCCTAGGCACTCAATACATGTTTTCTGTTTTTGTTTTTGTTTTCAATTAAATTGAATGTACAAACCAGTATTTCTAATATCCCTTGCTTTCATCTTTAGTTGAATAAACTAACCAATTTCAGGTCTTAGAATTAAAAATGGGTGAATTATTCACTAAGATTGTTTTTAAGAGTGTTTCATTATCCTATAATTTGTGAAACATTGTATTCTAGGAACCATGTGGGAAATTCACACTACTTTTTAAAATATGTAAGGCATTAAGAGCTAATCCCTGCAATAAGGAAGCTTGCTTAACTTGGTTTAATCCAAACATATTTGACCATATAATCCTTGGGAGCTGGTTATTAAACCCCTTAATATCCTCCAGAACTAAAGGTTTCCAGAACACAAAGCAAAGGTTAAAATACCAAAGTGGAAGTAATTCTGAAAGTTTTCATCATAGACACTGTTTACAAATGGGAAATGTTTATTTTTATTTTTATTTTTTTATTATGTTAATCCCCATACATTACATCATTAGTTTCAGATGTAGTGTTCCATGATTCATTGTGCATAACACCCAGTCCTCCTCAATACCCATCACCAGGCTAACCCATCCTCCCACGCCCCTCCCCTCTAGAACCCTCAGTTTGTTTTTCAGAGTCCATCGTCTCTCATGGTTCGTCTACCCCTCTGATTTCCCCCCCTTCATTTTTCCCCTCCTGCTACATTCTTCTTCTTTTTTTTTCTTAACATATATTGCATTATTTGTTTCAGAGGTACAGATCTGAGATTCAACAGTCTTGCACAGTTCACAGCGCTTACCAGAGCACATACCCTCCCCAGTGTCCATCACCCAGTCACCCCATCCCTCCCAACCCACCCCCCACTCCAGCAACCCTCAGTTTGTTTCCTGAGATTAAGAATTCATCATATCAGTGAGGTCATATGATACATGTCTTTCTCTTTTTGACTTATTTCGCTCAGCATAATACCCTCCAGTTCCATCCACGTCGTTGCAAAGGGCAAGATCTCATTCCTTTTGATGGCTGCATAATATTCCATTATATATATATACCACATCTTCTTTATCCATTCATCTGTCGATGGACATCTTGGCTCTTTCCACAGTTTGGCTATTGTGGACATTGCTGCTATAAACATCGGGGTGCACGTACCCTTTTGGATCCCTACTTTTGTATCTTTGGGGTAAATACCCAGTAGTGCAATTGCTGGATCATATGGTAAAGTGCTCAATATTGCTCGGCATCAGGGAAATCCAAATCAAAACCTCAATGAGATACCACCTCACAGCAGTCAGAATGGCTAAAATCAACAAGTCAGGAAATGATAGATGTTGGCAGGGATGCAGAGAAAGGGGAACCCTCCTACTCTGTTGGTGGGAATGCAAGCTGGTGCAGCTACTCTGGAAAATAGTATGGAGGTTCCTCAAAAAGTTGAAAATAGAGCTAACAAATGGGAAATGTTTTAAATGCATCAATATACATTTCCTGACTAGTGTTTCTTTTTTTAATATAAATTCAATTAAATACATATAATTATTATTAGATTCAGAAGTGGAGTTCAGAGATTCATCAGTCTTACATAATACCCAATGCTCATTACATCGCATGCCCTCCTTAATGTCCATCATCCAGTTACCCCATCTCCCCAATCCCCTCCCCTCCAGCAACCCTTAGTTTGTTTCCTATGATTAAGAGTCTCTTTTGGTTTGTATCCCTCTCTGATTTCATCTTGTTTTATTTTTTTCCTCTCTTCCACTATGATCCTGTTTTGTTTCTTAAATCCCACTTATCAGTGAGATCATATAATTGTCTTTGATTGACTTATCTTGCTTAGCATAATACCCTCTAGTCCCATCCATGTTGTTGCAAATGGCAAGGGTTTTTTTTTTTTTTTTTTATGCCTGGTAGTATTCTATTGTATATATGTATATGTACCACCTCTTCTTTATCCATTTATCTGTCAATGGACATCTGGGCTCTTTCCATAGTTTGGCTATTGTAGACATTGTTGCTATAATCAATGGGGTGCAGGTGCTCCTTTGGATCACTACATTTGGATCTTTGAGGGTAAGTACCCAGCAGTGCTATTGCTGGGTCATTGGGTAGCTGTATTTTCAACTTTTTGAGGAACCTCCATACTGTGTTCCAGAGTGGCTATACCAGCTTGCATTACCACCAACAGTGCAAGATCGTTCCCCTTTCTCCATATTCTTGCCAACATCTGTCATTTCCTGATGTTAATTTAACCGTTCTGACTGGTGTGAGGTGGTATTTCATTGTGGTTTTGACTTGGATTTCACTGATGCCGATTGATGTTGAGCATTTTTTCATGTGTCGGTTGGCCATTTATATGTCTTCTTTGGAGAAATGTCTGTTCCTGTCTTCTGCCATTTCTTGATTGGATTATTTGTTCTTTGGGTGTTGAATTTGATTAGTTCTTTATGGATTTTGGATACTAGCTTTTTATCTGATATGTCATTTGCAAATATCTTCTCCATTCCATAGGTTGCCTTTTAGTTTTATTGATTTTTTCCTTTGTTGTGCAGAAGCTTTTTATCTTGATGAAGTCCCAATAGTTCATTTTTGTCTTTGTTTCCCTTGCCTTTGGGACATGTCTAGCAAGAAGTTGATGTAGCCAAGGTCATAGAGGTTGCTGCCTGTATTCTCCTCTAGGATTTTAATGGATTCCTGTCTTAAATTTAAGTCTTTCATCCATTTTGAGTCTATTTTTGTGTATGGTGTAAGAAAATGGTCCAGTTTCATTCTTCGGCATGTGGCTGTCAATTTTCCTAACACCATTTGTTGAAGACACTGTCTTTTTTTCCATCAGATATTCTTTCCTGCTTTGTCGAAGATTAGTTGACCATAGAGTTGAGGGTCCATATCTGGGCTCTCTATTCTCTTCCATGATTTATGTGTCTGTTTTTGTGCCAGTACCATGCTGTCTTGATGATTTGTAATAGAGCTTGAGGTCGGGGAATTGTGATGCCACCAGCTTTGGTTTTCTTTTTCAACATTCCTTTGGCTATTTGGCATCTTTTCTGGTTCCATGCAAAATTTAGGATTGTCTGTTCTAGTTCTGTGAAAAATGCTGGTGGTATTTTGGTAGGGATTACATTTTAACAATACCTGTTCTTCCAATCCATGAGCATGGAATGTTTTTCATTTCTTTGTGTCTTCCTCAGTTTCTCTCATGAGTGTTCTATAGTTTTCAGAGTACAGATCCTTTACCACTTTAGTTAGGTTTATTCCTAGTTATTGTATGGTTTTTAGTGCAATTGTAAATGGGATTAACTCCTTAATTTCTCTTTCTTCTGTTTCATTGTTAGTGTATAGAAATGCAACTGATTTCTGTGCATTGATTTTTATGTCCTGCCATGTTGCTGAATTCCTGTATGAGTCCTAGCAATTTTGGGGTGGAATCTTTTGGATTTTCCACAGAATATACGTCATCTGTGAAGAGTGAGAGTTTGACTTCTTCTTTGCCAATACAGATGCCTTTTATTTCTTTTCATTTTCTGATTGCTGAGGCTATGACTTCTAGTATTATGTTGAACAACAGTGGTGAGAGTGGACATCCCTTCTGTATTCCTGACCTTAGGGGAAAAGCTCTGTTTTTTCCCCATTCAGAATGATTTTTACTGTGAGCTTTTAGTAGGTGGCTTTTATGATATTGCAGTAGGTTCACTCTATACACTGTGAAGAGTTTTAATCAAGAAAGAATGCTGTACTTTGTCACATGCTTTTTCTGCATCTTGTGAGAGGATCATATCATTCTTGTCCTTTCTTTTATTAATGTATCATATCACATTGATTGATTTGTGAATGTTGAACCGCCCTTGTAGCCCAGGAATAAATCCCACTTGGTCTGGTGAATAATCCTTTTAATGTATTGTTGGATCCTATTGGCTAGCATCTTGGTGAGAATTTTGGCATCCATGTTCATCAGGCATATTGGTCTGTGATTCTCCTTTATGGTGGGGTCTTTGTCTGATTTGGGGATCAAGGTAATGCTGGCTTCATAGAAAGAGTTTGGAAGTTTTCCTTCATTTCTATTTTCTGGAGCGGGTTCAGAAGAATAAGTATTAATTCTTCTTAAATGTTTGATAGAATTCCCCTGGGAAGCCATCTGGGCCTGGGCTCTTGTTTTTTGGGAAATTTTTTATTACTGCTTCAATTTCCTTGCTGGTTATGGGTCTGTTCAGGTTTTCAATTTCTTCCTGTTTCAGTTTTGGTGGTTTATATGTCTCTAGGAATGCATCCATTTCTTCCAGATTGCCTAATTTGTTGGCATATAGTTGCTCATAATCTGTTCTTATAATTGTTTGTATCTGTGGTGTTGGTTGTGATTTATCCTCTTCCATTCCTGATTTTATTTGGTTCCTGTCTCTTTTCTTTTTGAAAGTCTGGCCAGGGGTTTATGAATCTTATTCTTTAAAAGTATCAGCTCCTAAAATCATTGATCTGTTCTGTTCTTTTATTCTGCATCTCAAAGATTTTGAATAGTTGTGTTTTCATTTTCATTTGTTTCCATGAAGTTTTTTAATTCTTCTTTAATTTCCTGGTTGACCCATTCATTCTTTAGTAGGATGCTCTTTAGGCTCCATGTATTTGAGTTCTTTCCAAATTTTCTCTTGTGATTGAGTTCCAGTTTCAAAGTATTGTGGTCTGAAACTATGCATGGAATGATCCCAATCTTTTGGTACTGGTTGAGACCTGATTTGTGACCCAGGATGTGATCTATTCTGGAGAATGTTCCATGTACACTCGAGAAGAATGTGTATTCCGTTGCTTTATAATGGAATGCTCTGAGTATATCTGTGAAGTCCATTTGGTCCAGTGTGTCATCAAAGCCCTTATTTCCTTTTTGCTCTACTGCTTAGATGATCAGTCCACTTCAGTGAGTGGAGTGTTAAAGTCCCCTACTATTATTGTATTATCAATTGTGTTTGTTTAATTTTCTTATTAGTTGGTTTATATAATTGGCTGCTTCCATATTAGGGACATAAATATTTACAATTATTAGATCTTCTTGTTGGGTAGACCCTTTAATTATGATATAGTGTCCTTCCTTATCTCTTATTACAGTCTTTGGTTTAAGATCTATTTTTTCTGATATAAGGATTGCCACCCCATGTTTAGGTCTGCTGACAATCTAATGTTTCTACCCTTGTAGGTTATGGACCTCTTGTTCCAAGCTGCTTTCAGGATTTTCTCTTTGTCTTTGAGATTTGCCAGTTTCACTATTACATGTCAGGGTTTTGACATATTTTTATTGATTTTGAGGGGTGTTCTCTGTACCTCCTGGACTTGAATGCCTGTTTCCTTCCCCAGATTAGGGAATTTCTCTTCTATAATTTGCTCCAATATACCTTCTGCCCCCCCCCTTCCTCTTCTTCTTGGATCCCAATTATTCTAATATTGCTTTACATTATGGTATCACTTATCTCTTGAATTCTCCCCTTGTGATCCAATAGTTGTTTATCTTGTTTTTCCTCCACCTCTTTATTCTCCATCATTTTGTCTTGTATATCACTAATTCTATCTTCTGCTTCATTGATCCTAGCAGTTAGAGCCTCCATTTTTTATTGCATCTCATTAATAGTCTTTTTTATTTTGACTTAGATTTTAGTTCTTTTATTTCTCCAGAAAGGGATTCTCTAGTGCCTACTATGGTTTTTTCAAGCCCAGCTACTATCTTTATAATCATTATTCTGGACTCTAGTTCTGACATCTTATAATATCCGTGCTGTTTAGGTAACTGGCAGTCAGCACTGTCTTTTGTTCTTTTTTGAGGTGAGTTTTTCTATCTTGTCATTCTGTCCAGAAAAGAATATATGAATGAGGGAACAAAATACTAAAATGACAATGTCACCCCCAGAGATATATACACTAAACAAACCAGAAGATACCTGAAATCAAAAAAAAAAATGAAAATTAAAAAATAAAAAAATATATTTTTTTAATCAGACAGGTGAATGGAACAGAGCATTACACTGGATCCTGTGTGTATTTTGGTCTGTTTGTTAGAAAACTAGATCACAAAATTTTAAAGAAAGGAAAACCTACATACGTATAAAAATAATGAAATAATAAGATGTAACTGTAAAAATAAAAATTAAAAGACAAAAAAAGAATATAAACTGATAGATGAATAGAACAGAGCAATACACTATATTCTGAGTGTATTTTGGTGGAGGAGTAGGAGACCTCAGCTTTCTCTGGTCCCAGGAATTCAGCTAGATAGCTGTCAAATCATTCTGAACACCTGCGAACTCAACCCAAGATCTAAGAGAAGAATAGCTGCAACTCTACAAATAGAAACGCAACCACTTTCTGCAAGGTAGGAGGTGTGGAGAAGTGAATCTGAGGGGATATAATGGAAGATAAACTGCAGGGAGAAGGAGCCTCCATAAACTGGTGCTGAAAAGTGATACAGCAATGGAGCATAAATCAGAACTTTTAGAAGTCTGCTCTGGTTAGGGATGTCCCTGTCTGAAGGGTGCTTAGGTGGTGAAGTGGGGCAGAATCCTAGGTGGGACAGTGTGGTCTCAGGATCCCCAGGGTCATAACAAGACAGAGTTCCTAGGCATTGGAGTGGGGAGGCAGCTGCAATCAGTGAGCCCAGGAGTGAGCTCTCAGCAAGAGGTTGCCATAACCATGAACCATGGTATGGTCTGGCGACTGCTCTCTGTGCAAGGACACAGCAAGCAGCAGAATTGCAGTGACAGCTCCCTCCTCCCCTCGGAGGAGCATTGGGGGTGTGTACTATAGGAATCTGCGGTACTTGAAACAGGGTTGTTTGCCTGAGATAGAAACACTCAGTCACAGGCTGGGTGAACCAGAGTGCAGCTGGAGAATGGGAGGCCGCCATTTTCATTCTCCTTCTTTAAGGACGCTGAGAAAGCCTTCAGGGAACAAAACCCACATAGAGTGATCTGGAGCAGATTACTTAACCTGGCCCCTGGCAAGGGCAATGCATTTCTGCCCAGGGCAAAGACACTGGAGAATCAAGGCAACAGGCCCTTCCCCCAGAAGATCAGCAGGAACATCCTGCTAAGACTCAGTTTACCCATCAGAGACAAATGAAAAACTCCAGTGCTAGGGAAGAATATTATATTTTCTAAATATATAAATATTGACTATATTCTTTCAAATAACTGTGTTTCATACTGTAATCAGATGTCACATAGAAGTTGTCAGAATTTTATCCATTCATACTAAATAAGGAGTTAAGATAAATTTCAGTGTAAAACACCTACAATGTTGTAATCTCTTGAGCATACTGTTACTCTTTGACAGAAGACACATAAATGTTTCTTTGCAGTGAAGAAGGATCAACTCATCTCTCAAAATATTTAAACTTGGAAGTGATTGAAGTGTTTGGGAAATACATTTCAATTTTGTATGTGACACTCAAATTATGCTTTGTTAGAAATGTCTATTTAAATGATTTACTGTCTGTGCTTGATAATTCTCTTATCATTCTATTTTAAAAGCTTAAAATCTATTATAAAAATTAAAAATATGCAGTTTCAACTTTATACAAATTTATCCATTTATTGAAGTCCCAACTCTAATACACAAAACTTCTATAAAACCTTTTATGATTTCCAAACCAGGTGTATATTCTCCCTCTCTAAAACTCTATCTTAATGTACTTATGACACTTGCCTATTTCAAAATGGAAATTATTTAAGTTCATAATTAATTTTCTTTGATAGATTGTAAGCTCCTCAAGAGAAGGATCTCTGTATAATATAACCTTATAGGTAACAAAGTGTCTGTACATCATATTTGAGAAATGAATCAATGAATAATTGTGTGATTGAATAACGTTGATAATCATGGTAAAAAACAAATTGCTTTCTCTATCATCCTCTAAATGAATGTATTTCATTACTTCCTGTGAACAAGAAAAGGTAACTTTCTAGTGTTAATACTATATTCTCTAGAACCAGCTTTAATCATAGATTTATATACTGAGCTGACTAGTAAATCCCTTTTAGTATTGATCCTGGTTAGAATAGTGAATCACTTCGGACAGTCTCAATCTTGTAAAGTACAACATTCAGCAGTGATATGTCAGAAAGGCCTAGCCTCTATTAGAAATAGCAGATTTATTCTAGCATTTATCTAGTTTATGCAGATTGGTAGTCTCTTTGGTCCCATATATGACAATCTAATGCCTCAACATACTTAAGTTTATACCAAGATGAAGGAATCTTCTGAGGTCAATTTTAAGATTGTTCAGGAAGTTGGTGAGTTATCTTGATGAGTGGTTGAGTATCATAGCACTATCTCAAAATTCATCCTTTTTTCCTTACCATCAGCACATTTTAAAAATGAGAAATGAACCTTTTAGAAGTGGATAGATTCAGAAGTAAACTCAGTATAGCAGATAATGATCAGGCTACTTGCATGGGTCCAATTCCCTTATAAATAAATGGGTTCTTAAAAACTCAGCCATCTGAATTTATTTATTTATTTTTATTATATTATCTTAATCACCATACATTACATCATTAGTTTTTGATGTAGTGTTCCATGATTCATTGTTTGCGTATAACACCCAGTGCTCCATTCAGTACATGCCCTCTTTAATACCCATCACCAGGCTAACCCATTCCCCCACCCCCTCCCCTCTAGAACCTTCAGTTTGTTTTACAGAGTCTATAGTCTCTCATGGTTCGTCTCCCCTTCCTATTTCCCCCCCTTCATTTTTCCCTTCTTACTATACTTTTTTTTTTTTAACATATATTATTTGTTTCAGAGATATGGGTCTGTGATTCAACAGTCTTAGACAATTCACAGTGCTCACCATAGCATATACCCTCTCCAAAGTCTATCACCCAGCCACCCCATCCCTCCCACCCCCACCACTCCAGCAACCCTCAGTTTATTTCCTGAGATTAAGAATTCCTCATATCAGTGAGGTCATGTGATAATGTCTTTCTCTGATTGACTTATTTCGCTCAGCATAATACCCTCCAGTTCCATCCACGTCATTGCAAATGGCAAGATTTCATTCCTTTTGATGGCTGCATAATATTCCATTGCATATATATATACCACATCTTCTTTATCCATTCATCTGTCGATGGACATCTTGGAATTGATTTAAAGTCAGCTGGAGTAAAAGGGTTTTTTTGGTTTTGTTTTGTTTGTTTTTGTTTTGTTTTGTTTTTACTGTTTATTTGATGACTCTTATGTTCCAGACACTACTTTGGATGGTTTATCTCAATTTTTGCAACATTGTATAAGAAAGATAATAGAATCATTTGGAAATTTAAAAAGTGAGGTTTAATACTGTGTGCTTACTTGGCCAAAGTGTTTGTAAAAGCAAAAGCAGAATTCCAGCCTATGTTGTCCTTAATCTTGTGCTTAACATGGCCTCTTTATAATCTCACATATTTTTATTATAAATATGCATTCATTTATTTTGACCATAAGTGTAATTTTGAAATAAATTATTGGTGGGAATTATAATGTATGCTTTATATTCTGTAGCCCACTTCTTGACTACATATTATCTAATTATTTGTGTTCTGTTAAATATATTTTTATTCTCAAGATTCTAGATATGAGAGAACCATGATTTCTATTTACTCTTATCTGCTTTTACTTCCAACACTGAGAGTTGACTCAGGATTAGCAATAACATTGTCTAAGTAGATTTGGCAACCAAGAAGAGTTAAAGTCAATCAATTTACAGAAAATATTAATTCACTCCAAAACCGTTGAATATCTATTTGTGTCTATGTCTCAGGCACTCTTCTTAGATCCATTATATTTGTACTCACCATTCCTTTTTTCTAGGAGCTCACTAAACCATAGGAATAGGGATCAGATACTGAGAGAACAAAATTATATGCAGTGTATCAGTAGTCACAAGACTATGTCTTAACTATGCCTTAATTGGTGAGTCCAAGTATATTCTAGATAAGAAGAATATTAAAGGTCTCTTAATATAAAAGACAATAATATAACATATCCTGGTAGTTTAAGATAGTTATGTTCTGTGTTTCCAATCTAGTTTTGGGACCATGGACCATTTACCTGACATTTATAAGCCTCAGCTTCCTCATCTGTTAAATAATAACAAACTGAACACATGAGCCTGGTAGAATTAAATGAAGTAATGCTTATGTCTGAAACCTAATAAATGGGCAGTAACAATTGACAAACATTTATTTCATTCCCCTTTCTGGAATATCACAATGCATTTTTTAAAAATTTTTTATTAACATATAACTTATTATTTGTATCAGGGGTACAGGTCTCTGATTCATCAGTCTTACACAATTCACAGCGCTCACCATAGCACATACCCTCCCCAATGTCCATCACCCAGCCACCCCATCCCTCCCACCCCCCACCACTCCAGCAACCCTCAGTTTGTTTCCTGAGATTAAGAGTCTCTTATGGTTTGTCTCCCTCTCTGGTTTTGTCTTGTTTCATTTTTCCTTCCCTTCCCCTATGATCCTCTGTCTTGTTTCTCAAATTCCTCCTATCAGTGAGATCATATGATACTTGTCTTTCTCTGATTGACTTATTTCCCTTATAATAGTACACTCTAGTTCCATCTGTGTCATTGCAAATGGCAAGATTTCATTTTATTGATGGCCTCATAATATCCCATTGTATATATATACCACCTCTTTATCCATTCATTTGTTGATGGACATCTAGGCTTTTTCCAAAGTTTGGTTGTTGTGGACATTGCTGCTATAAACATAGGGGTGCACATGCCCCTTCGGATCACTATATTTGTATCTCTGGGGTAAATACCCAGTAGTGCAATTGCTGGGTCTCAGAGTAGCTCTATTTTCAACTTTTTGAGGAACCTCCATACTGTTTTCAGAGTAGCTGCACCAGCTCGCATTCCAACCAACAGTGTAAGAGGGTTCCCCTTTCTCCACATCCCCGCCAACATCTGTCATTTCCTGACTTATTGATTTTAGCCATTCTGACTGATGTGAGGTGGTATCTCATTGAGGCTTTGATTTGGATTTCCCTGATGCCGAGTGATATTGACCATTTTTTCATGTGTCTGTTGGCCATTTGGATGTCATCTTTGCAGAAATGTCTGTTCATATCTTCTGCCCATTTCTTGATTGGATCATTTGTTCTTTGGGTGTTGAACTTGATAAGTTCTTTATAGATCTTAGATACTAGCCCTTTATCTGATATGTCACTTGCAAATATCTTCTCCCATTTCCTTGGTTGTCTTTTGGTTTTGTTGACTGTTTCCTTTGCTGTGCAAAAGCTTTTTATCTTGATGAAGTCCCAATGGTTCATTTTTGCCCTTGCTTGCCTTTGGTAATGTTTCTAGGAAGAAGTTGTTGTGGCTGAGGTCAAAGAGGTTGCTGCCTGTGTTCTCCTCAAGGATTTTGATGGATTCCTGTCTTACCTTAAGGTCTTTCATCCATTTTGAGTCTATTTTTGTGTGTGGTGTAAGGGAATGGTCCAGTTTCATTCTTCTTCATGTGGCTGTCCAATTTTCCCAACACCGTTTGTTGAAGAGACTGTCTTTTTTCCACTGGACATTCTTTCCTGCTTTGTCGAAGATTAGTTGATCATAGAGTTGAGGGTCCATTTCTGGGTTTCTATTCTGTTCCATTGATCTATGTTTTTGTGTTTTTTTTTGTGCCAATACCATACGGTCTTGATGATGACAGCTTTGTAATAGAGCTTGAAGTCCGGAATTGTGATGCCGCCAGCTTTGCTTTTCTTTTTCAACATTTGTCTGGCTATTTGGGGTCTTTTCTGGTTCCATACAAATCTTAGGATTATTTGTTCCATTTCTTTGAAAAAAGTGGATGGTATTTTGATAGGGATTGCATTAAATGTGTAGATTGCTCTAGGTAGCATTGACCTCTTCGCAATATTTGTTCTTCCAATTCATGAGCATGGAACGTTTTTTCCATTTCTTTGTGTCTTCCTCAGTTTCTTTGATGAGTAATTTATAGATTTCTGAGTACAGATTCTTTGCCTCTTTGGTTAGATTTATTCCTAGGTATCTTATGGTTTTGGGTGCAATTGTAAATGGGATGGACTCCTTAATTTCTCTTTCTTCTGTCTTGTTGTTGGTGCATAGAAATGCAACTGATTTCTGTGCATTGATTTTATATCCCGCCTACTGAACGGGATGCATTGCATTGATTTTATATCCCGGAACTACTGAGTTCCTGTATGAGTTCTAGTAGTTTTAGGGTGGAGTCTTTTGGGTTTTCCACATAAAGTATCATATCGTCTGCAAAGAGTGAGAGTTTGACTTCTTCTTTGCCAATTCAGATGCCTTTCATTTCTTTTTGTTGTCTGATTGCTGAGGCTAGGATTTCTAGTACTGTGTTGAATAGCAGTGGTGATAGTGGACATCCCTGCTGTGTTCCTGAGCTTAGGGGAAAAGCTCTCAGTTTTTCCCCATTGAGTATAATATTCACTGTGTGTTTTTCATAGATGGCTTTTATGATATTGAGGTATGTACCCTCTATCCCTACACTGTGAAGAGTTTTAATCAAGAAAGAATGCTGTACTTTGTCAAATGCTTTTTCTGCATCTAGTGAGAGGATCATATGGTTCTTGTCCTTTCTTTTATTAATGTAGTATATCACACTGATTGATTTGTGAATGTTGAATCACCCTTGCAGCCTAGGAATAAATCCCACTTGGTCGTGGTGAATAATCCTTTTACTGTACTGTTGGATCCTATTGGCTAGTATTTTGGTGAGAAATTTTGCATCCATGTTCATCAGCAATATTGGTCTGTAGTTCTTCTTTTTGATGGTGTCTTTGGTTTTGGGATCAAGGTAATTCTGGCTTCATAAAATGAGTTTGGAAGTTCTTCTATTTCAATTTTTGAATAGGTTTCAGAATAGGTATTATTTTTTTAAATTATCTTTTAAATGTTTGGTAGAATTCCCCTGGGAAGCCATCTGGCCCTGGGCTCTTCTTTGTTGGGAAATTTTTGATTACTGTTTCAATTTCCTTAGTGGTTATGCATCTGTTCAGATTTTCTGTTTCTTCCTGGTTCAGTTTTGGTAGTTCTTCCAGATTATCTAATTTCCTGGCATATAGATGCTCATAATATGCTCTTATGATTATTTGTATTTCTTTGGTGTTGGTTGTGATCACTCCTCTTTCATTTATGACTTTATTTATTTGGGTCCTTTCTCTTTTCTTTTTGATAAGTCTGGCCAGGGGTTTATCAATCTTGTTAATTCTTTCAAAGAACCAGCTCCTAGTTTCATTGATCTGTTCTACTGTTCTTTTGGTTTCTATTTCATTGATTTCTGCTCTGATCTTTATGATTTCTCTTCTCCTGCTGGGTTTAGGCTTTATTTGCTGTTCTTTCTCTAGCTCCTAGGGTTAGGTTGTGTATTTGAGATCTTTCCTGTTTCTTGAGAAAGGTTTGTATTGCTATATACTTTCTTCTTAGGACTGCCTTTGCTGCATCCCAAGGATTTTGAACAGTTGTGTTTTCATTTTCATTTGTTTCCATGATATTTTTTGATTCTTCTTTAATTTCCTGGTTGACCTATTCATTCTTTAGTAGGATGCTCTTTAGCCTCCATGTTTTTGAGTTCTTTCCAACTTACTTCTTGTGATTGAGTTCTAATTTCAAACATTGTGGTCCAAAAATATGCAGGGAATGATCCCAGTCTTTTGGAACCGGTTATGACCTGATTTGTGACCCAGGATGTGATCTATTCTGGAGAATGTTCCATGGGCACTAGAGAAGAATGTGTATTCTGTTGTTTGGGGATAGAATGTTCTGAATATATCTGTGAAGTCCATTTGGTCCAGTGTGTCATTTAAAGCCTTTATTTCCTTGTTGATCTTTTGCTTAGATGATCTGTCCATTTCTGTGAGGGGGGTGTTAAAGTTCCCTACTATTATTGTATTATTGTTGATGCGTTGATGTGTTATTGTTGATGTGCTTATATAATTGGCTGCTCCCATGTTAGGGGCATAAATATTTAAAATTGTTAGATCTTCTTGTTGGATAGACCCTTTAAGTTTGATGTAGTGTCCTTCCTCATCTTTTATTATAGTCTTTGGTTTAAAATCTAATTTGTCTGATATAAGGATTGCCACCCCAGCTTTCTTCTCATGTCCATTATCATGGTAAATGGTTTTCCACCCCTCACTTTAAACCTGGAGGTGTCTTTGGGTCTAAAATCAGTCTCTTGCAGACAGCATATCAGCGGGTCTTGTTTTTTTTTATCCACTCTTATACCATCTGTCTTTTGATTGCGGCATTTAGCCCATTTACATTCATGGTAACTATTGAAAGATATGAATTTAGTGCCATTGTATTGCCTGTAATGTGATGTTACTGTATATTGTTTGTTCCTTTCTGGTCTATGTTACTTTTAGGTTCTCTCTTTGCTTAGAGGACCCTTTTCAATATTTCTTGTAGGGCTGGTTTGGTGTTTGCAAATTCTTTTAGTTTTTGTTTGTCCTGGAAGCTTTTTATCTCTACTTTTATTTTCAATGACATCCTAGCTGGATACAGTATTCTTGGCTGCATAGTTTTCTCATTTAGTGCTCTGAATATATCATGCCAGTCCTTTCAGGCCTGCCAGGACTTTGTGGATAAGTCTGCTGCCAGTCTAATGTTTCTACCATTGTAGGTTACAGACCTCTTTTCCTGAGCTGCTCTCAGGATTTTCTCTTTGTCTCTGAGATTTGTGAGTTTTACTATTAGAGGTTGGGGTATTGACCTATTTTTATTGATTTTTGAGGGGGGTTCTTTGTGTCTCCTCAATTTTGATGCCTGCTTCCTTCCCCAAATTAGGGAGGTTCTCTGCTATAATTTCCTCCAATATACCTTCTGCCCCCCTCTCTCTTCTTCTTCTGGGATCCCAATTATTCTAATGTTGTTTCACTTTATGGTATCAATTATCTCTTGAAATCTCCCCTCATGACCCAGTAGTTATTTATTTTTCTTTTTCTCAGCTTCTTTATTCTCCATCATTTGGTCTTCTATATCACAAATTCTGTCTTCTGCCTCATTGATCCTAGCTGTTAGAGCCTCTGTTTTTGATTGCACCTCATTAATAGCCTTTTTGATTTCAACTTGGTTAGATTTTAGTTCTTTTATTTCTCCAGAAAGGGATTCTCTAGTACCTTCTATGCTTTTTTCAAGCCCAGCTAGTATCTTTATAATCGTCATTCTGAACTCTAGTTTTGACATCTTACTAATGTTTGTATTGATTAGGTCCCTGGCAGTCAGTACTGCCTCTTATTCTTTTTTTTTTTTTTTGAGGTGAGTTTTTCTATCTTGTCATTTTGTCCAGAGAATAGATGAAATGAGAGAACAAATTGCTAAAACAAATTGCTAAATGTGTAACAACAACCCCAGAAAAATATACACTAAACAAATCAGAAGAGACCCGAAACCAGTGTGTAAAGAAAGGGGGAAAAAAAAGAGAATATGATCAGGCTGGTGAATATAATAGAGCCACACACTAGATTTTGGGTGTATTTTGGTCTGTTAGAAGAAATTGCCTCCCAGAATTTTAAAGAAAGAAAAACATATATATTTAAAAAAATAAGGGTATTTACAGTGAAGGGATGGAATATGACTGTAAAGAAGAAAATTAAAGATTTTTTAAAAAGAATTGATAAGTTGGTTGAAAAAAGAATGAAAAAAAAATTAAAAAGAGAATGTGCTGAGGCAGGAGACTAGTACAATGTCATACACTAGATTTAGGGTATATTTTGGTCTGTTAGAAGAAACTCTATCCCAAAATTTTAAGGAAAGAAAAACTTACTTATATACAAAAAATAAGGTTAAATACAATGAAGAGATAGAATATGACTGTAAAAATGAAAAATTAAAGATTTTAAAAAAGGAATTGATAAGTTGTTGAAAAAGGAAAGAAGAAAAATTCAACTAAAAAAGAAAAAAAATAAAGAAAATTAAAAAAATTAACTTTGAAAGACTAAAGAATCATGGGAAAAAAGCCATGAATTCTATGCTGTATTCCCCTAGTGCTGGAGTTTTGCAGTTCTCATTGATTGGTAAACTTGGTCTTGGCTGGATGTTCTTGCTGATCTTCTGGGGGCGGGGCCTGTTGCAGTGATTCTCAAATGTCTTTGCCTGAGATGGAATTGCACCACCCTTGCCATGGGCCAGGCTATGTAATCTGCTCAGGTTTGCTCTCGGTAGCTTTTGTTCCCTGCAAGCTTTCTGTACAGCTTTGGAGGATGAGAATGAAAACGGTGGCCTCCCAATCTCTGGACCCAGAGGAGCCAAGAGCTTGACGCCCCACTCCTCAGTGAGCACCCAGAGAAAAGCAGTCAATCACTCCCATCTCCCCGGTCTCCTGCCACACTCCATGCTCATCCGGCCTGTGACCAAGCATTTCTATCTCTAGCACAGGACCCCATTTGTATTTTCCAAACCCAGGAGACTCCTGCAGTGCGCTCCTGTGCCATTCCTCCCAGGGGCAGGAAGGGGAATCTCCCTGGATCTGCCGCTTGTTGGATCCCTGCTCGAAAAACAGTGGCCCGATACTGCTGTGGATCATAGTTTATGGCAACCCAGAGCTGAGAGCCCACTCCTCAGTTCCATCTTTGTAGCCAGCTTCCCCACTCTGATACCTGGGGGCACTGCCACAATCAGGCATGTCTGGTCTTTCTGTGACTCCAAGGGTCCTGAGACCACACTGTCCCAGCAAGTGTTCCACCCCCTGCTTAGCCACTGGAGTGATGTCCCTCAGCAGAGCAGACTTCTAAACTTTCGGATTTTGAGCTCCGCTGCCCTATGACTTGCCAGTAGTTGGCTGATGGAGCCTCCCTCCCTGCCTTATAACTATGTTATAAGGTTTTCATGTAATATTTATTAATCTGTATTTTATCTAATGGAGCACATTTTGGAAAATGCTGATCTAAATAATATTCAAATGTCTGAATATAAAATGAATGCAGTGAATGTCCATATTGTACAAATATGTGGATAGGTTTATAATTTTTATATAGTTATATTAATTTATTGTAGTGGCCAAAAAAAGATTTGGTGACAGAACATCCTGGGTTTAAGTGCTGGTGACACTAGTTACTAATTGTGAGATTTTGAGAGAAGTACTAAGTCTCTCTGAGCCCTGGTTTCCTCAGCTATATAATTGAGGAGGAATGCTATCTATTTATGTTGTAGGAGTTCTAAAAGTAAGTAAGATAAAGGAAGAAGTATGTATTAGATAATGTCTAACATAAAAGCTCTCCAAAAAAATTTAGCTGTTACTACTAGTGATTTCAACATTGTTATAATAATTACTTTGAGTATTGACATGTTCTATTAAAGTATTGATGCTTGCTAATTTTATAGTAGTGTTACTTCCTATTATATAGAATATATGTAAATTATATAATTTCTTAAAAATATTTATATTTTAGCTAAGTAGCCCATTGAAATTATCAGTGTTTAACTATGGAACAGGAAAGAGAAAGTGAATTATCTCTGATATTCTCTCTGTATGCAGTTGTATAAATTTCTCTCTGCTTTCTATTGTTGTAGGAGAGTGATCTTTACCTAGGGTGGTATTCTACCACATGGAGCTAAGATCTGCTGATGCCTATAATCTGGAATGGTACTAAGGAGACTGTTCTTTTCAGTTAAAAAAAGAAAAAAAAAAGGCAGGACTCTAGAAATTATTTTTCCTTCTATAATTACATCAACCAAATATCAACATTCTTAGCTCAAATTTAATAGTCTATTCCCTTCCCATAAAAGCAACCCACAAGAGTTTTTTTTAGTCTATTTTAATTATGGAAAATCTTACATGTTAACACTACTGTTAGTTAGTACTGTTAGCTGAATGGTGTTACAGAATACTATTAGTGATGCATATACATTTCAGATTACTTTTTTCCAGTTTTGTGGGTAGTTTTGTGCTGGTCCAGCTTAGTTCATTTCCTTTGTCAGCAAGGACTGTGTAATGCCTATAGCTTACAAAAGGTTAAGGGTAATAGGTAGTCAGGGAACAGGACAAAGCAGGGAGAGATCAAAGACTTGACCACTGCACTTCCAGCACACTGCTTAACACTAGAGCTAACCCAGTTCATTTTAAGAAAAAGAGCCAGCTGCTTCCAAATGGAAAGTCAGCAACACCTGCTCTTCTGTCCAGTGAATCAGTTGGCTGCTGATTGAACATAGAGTTTTTTTTTTTTTTTTTAAGAAAAGTTATTGGGGGTTACAAAAATCTTTATGCATAAAAAAAGTAAATAAGAGTATATATTTTATAACTTTAAAACTACTGAATTTGAGCTGACTCAGGTAGCTTCTCAAATATGAATGAATGTATTCAAGCTTTTGGGGGACTAACAGTTTTTTTTCATTAAATTCTGAAGTTGTCTACATTTATCCTAGTGGCAAACAAAACAAAAATAGTGTTGGGAATCCTCAGCTATGTTTTCAAACCAAGAAAGTGTGGCCCACTATGCTGTTAATAAAGCAATTTTATCATGCAAATATATTCCCCCTCTCCTGTAAAGTAACATTTAAGAAAACATTTCTACAGAACAAGCTTTTCCAAGTGCTGTTTTCTCTCCCACTGACCTTTAAGGGTACTCATTATAACAACCATGTTGGTTTGCTTTATTTTCTTTAGAAAAATACCTGAAATTCAATAGCAATTTTAGCATTCTGTCCTCAATTTATTGCCATCTTAAGTGTCATTCAAAAGCAGGCCTATGACCCATTTGTCATTTAGTTTACGTATATTCAATCATGAAGTGACAATAAGTGGGACAGATTTTTCTTTTTCAAAGACTTTTTCAATAGCTCTTTGAAAAAAGTTAACAGATTTAATGGGAAAAAAATGGAAGAACTGTGGAAATAGGAGGTCAGTAAAATGTTCAATGTTATTTATCCATTTACTTAGCATTTATTTACTGTGCCCCTTTCATTTCCCACACATTAAAGAAGGAAATACCAAATAAACATGAACAAGATGTAAACTTTGCCCTCATAAAATCTGTAGTATAGTAGAAAAGATAATGTCTTACCTAGCATTATTATTTACTTTTTAAGTGTCGTAAAGAATATATAGGCCTTATGACAGCACAGAGAAGAGTGGGATTGTTTTTTCAGCTGTGAAAAATAAGGCTTGTTTCCTGCAGTAGGTGAATGGATAAACTGGCACATCTAGACAATAGAATATTATTTAGTGTAAAAAGATATGAGCTATGAAGTCTGAAAAAAAACATGGAGTAACCTTAAATGAATATTACAAAGTGGAAAAAAAATATGAAAAGCTGCATCCTATATGATTCAATTATATGACCTTCTGGAAAGGCAAAGCTGGATATGTGAAATGATCTATGGCTGCCAGAGGTGGAGGGATGAATAGGTAAAGCAGAGGATTTTTCAGCAGTGAAACTACTTTGTATGATACTTCAATGATCAATAACTTATCATTATACAGTTGTCCAAACCAATAGAATGTACAACATCGAGATTGAACCTTAAGGTAGATTATGGTCCTTGGGTGATTCTGAGGTGTCCATGAAGGTTCATTAGTTGTAACAAATGTACCACTCTGGTGGGGGATGTTGATAACAGGAGAGGCTCTGCATGTGTGGGGGCAGGGAGTATATGGGAAATCTGTACGTTCCTTTCAATTTTGCTGTGAACCAACTGCTTTATTATTTTTTAATAGTAAGGCATACATTTGGAGGAGATGATATTATAGCCTGGCCTGGAAGGATAGTTATTACATTTATTTTATTACATTAATTTCATTTCATTTCATTTTATTTCGTTTATTTTATTTATTATTTTATATTATCTTATTTATTTAAAACTGTTCCTCAAAATAACTCTTGAATAAGAAAAAAAAAAATCCACTCCCCAAAATATTGCCATCCCATCAAGAATCATGATATTTCACCTACTCAAAATGGGAAGGAAGTGTATCACAGGGTAATGGAAGAGATCATGCTTAGAACAGATTTAGGAATTATAAAATGTACATAACAAACAATGATAGTGGAATTTGGAAGAGAGCCAGTGGTATGCAGACAAATGTTTTAACGACAGTTTCTCTGGTAAAAGAAAACCTGATTTGTAGAGTTTGCCAATTTCCTTGGTGTAAATATTCCTACTGTGGCAGATAATAAGCTGCCAGGGATACCACAGAACATGGAAGAAGGAAGAGATGCACATAACTAGTTCTACCTCCTATACCATTGTTTCTAGAACCCTACCAAACCAAATCCTGAGATTAGTTTATGGATACTTAAATTTCTCTACTTAGGAGATTGAACTCTGTTCTTTAGTTCAGAGAACTACATTGAAATTTAAGAACAGATAAATAATAGGATTGTTGTAATACTGTTCAGATTTTAATTTGAATTGTGATTGTGGGAATGGCCTGAAAGAATACGTAGGTGTAAAAAGCATTTAGAAGGATATTACACAGAAAAAAGTAGCTCGTGAGGTATGCACAGTGAGACAATGGAAGAAATCAAAGGTAAATATTCTTGTGCTGTTATAAAAGCATTCTGGTGTTAAATTACCTATATATCTAGTATTTTTTTTTAATGGTTCAATCTGTTCCTAAAAACTGCATCATATTTTTTTTTCTAATTAACTGCTTTGTAAGTCTGCATGTGGCTTGGAATTCTGGAGTAGGTGTGTCAGTTATATGACACATTGAATCCACATTCTTAGAAGCTCAGGAGAGAATGAGAGAGCAGCAAAAAAAAAAAAAAATGAGAAAAATAAGATTCATCTAGAAAATGGAGGAAATAAATACCTTCATTATAGTGGTGCTTGTGAGTGTTGCATAGAGAACTCTATGTAAAAACACTTTGTGAATTACCATGCAAATCTTTATAATGTAAACAGTAATTATTAAGAGGAAAATAAGGAAAAGTAGAGATGTTTTCTTGATGGTGCTGCAAGAGCAGGATGGTAAAAGCAGGTTTTCATTGCATAATTTTATTAGATTTTATCATTTGAATCTTGTAGCATATAAGAAAAAAACAACCCTGCACTCATCTCCATTGGAAAGCTAAGAAACCTGACTCCTAGAACATATAGTGTTTCTACTAAAGTCACAGAAGTTAGTTCCCAAGATTTGGTTAGAATTAGCTTGGGTAATTTACAATCACATGTCCTGTTCTACTTTCCAAAAATTTTAAAAAGCGCAATAAACAAAACAAAACAGCATAAAGAGACAAGCAAAACTAGCATGATATCCTATTCCTAATCCAAGCTCTTACTATCTTCCTTCAACCCAAATTACTGTCATAGCATCATGGATACCACTCTACCACTGTTTCTCTTGAGTTCACCTGTCATATTTTAGTAAGACAGCTTTTTAAATACAGATTCCAATTTGACTAGCCTGTACCTACATTTTCTGCCTTATAATATCAAAGTTCTGTCAAACATTTTTCAAATTCCTCTCTTCATACCCTTTATTTAGAGAATAATGTTTACCATATCTTCACATCTTAATATTACTGTATTTAATGCTAACAACACAAAAGGTGTTCAAATTTTTTAATAGATTGGTTCAGAAAAATTCCTCCATTTTTCATTAATAAAATATTTCCAGCAATGACTAAGTAGAAATTTTAAATTTATTCTAAATGCTAATATATACTCAGTTTTTGTTTTGTTTTGCCTGGAATTTCATTTTTGGTCTAATTGAATTTTGAAAGAAGCAATAATTTGCTTTGTTAACATGGAGCTAAAAGACTGGTAGGTCTGAATTTATTGGCTAGTTTGTGTCAGACTTAAGGAAAATAACCAATGTAATTTCTTTTTATACTCACTGTTTTCCTGATCTGATTTGAATGAAATGCCTCAGTCAACCAGGCTTTTGTAGGTTCTGTGTCACTTTAGCATGGTGAGTAAGAGCACAGCTCTGGATTCAGATAGCTAGATCTGAAATCACCAGGCAATTTTTCTAACCTATTAAACTAATGTAAAAAAATAGGGACATAGTAACTTTTCCTTCAGGACTATCTATTTTAATCTTTCTCAACATCCAAAGAATTGTAGATAAATATCAGCAAGCTATTGTATCAAGATATAATATATAAAAACAAAGTGTTATTATGCATGAACTCAGAAACAAATAACATTTTAAATTCCTTTTCCCCCAAATTAAAATCTATTGTTGACAGAGCAAAGTTGATATAACACACACATATATAACCTATATATGTTATATCTTATTTATATATCCTACAAAAAAAGATTAATGCCCAAGAAACATGTTCACACTATTGCTTTAAAATGAAACGAAACAAAAAAGCCCACATTGGTTTAGTAAGCTCAAAAGCAAAATGGGCTTTCTAACATAGGATGCTCTTTCGGAAAACTTATATATTTTTTCAGCTGATAGTTCAAAATGTTTTTCTGTTCATGATTGATAATCTTTCCACATTCTTGCCCCTGAGAAACTTGCCAAGAAGGAGCGGGAAAAGATAGGCCATTACAGCCAAAAAGTAAGAGCAAGTGGATTGTAGGGGAATCCAGCCAACCAGAGGGTGTTAGCATTAAATTGTCAAGCGCAAGTTATTTCAGAACACTGAATGGCAGTATAGACCTAGCATTTACCCAAATAAAAATGTACGTGCCATCAAGGATGTGACTGTAAATTACGGACTTGGGGAAGCAGGTAATATGTGGAAGTTTCTATAATTCCCATTTTTGTCCCCATTCCTTTGAGAGCCATTTGTCTTGGTCTGCAACTTGATTGTGGTTTTTATCAGCCAGGAGGAGCTCCGGCAGCAAGGAACCCGACCCACAGTGGACAGATAAAAGCAGCAGCACAGTATCAGGGCTGATTTACGCAGCACTTCTCATTTACATTTTTTACTTGAGCTCCGATTACCAGAGCCACCAATGTCACCATTTGTGAGTTTTTTGGAGACTTGCAGATATGGAGCCTTGTGTTCTGGGAGCCTTCAGGAATATATTTTAATAAGCTAAGGGAGAAAATAGTTATTAAAATAAAAAGATTTTTTTTCCTCTGACAGAATTAAAAGGCATATTTTTTTAAGCTGTTGGGGATAATAGCTGTTCTTACTCATATAACTGTTTTAAGAATACAAACTTTGGCTTTTACTTACAAAAAAAAAAAGATCGTTTTATGCATGGGTGTGGGGTAGGAATGGTGGTAGAGGTAAAGGTATGTGTGTTTATATCCACACTTTCCCAGACTATTAAGCATCACTAAACCATAACATGAAACTAAAATCTAAGGAAAAATATTTTATTCATAGCTATATCTACTTGCTAGTAAGATTCAAATGAGAAGGTATTTGATAAATAACCATTTAGAGGCTGGACAAAGCTTACCATTAATTTTAGATGATTCTAAGCTGTTAAGGAAAATATGTTATCTATGTATTTATTCCTTGACTACTAGAAATAAGTGAAGGGAAGGGTTGTAAAATGGGATATTAGATCTGTTTAAACATATGCTAGATTAATAAATAAACATATTTTCCAGAAGTCCAGAGACTAGTACTTAACTCTCCTAGAAGCTAAGTGGGTAAACATATTTAATGAAAGAATTATAATGTTAAAACATGTTTCTATTTGTGGTCATCATCCTTTTTATTTTAAAGTTTCTATTTGTTCTTTATCCCTTAGGGCTTCATTCCAAAAGACCAATTCTCTCTTGGTATTAAAGTCATTCCTTGGCAGAAACGCAATGCCGAGGAGAACACATTAGCATTTCTTTCCCTACTAGTCTAGTTCAGTGGTTAAGAGCATAGACTGTGGAGCCAGACTGCCTGGATTTGAATTTCAACTTTATAATTTAATAGCTGGGTGATTTAAAGCAAATTACTTAAACTCTCTCTAAGCATTCATTTTCTCTTTGGGGAAAAAATGGGAAAATACTTTCCTTATAGAAAAGGTATGTAGTGAGGATTAAAGCCCTGAGCACACTACCTGTCTCAGACTAAAAACTAAAATGTGAGCCCTTACTATTATTATCAAAATATAATGGTATTCAACAAACCCATGAGCCACAGCTGACCAAGTATTAAGTGTCTTGGTGACATTTAAAAGGCGTGTGAAGACTACGGGCATGTCACTGCACTGAGAACTATGGTTGTAACCCATTTGTCTTCTCATTTAGAAGCTGATTTTGTTTTTGCCCATTGCTGAATTGAACCCCTTTACTCAAAGTTTACAAATTTACTAAGCATATTGTGGTTTTTGTAATTTTATTGACAATTTTAAAGGTTCTGTGGAGAAATTCTATTTAAAAGTTCTACTTTACTCTTATCCAAGCCCATCTTTTAACTTTTTCTCTGGGAAAGATCGATATAACCCTCATCATTGGCAACTGTGCCCTTTCCCTTGAACTTCCTCCAGAGAACCAGAATCTCCTCACTATCGTCATTACGCTGAGTAATTAAGACTAGATACAGTTCCTGCCTTTAAGTTTTCAACCTTTTTTACCAATCATTTCACCCCAAACAAAAGAACCTTCCAGTGGCAGATTCCTTTAGAATTTACTGATGGCGCTATATAAAAAAAAAAAACTTTCTCTCTTCCTCCCCCTCTCCTTCCCACTCTTCCTCCCTCCCTCCCCTTCTTCTCTCTCCCTTTCTCTGTCCCTTCCATTTATTTCAATTTCTATTTAATTACTTGAGGCAAGTATTTCCTAGGAATGTCATGTTGCCAACCTTTAATTCGTAGACTTCTTGTTAAAGGAACAATTAAATGAGTCAGGGAGGAAATTTGTTTCATAAACAAATTGAGAATGGAAACTTTATCTCAGTAAACAATCTTTATAATCTGATACATACTGTTTGTAAAATATAGGCCAATTATTACTCCTAGCCATGTGTATCATTCACTATGTCTTAAGATTTTATTTCATTGATTTGAATACCTAGCATCCACATCCTCAAAAAATCTACTTCTACATTCATTCATCTGGGTTGTATTAACATCAAAAATATGTATCTTATTAGATCACAGATCTACAAATAAATCTCATTATATTTAGTAAAAGGAAATTGCTATAATTATCAACTATCTTAAGCTATGAGGAACATTAACACATTTACACACATACACAAAATCAGTGTTTAGCACTTCATGCCTTCAGTAAAGAATTTTGCTAATGGATCATTTACTCTGGTTTGTGTGGGCAGTTTGAAATATCTACGCTGGTAAGCATTTAAAATCAAAACACCAAAATTTTAAAATAAGACAATCTTTCTATAAAGCATATGAGGAAGTAATTAGAAGATGGATGATGGCAAATGTACACCAGGCAATGCCGTATGAAACAGTCAACAGAAGATGAAACCTTAACCAACCCCTGAAAAAAGAAAGGCAACGTGGACTGATTCTTACACATCCAGAAAATGCAAGAACAAACCCAAAGTGACCTATGTTAGAGCCCTATTAAAAAGATCTATAAGGACTACAGTTGTACTCCCAGTACTTCTGTCTCTGACTTATGGAAGTGACCTTTTGGTGGGAGTAGAGGATGCTCTGTGAGGTCTACCTGCCACACAGCCTGAGGTAACCAGTGTACCCGTTATCCATCAGGCTAGACCAAAGGTGATGCATATGTTTTCTTTACTACAGTGATTAATTATTTTCACTGTGCCTTGGTTAATTTGCTCTGAATTATTGTACTTGCTCTCTTTTCACCAAGCTCATTTGCCTTCCTAACTGAGTACAGCACATAGACATTAACACTATGGTCCCATTAGTTCAGATGGCAGGTGGGCTTTAGAATGGAATCCAAATGGTAATACATAGCACAATTGAAAAAGATCAGTAGGGGCACAAGAAGAGGGGAAGAGGGAGAGGGACATTTGTCCTTTTTAAAGGAAGCTTTGTAATTAAAGAAGAGAAAGACATAATGAGGCAATTTTATACATGTCATTTCATATGTAGAAACAACACAAAGCTACTGAAAAATAGAACAGATTATTCTCTGAGACTTAGAAGAACGTGGTCTAAAAAAACAAGGGTTTGCATCCTTATGGAAAAACAATCCTCTTCTGTTCCTGTGCCTTAAACTTACCAGTAACAAGAGGAAATTAGCATGGCGATACAGGGTGTTAGCATTAGGATTTGATTTTTGCGAAGGATGAAACAGGACTTTTTATTTTATCTTTGCTTAATGAGCAAACTGGCCCCAAAGACATGCAAAACTCTTTCGGCATTGTGCCTACAACTTATGTCACAGCTTCAGGGAACAAGGTGTCAGCCCTGATGGCGCTCACACTAGGGACTTTATAGCTCATTCATTTCTGCCATGCTTCCTCCTCACCCAGGGTTACATGGCCACAAGGGACAATGCACCCTTTAGACCATTTGTGGTTTATGAATTGTAAATCCAAAGAGAGGGAAAGACAGCTTGACTGAACCCAAATTTTGTTACAATAGATGGTAATGAATGTCCTGTTTTAGCAGATAATAGAACCCCTGCTTATTGGCAGTCATTCAGACTCTATCTCTCTCATCCATTTTCTTTCTTGGCCTTGACCCTAATCCAGCAATTGCACTTCCCCAGCTGCTCTTTAAGCTACCTCATTAGCAGCGCACCATTGGGCAGCTCCCATGACAGTCATCCAATGGGATGAAAATGACATGGGGCCAAAGACTGTAACTGATTGGCAAGCATTGAAATGAAATATGAGACAGGGTTAGATGAAGAAGGCTTTTGAGAGTGTTTGTAGAGGCTGAACAGTTAAGGAATTTTAGTCACGTGTTAACTTCACCCTTCAGCCTTTTGGTTTCCTAAACTTTAGGGGGGAAAAACCCCCCCACAAAACTCTCTATATAGTCATAAAGAATACATTTGGCATTACATACATTTTTTACTAAAATATTAAAACAATTTATTTCACTTTATAAAATAGATACTTTAACCACAGAAATAGCTTAAATCCCATTGATATTTTCCTAAATCTTATAGATGGAATAGTTTGATTGTAATTCAGAAACATGCTATTTTTAGAACCATTTAGAAATGGGCCAAAAATATATCATCTGAGAATCTAGTGAATTTGTTATCTATTCTTTTCCTGTTATAAATCTAGTTTATACCTTTATAAATTCAAACAGAATGTAAATTTGTAGTAATAACTTGGCACTAAATTAACACAACTGAAAATAACTTCTTCAAAATACAACTCAAAATAACGTTTTTCATCATATATTATCTCTACATTAACCTGGTATCACTGAGTTTATTCTAGTTATTTCAACATTCATATAATCCCCCACTTTAACTTAGAACCTTCCTGATATGAATTATGTTAGTTTTTATTTATGTTGGTATTAACTCTTTTCACTGTCAAACTCCTCTACATCAAAGTAAGTAATTCTTTCCTCTAGGGTCATAAAAAAACATTTGTCATGTCTTGAAACTTCTTAGCTTTCAAACATTTAAATGCTTAAAGGCATTGCCATTTGTATCCACCCAATAATTTTTGAGTTTGTAATGAGCCAGGCACTGTTCTATAAGTCCCAGAGCTACACAAATTAGTCCAATAGTGTACTTATTCTCAAATCTTACTGTTTGGTAGATAAAGCTATTTACTGGATCACGTAATAGAGTGATAAATGCAGTGAAATCGGCCTGACCTCGAGTGAATTAGAAGTCTATAAGAAAGCATGTTAAGCATCTTTGAAGTGATTAGAAAGACTTCACCAAGAATGCACATCTGAACAAACCCTTAAATACACATATCGTAGCTGACTGAAGGTAAGATTAGGAGAGTAGAACCTGTTTCAGGCAGAGAGAAAATTATATACAAAGGCCCTCAAGGGTCTCTAGAACATGCTTTTGTAAACTCTTGGACTGTGATGAACAGGCATCATAAAGTTAGCTTAAGTTAAGGGGTCAGGAGATACACACACACACACACACACACACACAAAGGGAAGTAAATGGAGTGCAACTTTATGGAAATACATGTATGGGAATCTTCATATGGGAAGATCTCATTGTGGAACAGGAAGCATTAACAACCCAAGTCAGGTCCAGAGACCCATCAGCAGCAAAAATATATGATGATCCAATCAGATGCTCTGCAATAATTCAACTCAACTGCGTTCCCTAGTCCTCTCTGTTTAATAATCTTATTTATACTGGCCAATTCTTATAAGTCTTTCAAGAGAAGAAACATGATGGTTGCAGTATAACCAAAACCTCAGTTGTAGCTTTTTATAGCAATCCAAGTCCTAAATTTGTATTAGCTGTCCTTGGATCAAATGCCCTAACTTCTTACGTGAATGGTAATTAGGGAGAAGGTAGGAGAAAGATGAAGACAGTGGATTTTCAGAGTATAGCTGCTTAAGGATGAATCCTGCAGTAAGGCTGTGAGAGGAACAGTTTTCTTTAGGAGAGCTTGTTGGTATGACAAGCAATTGACTATGCTAAAATTCTGATAATAAAAGCCATGGAAGATTTCTATGATATGCAGATCATGTGGGATTTTTTTTTTTTAACAACAAAGTTAATTTAAACAGCTTTTACATTGCCAAGAGTTAAAATTCTACTAGTTACCTATATTGTATTCCACTTCTCTAGTGGCAAGATAAGTTAATTTTCCTCTGAAAATACACTCTGGACATTAAATGATTAAAATATTGTTTTGTGGTTATGTACAAGTTATCCCTCATCCTTCCCTACTCTTTTATTTAAATTATTCTTTCAGTTTCTAGTTAAACTTGCCTCTATTATTGAATTATCCCTTTACTACTCTACCTCATATTGAATCTCTTTATACCTGTAACTCTTCCATTTATTCAGCCCTTAATTATCTGTTTCATTTTACTTTAATTATTTTGTGTATTCCCATATTTTTTCACCAGAATAATTCTCAATAGCAAAGATTTATTTTATACTGCCTCTAAAATGCATTGCAAATTTGTTTTTCATATGGCAGGAATGTAATAAATACTACTTTATTGAAGGGGTTGAATCTGAAGCTATCTGAGGGCAAATAGTAACCTAACTTTTTGTGGTCCTTCAGAAATACATGGTTTTATAAATCATAAACAGAAATGGGTTATTTTTTCTAGATTTGCCTTCTGATTTGACTTCTAAAAGTTTTTACCAAACACTAACGTCCGACTTGAACTTTCGTAAATAGAATGTCTCATTCAACATAATGGTTTTCAATAAAACATGCTCACTAATGACCATAGTCTTTCTTTAGTAAACTAGAACCATTTGCAATCAAGAGTCCCCTACAGCTTATTTCTTCTGTAATAAGAATGAGTGCATTTGGGAATATTTGTCTGCTGACTCAAAGTCTCCAGAGCATAGTGAACTGCCAATATTGATAGTGTGCCTTAGCCATTGTCAATCTACTTTAGGAAAAGAACTGGCTTCTCTAGTGTAAAAACAAAAGCAGTGGATATTTTTTTTTTCTAATAAGCTTTAATGACTTGCTCAGAGTGAGCATCATGAGTGGTCAGCATGTGGTCATCTGTTGAACTGAAAAGACCAGTGAAAGTCAAAAGATCCTATTTCAAATATAATAAACCTAATTATATCCAGGTTATTTTTGAGTACTCCTCTTACTATATTAAACTATCATTACATTTTAGAGTGAAATGCAGCAAATCACACAATATTGTTATATATATTTTCAAGAAATTAAATGACGTAAACATCCACATTTCCTGAGAAACATTTGTGACATGTTAGCCAATGTGTTGGGAAATGGGAAAAGAAACTGGTATTATATGCCACCTGCAACCTCAAGAATCTGTAAGGGAAAGATTTGTTAAACTATAATACAAGGGTAAAATGGGATAAAATAAATATTCAGAAAATGCTATTGGATACATGTTAAAGACAAAGGGTTTTTTTGTTTGTTTTAGAAAAATAAATTTTTTTCCTGAGTCCTGAAGAATGAGTGGGGTTTCTCCAGACAGTCAAAACAGCAGGAGAAGTTCCCAAAGAGCTCGGTAAACAAAGGCTCAGATAAATGAGAGGTCTCACTGTATTACCAGAAGGGCTTGGTACAGGATAGCTGAAATAGGCTGTGCTTTCTTGCAAGTGAACAATCTGTTTTGGATATTCCCTTCTACCTATTCTTTCCTAAAATCTAGCGTATTAAGATATATATATAGATAGATAGATATAGATATAGATAGATAGATATCTAAGTTGCCTTTCTTTTTAAAAGTTAGTTGGAAACCAGAGTGGGGCCTGGGTCTAAGGCAAGAAAAAGATTGCTAAACCAGATTTTGCAATTGTTCTTAGAGGATTCAATAGCTTTTTATGTAGTCCAACCAGTTTACATAATAATAGAGTTTGTAGGGATTTTTGACAAAACTCTGGCTAGGTTAACAAGATGTTAAAAAGAGAACTATTCTTAATGTCTTCAGAGTCTTAAAAATCAGGAATCAACCAGTACCACATTTGAAAGTGGATGCTGAGCACCCATCGGATGATGGGACTGAGTCACTCAAAAACATACAGTAGTAAAGTTAAAGAAGTCAGTAGGCAACTAGAGAAATAGATTTTTTGAGAGAATTTTTGGTATCCTGAGAGTACCACCTTTGGATCTTTCACACTTATCCCCACAAGGATGCAAACTCCTACATCAAATTTTAGAGAAAACAGCCCATGCCTGGGGCACCCTACCAGGCAACTAAACAGAAAGAGGCTGCCTTTGATTATTGATTAATTTCTACAAATGCTGAGTCAAGGCTGCTTTTTCTATGCATTGTATATGGAACGAGTGTTGGAAGTAGACATTTTAAAGCTCTGTCCTAGGACCCCATCAGTGTTTTGGAGTATTCAGCAGAAAAGCATCCATTGGTATTCCCAAATACCCAAGTGCTAAGTGACAAATGAAGAGTATCCAGAAGTGATGAATTCTCCTGAATCAAAGGAAGCATGAATGAATGATTTATCTTGAAGTGAGTCTCCAAAGAATTTATCAAAATAAACACAGAATCATTGAACACTACATCAAAAACTAATGATGTACTATACAGTGGCCTACTGAATGTAATAAAAATAAATAAATTTGTTGGGGGGAAAAAAAAACACAGAACAAGAGTCTTTTTTTCAACAACTGTCCAGCCTAGGGATCTCTGTAGCCAGCTCATGAAGGTACATGTCAAGAAATGTACTTCCCATGCCCATAACATTCCTATTTCTCTCCTTTTAAATTCTGGAGGTGTTAGAGGTACAACTAGCCAGAAATGATGTAAGTACTAATGGAATAAAGAATGAAAAAGCTAACAAACCCAATACTCTTTTCTGGATACAGGCTTTCAAAAGTGAAGGAAGTTTAACTTCAAATAAAATTTGGAAAACTTTAAAAAATTATGATAAGAATGAACATTTTGTTACTGATCTGTTAGGGGATTAATGTGACCTGAGGTCTTTCAGTATCTGAGAATGACCATAAGTTGTAGGTCCCACCCTTGATTGAACCAAAAGGACACAAAATTCAACCAACGAAGCAGGGCACAAAATTCATACAAAGGTACAGCCATGAAAAAATAATGAAGGTGTTAGGTTTTATCCTGTGAGTCATGTGGGTTCAAAATAATAGTTACATTTGTAATAAGGCAAATTTTTATTGTATATAATGAAAAGCTGGTGTACTGCCCAGTAGCAAGTTAAAGATTTGGAATTCTGGTTATCGGGATATCAAGCTAATGATCAACATCAGAGTCTATATAGGGTACAGGAATCAAATGGAATGAGGACTAAATGATTTCATTTGGTAATTCAGAACAGTTTAGGACTGGAAGACAAAACAGTGTTGAAAAGTGGATAGGAAATAAGAGATTGGAGATAGGTGTCAATAACTTTTTTTTTTTAATAAATGAGAAAAAGTCTAGGATGTTAAATTGCAGTGCAAGATTTTGCTTAGCAATGAACTGAGTTGTCTGGGACATGTCCTAAATGAAACCATAGGTAGTAATAGTAATAATAGTCATAATAATGATAATAGCAGCTTATGTTTATTGCTTACTTACTATATTTCAGGCCCTGGGCCAAGTAACTTATTATATCATGTAATTGTCAAAACATGTTATCGCTATTGGGTGATTAGATGATGAAGCCTCAGGGGGGCTAAATAGCTCAGCTCGATTGACCTAATAAATAAGTCCAGGATTTTATCACAAGCAGTCTACTTACATACTCTTAATTTCTTGAAAAGAAATAATATCTCTTATTCTGAGACAGAATGGAAAGTTATGAAGTTATAAAGATCTAGGGTATTCCTTAATATATGCCCTAATCTCTGTAATACTAGGGATGGACCACCATTAACCCTGTTTTTCATAAGAATCTGCTAGATTTCACTGTTACGGGATTCACTTGAAGCAAGACTGCAGAAGTACCCAGACTCTGATTTGGGTACTGGCTGCCTTTTATCAGAGAGAGAAGGTCAGAGTGAGAGTTCTGTACATATGACACCCAAATACTACTATTCAAATATAATCCAACCCACTTTCTATATGCTGCTTGTTGAGAAGAGACTAATCCCCAAACTGAAAGGATAAATTCACCTCTTAGGAAACTTAATCCATTAATTTTGATATTTAGGATATCTGTGTTCATTGTGAGCTCTGTTTTACATAATACTGGTGGCTGGGTGAAATAAAAGGGCTGTATTTATGCCTCTTTCAGCACCCGTGTCTCCATATTGAGATGGTAACAGAGAAAGAGACAACTCTTACTGATTGCAGGTGTTAAGTCATGGAATAGATATTTTCCCCAGTAGAACTACCAAAAAGTGAGGCAGGCAAAACTCTTGCTACTGTCAGCTTTAATAGACAAAAGGCAATGGTGTCCAGCTGTGGGACTGGCATTGTAAAGTTTGCTCATTTACTTTACAGTATCTAAGGAGGGATCCAACCTTCATCTTAGTATGAAATAGTCCTAATGATCTATGTGTCCTATAAGATATGAGAACATAGTTAATATTTTTCTCCTTAAGTATTTACTACACCATATGGTATTCTATTTAAAAATATTGTCTGTTCAAAACATTGTAAAATTCCTGTTATGGAGAAACTATCATCTCTTTTTTAATAGATAAGAAAACCTAGAGAAAAATACTTCCCAATTGTTAATAGAATACAGGGCCTAGGTTTGAAAGAAGATGTATTTTACTTAAAATCTAGAACTAAGATAATCTCTAGGTAGCAATGATAGCAATTACAGGGCAGTTGTAGACTAACAGTTCTAGGACAAAAGGAAGGTGATTCAACGGCTTGTAAATGACCTCCAACTGAAGCAGAAGAGATTAACTAAGACTGGGCCTTAACCTACACCTGAATGATTCAAGACAGAATTAATGAGAAACATTGATCCTCAGAGATTCTGTGAAGTCTAATGGACACTAGGCATTGGGCTTAATGTTACATGATTATCTAGAAATTACCCATTGGTCAACGTGGTCTTCTCACACACTGCCCACTTGGTCAGGATTGCCTCAACATTGGGCTGTATCCAAAGCCTGTAAGTGACCCACCTAGGTGATTGACAAATGTCTACCCTTACTTTTAATTTTATCTTGCAGTGTTGGTGTGGCCCAGGGAACTATGGATCACATCTTTACAAGATAATTTATGGCTTGCCTTTCGAATACATACACGTAAATATACTGGAAACTCACATCATTTTTGTTACTGAGAATCATCCTTTGTTGAGATGGTCTGTTCTGGATACCATGCAAGACAATATTATTTACTGAAGCATAGAACTAAAACTTATGATTTCACTCAAAATTTAACAAAAAGGTATTCTAACCTGTAGTAGAAAAGGATTACATAGAAACATCAACCTATTGAATGAGAGGGTCCACTGTTGTAGTGTTTTGTCTGTTCAGTTTTCTCTAGTGCATTGGAAGGTTCAAATGTATTGATAGATAATAGATGGATCTGAGAATATACTTCATCTCAGAACTAGGGATATATGGAGTTACATGTTCTTCCTGAGCTTCCCAAACTCTTGCATATTTTTCCTTTACATTTATTTATATAGTCACCCTGTTGTGATCTCAAGTAGATACCAAACTTAAGGGGGAATAGATTAAAATGCCAAATGTCCTGAAATTGCAGTGTGTTGAGTAATTTTGTACAGAGTTGAGGAACAGCTCCAGCAACAACCTTTTCTTTATTATCATTTTCTTTCTTTGAATAGAGTTTCCACTGAATTGAAAAGAAACCCCATGTACCAAACGATACAGGGCACAAAAAGGAGACTTGTGCCTAACGATCTATACAGACATATAATCAAGTAGTAATTTTAAACCTAGCTGATATGCGAGTGGAGTACAGTGTTAATGAAATTTCACAGCGGTTCTGGTAAGATGGTGATGGTTATTAAAGCTGACCCCCTTCAGCAAAGTAAATTGCCTTAGGTTTTAATTTTATTTTGACAGGATCCTTTATTACTTTTTCTGAAATCAATATTGACACACATAGCACACTGTAGAAAAAGCTAAACAATGCAGTACTCAACAGTGAAAATCTGAACAACAGGTGGTTTATATTTTTAGTTGCTACATATATCATGCACTGCACAAAAATTATATGTGACACATTGAAAAAATGCTATGCATGCATTAATGCCATTAAGTGCCTTTACTGTAGGCTCCAACTTTATATCCAGTAAATAAAAAAGGCTGTATGAGCTGTCACCACGTTGAAGGCTTCCTTATAATGGATGATTAAGAAGGGTTACTGTAAGTTTAAAAACATTCATATATACTGATTCTGCTTTCAAGTACAAAGATAACTTTGAATATGGACCTTATTTTTTGAGATTTTTTTAAAAGTAAAACTCAGGGAACAGAATACAATATGATATATAAAGTGGATCTTAATTCAGGTAGAAATCTAGAGCTTCTTTGTTTAAATAAATTAAGGTTACATAGTTAAGTGGTAATAGAACCAGAATTAATGTCTCAGGCAAGTTTGTCACTCTTGAAACAAGGGTTCAACATTTCAACAGGCAAAATTGGCAATTGCTCAAATAAGAATATAGGTATATATACATACATACATATGTATTTGTGTATCTCTGTGTATGTGTGGGCACCATTAATTTAGCCACATGCCTTCTATCACGTTTCAAACAGGACTTCTTATTGACAGCTCTAAGAAGATTCACCTTTTTATACTCAGAATAAAGTATTCATAAATTAAGATATGCTTTTTGCAGTATTATTGAAAAAAATGTTACTTTTACCACTGAGTGTCAAAGGACAAAAACTCTCTAATAAGCAGATGAACTTTCCCACCTCTTTTTTGTCTGAGTGAATTCTGCTTTTCCACTTTTCTTTGGAGCCTCCATTTGTCTATGACTGTTACCTGTAGGACTCTTCCAACAGCTCTAATACTTTTTTCTTTGAACTTCACTGACCTATAGTCTGTTCTCATTTACCCAAAGCACTTTGAAAAATCTCACCAATAATTTACTCATCTCTTGGGTTCTGTGTGCTCTGCTCTGCTCCATTCTAAACCTCTCTAAATTCTGTACATCATAACCACCTTCATTCTCCGAAGACTTAATCTGTGGAGCAATATTCGATTTACTTTCTCTGCATCTTTATCTCTTCATTCATTTTCTTTAATACTGCTGCTTTGTAGCCTATAGGCCCAGACCTTTCCTGGATATTTTCTCATTTCTTTTATGCTTCCACTTTTTTGCATCTTGCCTTATAATGGTTTTCTCTCTCTCTTCCTAGTTCTTTATTTTTTGTATAGGTATCACTCTTTAAAAAGCCCTCTAACTTTGGTCTCCTCTTTAATTAGACACTAGTGATTTTCTTTTCATTAATGCCATTAAAAAGCATCTGGAGTGAAAACACACATAGTGATTAGAAATAACCACCCAAGAATGAGCTTACTGTTTTGCTGGAGAATGCTAGCAAGTGTTCAGGGATCACTTGTGAATAATTGTGTAGATTTCAATTAATGTAACTCATACATTAAATTCTGGAAAAAAGATTATACAAGAATATAGAAAATAGATTATATTGTCAAAAGCTAAATTGATTAGCTTGATTTTATGGCAGTAGGCAAATATATAAATTAAATCGTGAATTATCCTAAACAATACATAATATTCTCCTTCATTTTGCATAAAAGCATGACAAAAAATCTTTAGAAGCTGTGAGGCATTGCCATTATATTTATGCTCACTAAGCAGTATACCATAATTATTTAACTACAGTTTCAATGTTTTCATGTATGCGGCAATGCTGAGCCATTAGAAACTCAGTATTATTGTGTTCTTTTTCAATTACCTGAACATCCCCTGGGTCCAAGAGGATGAATAAGTTTCCAAAGATTGCTGACTCTCTTACCCTATTAGGAATGATTGTATCTACTCTTTCCACTTATATGAACCTATTTTTATTGGTGTTTGTTTAGCGACTTTAGAATTTTTATGAAGTCAATTAATAAAAGCCTTTTAAAAATTTAAATATAATGGGCAGATAGCTATTATCTTCCTTACTAATATGTTATTCAACTCTTTATATGCAAGATTAAGGTCACTATAATACAAATATTTCTTGTTTTATCCAAACAGTGTTTGTTTTTTTCTCTCTGACTATGAAAGCCCCTGTTTAGTCACTCCACTGAGAATAAACGAAGAACAAATAAGCTTAAATTGCAGCATGTGGGATTTAAATTAGAAATAAATAAAAAAAATTTTCACAGTAGACAAATAATAAACTTTATCTGTAGATATTTTGTTAACTGATAGACTGTATATTATATATTTTACTCTGTTGCTGGTATTTAATTGGCTTCTGTTAGGGGGAAAAATATGAACGAAATGACTCTCAGTGTTTGTCTTCATTCAAAGACAAGTGTAAAAACTTTATGAAAAAATATCAAGAATGAAAAATGTTTTTTTTTTTTACTCACCTAGATTTTTTTCAATAATAACAGTTAAGTAAATGTTTTAATCTTAGCCAAAATTTTTGAATCAAAAAATGAGTAGAAAAAATGAAATATCTTGTGCTCTTTGACATGGGAATAATGCTTAAAATAAATACTACCTATTATTTAGCATTTCCGTGTGTCAGGCATTTTTAAGCATTTTACATATATTGTCATATTTAATCATCTCAACAGTCACCTTAGGTGGTGTCTTACACTGGCTTATAGGTGAAAAAAATAAACCTCAGAGAGGTTCTTTAGTTCACTTTATGTTGTTCAGCTAAGAATAAATATAAAAATAATTAAAATCCAGATTTGAAAGTAGGTTTTTCCGGTATTGTCTTTGAATCTAAGGGCAAATTAGTAATAGACAATAAAGAAATATGGGGATATGATTATAATATCTTCAAATGTAGGTGCTTCTAATGCTGTTAAATGAATGGATAGAATCATATTTTTGTTTTAGTGTGTGGCATTTGGCAATTGCTGATGAAATGATTAAACATGACAATATGTGTAAAATACTTAAAAATGCCTGACTGAAATTTTGAGTTAATATTGGTGTATGATGTAAGATTGTGGCTCAGTAACATTATTTTGCATGTGAAATTCTAGTTTTCCCAGTACCATCTATTGAAAAGATTATTCTTTCCTCATTGTATATTTTGGCTCCTTTGTTGTAAATTAATTGACCATTTATGTGTGGGTTTATTTCTGGACTCTATAGTCTATTTAATTGATGTATATGTCTGTTTTTATGTGTGATTACTATAGCTTTGTAATATAATTTGAAATCAGGGAGTGTTATGCCTCCAGCTTTGTTCTTCTTAAGATTGCTGTGGCAATTTGGGGTCTTTTGTGGTCCCATATAAATTTTAGATGGCTTTATTTTTGTGAAAAATGCCATTGGAATTTTGATAGGGATTGCACTAAATCTGTAGGTTTCTTTGGGCGGTATGAACATTTAAACAACATTAGTTCTTCCAGTCCATGAGCATGGATATCTTTTCATTTATTTATATCTTTCCATTTATTTGTGTCTTTTTCAGTTTCTTTCAACAATGTTCTATAGTTTTCAGAGTACCAGTTTTTCGCCCCCTTGGTTAAATTTATTCCTAGAAATTCTGTTATTTTTGATGCAATTGTAGATGGGATTATTTTCTTCATTTCTCTTTCTGATAATTCCTTGTTAGTGAATAGAAATACAGCTGACTTTTATACATTGGTTTTATATCCTACAACTTTACTTAATTCATTTATCAGTTTTAACAGTTTCTGGTGGAGTCTTTAGGGTTTCCTACATATAATATAACATGGCATCTGCAAGTAAAGACAGTTTTACTTTTTCCCTCAGATTTGTATGCCTTATTTCTTTTTCTTGCCTACATCCTCTAAATAGAACTTCTAGTACTATGTTGAATAAAAAAAGCGGTTAAAGTGCGCATCCTTATTCCTGATCACAGAGGAGAAGCTTTCGATTTGTCATCATCGAGTGTGATATTAGTTTTGGGATTGTCATATATGGCTTTGATTATATTGAGGTTCATTCTCTCAATTCCCACTTTGTTGAGTTTTTATCATGAATGGGTGTTGATTCTTGGCAAATACTTTGTATACATCTATTGAAATGATTATATGACTTTTATCCTTCATTTTGTTAATATGCTGTATCACATTGATTTGTGGATGTTGAACCATCCTTCCTCTTTAAATAAATTTCACTTCAGCATGGTGTATGATTCTATTAACGTGTTGTTAAATTTGTTTTTTTTTTTAGTATTTTGTTGAGTATATTTGCATCTATGTTCATTAGGGGTTTTGGCCTGCAATTTCTTTTTCTGTAGTGTTTGTCAGATTTTAGTATCAGGGTAATGCTGGCCTTATAAAGTGAGTCGAAAGTTTTCACTTCTGTTCTAGTTTTTGGAAGAATTTGAGAAAGATTGATATTAATTTTTCTTTAAATGTTTGGTAAGATTTTCCAGTGAAGTCACCTTGTCTTTGACTTGTGTTTATTGGGAGCTTTTCGATTAATAATTCAATCTCCATACTAGTAATTGTTCTGTTCAGATTTTCTATTCATGATTCAATCTTAGTAGTTGGTTTATTTTTAGGAATTTGTCAATTTCTTTTAGGTTGTTTAGTTTGCTGATGTATAATTGTCATAATAGTCTCAAGATCTTTTTTATTTCTGTGACATCAATTATAATGTCTTTTCTTTCTGATTTTATTTGAGCCTTCTCTTTTTCTTGGTGAGTTTAGCTAAAGGTTTGTCAATGTCATTTCTTTTCAAAGAACCAGCCCTTAGTTTATTGATCTTTTCTATAGACATTTTAGACACTATTTTATTATTTTACACTCTGATCTTTTATTTTACTAACAAAGATCCTTTTAATGACTTTAGGCTTCATTTGTTCTTTTTCTAGTTCTTTGAAGTGTAAAGTTAGGCTGTTTATTTGAGATTTTTCTTATTTTTTGATGTAAGCACTCATCATTATGAACTTCCCTCGTAGAACTGTTTTTGCAACATCCCATAAGTTTTGGTATGTTGTATTTCCTTTTTCATTTGTCTGAAGATTTTTTTTTCTTTTTTGATACATTTATTGTTCAGTAGTATGCTGTTTAATCTTCACATATATGTGCATTTTCCATTTTTCTCTTAAAATTTCTAATTTCATACCATTGTGGTCAGAAAAAATATGCTTGATATTATTTTAGTCTTCTTAAATTAAGACATTTTGTGGACCTACATATCTATCATGGAGAATTTCCATGTTTTCTTAAGAATGTATACTCTGCTTTTGAATGGAATGTTTGGTAAATGTCTGTTAAGCCCATCTGGTCTAATGTGTCACAGAATCCCAGTGTTTCCTTATTGATTTTCTGTGTGGATATTTTATCAACTGATGAAAAGTTATGAAGGCCCTTACTATTGCTGTCTATTTCCTGCTTTAGGTCTTTAACATTTGCTTTATACATTTAGGTGCTACTATATTGGGGGCTTAATATTTATAAATGTTATATCCTCTTGTTGGATTGACCCCTTTATTATATATAATCTAATATTTTTAGTATCCTAGTACAGCCTTTGTCTTAGTCTGTTTTGTTTAATACATATATAGCTGATTTTTTTAGGATTTTTGTTTTGTTTTTTGTTTTGTTTTTATTTTCCATTTGCATGGAATATATTTTTCCATATCTTTGTTGTCAGTTTGTATGTGTCCTTAAACGAAGGAATTCTTTTTGTAGGCACCATATATTTGGGTCTTGTTTTGTAATCCATTTAGCACTGTATGTCTTTTGATTGGAGAATTTAACCATTTATATTTAAAGTATTTATTTATTTGACAGAGAGATACACAGTGAGAGAGGGAACACAAGCAGGGGGAGTGGGAGAGGGAGAAGCAGGCTCTCCGCGGAGCAGGGAGCCCGATGTGGGGCTCGATCTGGGATCATGACCTGAGCCGAAGGCAGATGCTTAATGACTGAGCCACCCAGGTGCCCCTATTTCTGGCATTTTTTAATTATTTTCTGGTTGTTTTATTTTATTATTTTTTTAAAGATTTTATTTATTTATTTGACAGAGAACGAGATAGCAAGAGCAGGAACACAAGCAGGGGGAGTGGGAGAGGGAGAAGCAGGCTTCCTGCCAACCAGGGAGCCCAATGTGGGACTCGATCCCAGGACCCTGGGATCATGACCTGAGCCGAAGGGAGACGCTTAACGACTGAGCCACCCAGGTGCCCTTCTGGTTGTTTTATGATTCCTTTTTCCTTCTTGTTCTCTTGTATTTTGATTTGATGACTTCATTTCTTAGTCAATTAAAATCAAAATGACTCCTGTGGGTGGCTACTTCCTTTGTTGTAATTTAAGGATCCACATTCCTTCCATTTCATGAGGTCTCAGTCATCTAGGACCTCTACATCTGGCCACAAATGAGGAAAGAAGTACAGAAAGCATATATCTTGCTTAATCACTTTGGGCCAGAAGTGGACCCTTTTACTTTCACTTATATTCCATTGGTAGATTCTGGTCATGTGGCTTCTAGATTTAAGGTGGTGAGAAAAGGAAGGGAGCTAGAAATATAGGCCCTGGCTGGGCATCCATTTCCCACCAACAATCTTGCAGTATATAGTTGGACACACATATTTGTTGAAAAGTTAGCCATTTCTGCCTCAGAAACGAAGTTGATTGGTGGAACTTTTGGAAAACAGATCCAAGGTAGAGGGAAGGCAGGTAACCAGGTTGCTCTATGCAGTATCTTAGTCACCTACACAGTAGGAACCTTCATGAAAAAGGACATCTAGGGACACCTGGGTGGCTCAGTTGGTTAAGCGTCTGCCTTCAGCTCAGGTCATGAACCCAGAGTCCAGGGATCGAGCCCAGCATTGGGCTCTCTGCTCAGTAGGGAGCCCACTTTTCCCTCGGCCTCTCACCCCACTCATACTCACTCTCTCCCTCTCTCTCTCTTTCTCTCAAATAAAGAAAATCTTAAAAAGAAAAGAAAAGAAAAAGGACATTTGTCCAGAGTTAAAAAAAACATTGTTAATCTGAAGAATCAAGAATGAAGTGCCTATATACTTTATTTCATAGATCATGCTATTGTTTGGAGGTTGGTATCCCTCCACAATTCATATGTTCAAATCTTAACACCCAAAGTTGATGGTATTAGTATAAAGGGCCTTGGAGAAGTACTTAAGCCATGAGGATGAAACACTCATTAATGGGATTAGTGACTTTTTTTATAAAAGATTTATTTATTTTAGAGAGAAAGCATAAGTGGGAGGGGCAGAGGGAGAGGGAGAGAGAATCTGAAGCAGACTCCATGCTGAGCACTGAGCCCTGACATGAGGCTCCATCTCATGACCCTGAGATCACTACCTCAGCTGAAAACAAGAGTCAGATGCTCAACCAACTGCGCCAACCAGGCATCCCTGGATTATCACATATCACATGGAAAAGTGCCTTGAAAAGATGTTCCAAGAGATCCCTAGTTCCTTCTACCATTTGAGGACACAGTGAAAAAGCTCTACCTGTGAACCAGGAAGAAGTCTTCACCAAAATGTGATCATACTAGTGCCCTGATCTTGGGCTTCCCAGCCTCCAGAAATGTGAGAAAGAAATTAGTTGTTTCTTGTAAGCCACCTTGTCTGTAGCATTTTGTTATGGCAGCCCAAACAGACTGATAAAACACCAATAAAAAAATATTTTCAAGTCTTGTGAAAGTTCTATAGAAGATCAGAACTTTATTATTTCACACAATGACATGATTAAACAGTTTTGTTTTGTACTCAATGATAAAGTAGTGACATAAATTTACTCCAACCAAAAATTGTTAAGAAATGTTTTCAATTCAATGCCCTAAGGCATTTGACATTTATACCAGAACTTCCTTTTCCATGTGATAGAAAGATAGCTCACACCATTATTCTAGGCCATCATTAAAAAGGAGTATTTCATGAACACAGTTGTTGCTGCTTTCACAACATCCAAAAGCTGACAGCAATTTTTTACTTGCAGGTATTTGCCAGTTGGCATGTTCCTTAAAAGTTCTTAGAATTTGCTGTCTAGCAAAGGTGTGAAAAAGTTAAAAACCTATTTCAGGATATAAGCTGATCACAGTAGACTGAATTCATGCAGGCTTCTCAGAGGACTTTCAAAAGTATTCCCCTCCATCCCCCAGTGTATTATAAAATTGTTCTTTTTTAATAAATAACACTGCTTTATTGATGCTATTAATCTATTAACTCTCCTTCAAACAATTTACTTCCTGTGTTGACAATGCTGGTGTAGAAAATTCATTGTAAAGCACATTATATGTGAGCCTCTTCTACCAGGGGCCTAAAGACTAAAAAATCTTAAGGAGAGGCAATTCCATGCATGTTTCCTTCTTGGAATTCTCAATTCCTTCCATGGTCTCTGCTTTGCTTTTTGTCATTTCCTCCTGGGAAATTTACTAGAGTTTGGAATTGAGGGAATTTTTCAATAAATAAATAAGCACAGAAACTGATTCAAAATTACTTAGAAGCTAAATGTTTCAACCTTTTTTCTTAGTAAAGTCTTTTCTACCAATAGCTTCTGAAAATTGAATATACCTTGCCTTATAGATTTTCATATATTCATTTTCAAATAAGCTGGAGATCATTTTATAAATACCCATATTGGATTGTTGGTTTTCTCCTTCAGCTAGCAAACATAGGGCTTGCTTTGTATTTATTTCTCCACACATGTAAGACTGAATATTATCCTACCTCAGACTATTACTGGCACATTTACATTTGCACTGTAAAGTCAAAGTTAAAACAGTTAATCTAAAAGGTCAGTTCATGAAGGCTTATCTAAGACAAAGTTTAGCATATAGGAGTCAAAGACCCTGCAGCTTCCCGGCTGGGCCTTCTGTCAAACCATGCGGTTGTATTCAAAACAATGGTATTAAGAAATTGGGCTTGAGTCAGGAGAATTGCCAGCATGGATCTGACATACCTGCTGTGTGTATTCACAGTAAACCAACTAGCCTATTCAATGCCGCAATTTAACCATAACACTAGGTCTTATTGAGCATGGAGTTTAAAAGTCTCTATTTTTAGCAAACTGCCTTTCTACTAAATAAGCATTTTTTTTATATTCTTTAACCTATTCTTATGAGGAAGGCAACTAGCAAACCTCATAATCCTTACCTTATAAATGGGGGATGTGTCAAAAGATGAAAGAACTCCTCCTATTCATCAATTGTCAAAGTGAATATAGAATTCATGAGAATATTTATGACCAATATGTTTTCCCTACATTTCTCTTTTAGTTTAGAGGGACATAAGGATGATAATCCATATGTGATGTTTAATATTTGACTGTGTTTGCTCATATACATTTTTTGTCTTCAGAATTATCTCTATATCTACTGATAGTGCAATGAACTAATAGTTTTTCACATAAAAGCTGTTAAAGGTCAGCTAGTGAACAAATGCTTTGTCAAAAATTTTAAGGACAATATCTAAGGAATATTTATAATTATTTATAGAGATTGGACTACTTAAACACTTTTAAGTTACATATTATGAAGTATAAAACCAGTGGCTTCTAGGGGTGCCTGGGTGGCTCAGTGAGTTAGGCAACTGACTCTTGATTTTGGCTCAGGTCATGGTCTCAGAGTTTTTTTTTTTTTTAAGATTTTATTTTTTATTTGATAGAAACAGCGAGAGAGGGAACACAAGTGAGGGAGTGAGAGAGGGAGAAGCAGGCTTCCCGCTGATCAGGGAGCCCCATGTGGGGCTCGATCCCAGGACCCTGAGATCATGACCTGAGCCGAAGGCAGACGCTTAATGACTGAGCCACCCAGGCGCCCCCATGGTCTCAGAGTTTGAGATTAAGCCCTATGTGGGCTCTGTGCTCAGGGGAGTCTGCATGAGATTCTCTCTCCCCCTCCCTCTGCCCCTCCCCCGGCTCATGTGCTCTATCTAAATAAATAAATAAAATCTTAAAAAACAAAACAAAACAAATAAACAATGGTTTATAGAGCTGGCTTATATTGGTTCACAGAGCAGATTATTAAATTTTCAGGAATTTTACAAATACAACCTGGTTGTTAGGAATTATATGTGAGAGATCATGCATATTTAAATACATTTTATTAAAGTTAAAGGTAATAAATACTGAAAACTTATTTTCTAATTATGTTACTGTACTTTACTCTTCTCCAAACTATACTTTTCTCCATACTTTACTCTTCTCCGTACAAACATTGCATGTTTGAAATACTAGAAGACGTGTGCTACTGAGCATCTCTTCCCAACTCCTCTTTCAGGGAAGTCACTTTGATAGTCTAAATTGACTGTGGTGGGAGAATACCACTGAAATAAAATTCTACAAATCAGGACTTGATTTGTTGATTTATTCATTATCTAGACCAGGGGTCAGTAAACTACCACCTGTGGGTCAGCAGCCTGTTTTTATATGTAAAGTGTTTTTGGAACCTAGCCATATGGCTGCTTTTGTCTTTAACAGCGCAGTTGAATAGTTGAAACAAAGACCGTAAGGACAGCAAGTCTGAATTATATACTATCTGGTCCTTTGAAAAGGAGATTGCAAAACCTTGGACTTAAGAAAGCAAAGGAAAAAAATGTTAATAATGCAGTTGGAATTTAAAAGTGTGTTGTGACATTGTGAATAGCACAAAAGAATAAAAAACTATTCTTCCATTATTCAAAAAATTATCCATTTCAGCAAAAAAGTCCCTAATATCATTGACAGGAGTGAAATTCCAATGTCTAGATATTTGTTTCACTTCATCTTGCTCATTAAGGTAAATAAAAATATCCACCAACATTTGTCAGAATTCTATTAATCACTTGCAATCATAGTGAATATAAAGTTAGCCAAAATCAACAAAAACATATTAGTTGGCTATATGAAATTTAGGATACAGAATACTATAAACTTTATTATTTGTATATTATATGCTGCACAACCTTTTTATCTGTAAAATTTATAATCATATGCATATATGTATATTTTTGGGAGAGCCAGTGCTATCCATTTACCTGCACCCCACTGTCTAAAGTTATGTGCCTTTGTATCTGTTAAAACTACTTCAGAGATATCTAATTATATTATTATACCCTTATATAATAATAGGTACTATGCAAATACCTAATATAATGTGTAGTTTTAGTTATTATTTTTCAGTCACAAGATAATTTACAAAATTGGCTTTATAGTTTAATCCCTTCCAAATTGAAGTTACTTGCAGAATTAAAGAATTTGGAATTAAAATATTGGCAAAATTTATACATAGAAAGGGCTTGATTTATTATACTGTCAAGAAGGTATTACACCCATTGCAATTTTATAGAAAAAAAATCACACTGATTTTGGTACAGCTTTCAATATGTTGGTCAATTATGTTTAAAAGGGAGCCCTTTTAGTTAGACTACTTTTTTTTTTTTTAAGAATTATCAAGCACTTCCTCCCCTTTTTATTTAATTATTAATGAATAACATGAAAGATATAAATATTCTGGAAGTCACTGTTTAGTATACGTTCCTATTAAAAAAAATCTTATCTACTATCAAGAAGCAAGGATTTAGTCTTCATTTTTCACAAAATAGCAAAAATCACCTCATTAATAGTTTTTCACCATAAAGACTGAATTACTTCCTTGACTTGTTAGAATTCCAGGTTGAGTCAATAATTTTACATTCATTGAAAGAAATTGAAGGAGACAGACTATAATCTAGAGCTGCATAATTTAGCATTTTGAAAAATTTAATATTAAGTATGAACTTACAAAACTTGTATGATGAGTATTGCAGTTTTTGAATAACTCCCTTGCAGTTAGATTGTGAGTATGCTGTTCTATAGTGTATTTCAGAAATAAGGTTTTGAAGTTTTAATGAAAATAAATTTCAGTATTGTCAATCATAGTAACAGAATGGAACAAGAGAAAAAGTTGGAAAGAACAAAACGAAAAGCATCTTAGTAATGTATTACGTAACTCAAAACAGGTTATTCCAAATAGTTGGTGAAATTTTTATCTGTGGATAAAAGTAACAATGTCAACTATAGGTGTTGGGATGATAGAGAAAATCAATGAAGAGTAGAAGGAAGCACCTGGAGAGATTGGACAATACAAGAGCAACTTACCAAATTAAGAAGTAAATTTTCTCCATAGAACAGTGGAGGCTATAGAACTTGGAAGTGAAGGATTGTGTCTACAGGAATGTGTGGGTGTATTTGTCAAATTTCGCTGAGGAATTAATGACAGACTTTGGTTCAGGAGTTTATATCGGTTCAGGGATTCTTGGGGAGTTCAGTCGACATAGGAGTTCTCCAGCCTGGTCCCATGCGTGCCACACAGTTTTCATGATTGAGAACCAGACTTTGTCTTGTTTGTGTTTGGTGGGAGACTGCAGAATCTGATTGGAGTACTCTATGCAGTCATGTGGGAGGCCAGGATCACATGAAAGTGTGGCTCAGATTGTCAAAAGGACAGGATAGTTCCTAAGATTTCAAGGAGAGAACATGAATCACAATTTGAGAGATGCCAAAGTGAAGATGTGAAGATAAGGTAGAGGGCATCAGGTGATGCCAAGATGAAATTGAGCATCAAGCTTTAGATGCAGTAGCAACAGTGGATTGAAACAACTGGCTCCCATCTGGACCAAGGGCATAAAGACCACTAGAATTTGCTGGTGACGGATGCAAGTAGCCATTTCGGTCATTGGAATCATTTAGGGGAACTTAAAAAAAACACGATCCTCAGGCCATGGCTCAGAATGATTAAATTAGAATGTCTGGACATAGGACCCAAGCATCCATGTTTTTCAGTTTCCTAGATCCATGCAAAGTGCCACAAGGCTGAGACCCTTGTTTTAAAGGAACTTGAACTGATTGCTCATTAGAATCACCAGGGAGCTTTTGTGTACCAATGTCTGATTCCTTCCCCAAACTCATCTATTCAGAATCTCTGGAGAAAGGGCCCAGGATTGGGATTGGTTGAGATCCAGGACTTTGTAATTTAGACAGCAAATTACCATGCCTCACTCTTTTTCACTGAAGTGGTTCCACATTGGGACAATAAGAAAATTAGCCTCAGTAAATAGGTAAATTGAGTAAATGATGAGGACTCAAAAAAAAAAAAAAAAAACTGTAAACTTTATAAAAGCTATCATACTCTTTTTCACATTTGAACTTTATACTCATTTTAATTTGATTATCCTGTGTGTAAAAAGTATATTAAATACAGATTTTTATTATTCTACATCATCATAATTTTCAAAACCACATTTCATTAAAAATTTCTAATGCTGAAAGCATGACTATTTTTTAGTACCATGTAGTTAAAAGAACTAAAATAGAAACTCCTTAAAAACAATTGAACCAAGAGGATTCAATTCCTTCATCCTCCATTTTATAATTTTTCATCATCATGAAAGTCAAAGCATGTGAATAATTCTGTACTTGAATACTCAGAAAGGAAATTGTTGCATAAATAATTAATGTTCCAAAAGGTTAAATTTAATTTGAAAGTAGGTGATTTTCTCTTGCCAGGGTTACTGAGATTGAAGGTGAATAGTCTCCTTTCAGCCTCCTTATCATAGGAAAATTAATGCTAATACTAGCTTTTTTTGTGCCATGTAGATTTACCAATATAATTTCTGTCTAGTAATTGAAGAAAAATATCTTTTTTTTTTTTTACTTTATAATTGGAAGAGAGAATTTAGGATAAAATTAGAATGGAATTTTTGAATTGATGAAAAGCACTATAACAGTGCATGCATCCTGACACTTTTAATTGAAATTTTAGGAACAAATACATAATAGAAATAAATATAGTAAGATTTTTCTTTCTGAGATAAATGTACTTCTGATGTTCACCTTAAGATCTTTTAAATAATTCATTTTAATTACAAAGTTTATTTAAAGATAAATAGTTTACACTGCTAAATTCAAAGAAAAATGCCACAAAAATATAAGAAAAGCCTCGAGTTAAAAGAATGACTGGCAGGAAAAAGAAAGCAAATGAATATTTAGCTTCCTAATATCTGATTTACTGGTTCAATTGATTTGCAGCACTAATTGTATCAAAGTGTATCAAAATTTAATAATGAAAACCATTTCATCCAAATATTAAAAATACATTTTGTTCATATACTGCACTTATAGAACATTTTATTATGTTAATATAAGTTTCATAGAAAATAGTCAAAAAAGTATGATTTGTCAGGTGTTAGGAGTTTGATCTATGTAACATTAAAGAGTATGTCTTTACCTTTCTCACTTAAAAATGACTGTTCCCTTACTCTTGGTAATTTTAAGTGGAAACAATGCTACACACAAAAATAATCACTAACTGCTAGGGCTCTTATTTGTCACTAGTCCTTTTGGAATGAGTCTCATAGTGTGAAGGAAATGTTCCAGTTCCTTCATCATAAAAATTTTTTTCAAACATGAGTTTATTTTCAAACGAGAGGTTGAATTATATATTGTTCTTTTTTTTTTTTTTTAAAGATTTTATTTATTTATTTGACAGAGAGAGACACAGTGGGAGAGGGAACACAAGCAGGGGGAGTGGGAGAGGGAGAAGCAGGCTTCCCGCGGAGCAGGGATCCTGATGTGGGGCTCGATCCCAGGACCCTGGGATCATGACCTGAGCTGAAGGCAGATGCTTAACGACTGAGCCACCCAGGTGCCCTGAATTATATATGTTCTATTGATCTTTTTAATTGTCACTTCCTAATGAAAATCATCAGTAAATCAAAATTGATTTGACCACCAATGAAAGACTTTTTGATTTTAGAAAGTAACCACTGAATATTTCTCATATTAGTTACACATTAGGGTAAAGAAAGTCCAGTGATATACTAGGCTGAACAGAAAGCTTTCATAGTTCATTCCATATAAATAAATGTTTTACTTAGTGTCTAGAACATTTTATGCCATGAAGGTGTATTAGGAATTCTGGCCTGTATATTGGAATAGAAAAATTAAGAGGACCACATGAATGTGTCACAATAATCATTTGCAGAGATGAGAAAATGATTTTTTTTTTTTGGATCTCACTATCATCCTTTCTTTGCCAAGCTAACTTCTTGACACATTTCATACTAAAAGAAATCCATGTGTGATTTATGCTACCCTGAGTTACTAGAATACTATCAATTTCCACTGGTGACTGTTGCAAGAAATAGTAAATGGGTGTTGTCGTTAAGACTGTTTCTATTTCCATGTGAACAATATATTAAAGAAATTCCCTTGTTCTATTTCACTCACATATGAACCAGTGAAACAGAAGTTTTCGGTAGCTTCCAATTTCTAAAGCTTCTCTAAGGTCATTTTGAAATGGATGAGTTAGCAAACATCTATGATAGATAGTCTAAGGGGACATAACCTAACTATTCACTAGTAACAGCTTGAGAGCTATGAAAATTGAGCAATTACCTGAGGGAATGTTTTGTGGAGCCATGAACTTTGTCCCTTGTTGTCTCCATGGAGACAAACAGAAAAATGAATCATGTGTACTAGCTAAATAAACGTTGATAAATATTATGGACAGAAAAGGGCAACCATGATAAAATATATCAAAAATTTTTTCTAACCTTTTACCTATAAGATTGGTAATTATCTACTTCATAGTCAGAAAAATTGAGGCCCACATCAGGTCTTTTTGATATATGTAGAATCAGATGGCAAACTAAAAAAATAAATATTTTGAATTTACTGTAGTGACCTGTTTATTGGTTTTACCACTCCGATTACTAGGGATACATATATCAATTATGTTTATAAAATGTTTTAAAATTATTTTCCACAAGATGTGTTTTTTACCACTGTATTCATCTCCATCACATGTGTGTGTACGGCATCCTCTTCTTCCATCTTAAAAGTTGTTCCGCATCACAATGTGGAGACCCCAGCTTTAGAAGGAATGCATTTGGAAGGAGATAGCAGCTCACCTATTCACCAAAGCAGGTGGCAAGGTATTCAGACAGATTTTTCTCTGATTTCTATTCTCGGGATTACTAAATTAAGAAAACATGAGCAGGTGTCCACAAAAAAAAAAAATACTGAGTTTCTACTAAAGATAATGGAAACAAAAAGTGGTTTATTACATTTCTTATGAAATCCACTATCTCATTATCATTTGATCAATTAACTTCCAAAAGCTGGGAAACAAGTATTTAGCAAGTGTTGAAAGTGTGTGTCACTTTACAAACTGAGGTGGCTAATCTGAAGCAAGTATTTATGCACATGCATCAGCATTAGAGATTTCTTCAGTTTTACACTTTATGTGGTATTTTGTTTTCTCAGACCCTGCCAAGATAACATGAACAAATACTTTATAATTATTCAAAATACAGAATATATCTGTTCTCTTTTCTTAAAAAAGTTATATATAACAAGTATCAAATATCGACTGTCATTTCATTTTTCCTCTTCACTCCTCTTCTTCATCCTACACTGAGCTGAGCAAGGCAATGCAACTTACTTTTTCTTCTAGCAGGAGTTGTGGATACATAATTAGAAGTCATTCTTCCATTGTACTGGCAGTCATGGAATTCAAATTCAAAGATTCAGTTCAAGTCAAAAAATATTAGAAAAGTAAGCCATCATGAACATTTTCTTAAAAAATATGTTTAGTATAGCATGATATAAATGATAAAACTTTCAAGGACCATTATTGTAATTGTGTTCTAAAAATTACAGTAAAAAACAAAAGATTAGTTATTAGGTAAAATTTGTCTCTAGTGAGACATCACTATTTCATTAGAAAACCCTCTTTAAAATAAGTGGTTCATTCTGAACGGGGGAAAAAATAACACTTGGAATTTTTTTAATTGTAACTGATTTGATGAGCTAGATTCAGTGTAATTATTACTAGATTTAAGATATTCTAAAAGGCATTTTTAGACAGAGATTGTTAAGGGAAAAAATCATCCCAACTGTCTACTCAATGATTCTGTACTAAGGAAGTGCTTTGAGTGTTTGGAAGTCTACAAAAGAAGGCTCTAGAAGGAGTAAAAGCCAAAATGTCCATTTCAAAATTTTGCTTAAGATACTAGAATTAAAATTTATAATACTAAATAAAAACCATTACCTTTAACACAGTTTTCAAAATGCTGTTGAAGCATATTCCTATGGTCATATTTTTTTCATGAAGTATTTTTATTTACATACACAATGAGCATTCTTAGATGTCTTATACTAGTGATTTCACAAAGCACATTAAAAGCCATGTATGTGAAAAACACATTCTTTCACTGAAATAACATTTACTTAAGTAGTGAATGTTTATTATGCTTACAAACATCTTTTAACTTGTGGCATTACATAGTATATTTCTTATCCCATGATGAGGTATACACATTTTTTTTTCATTGTAGTTAACACAGATGTTACATTAGTTTCAGTTGCCAGTTGTGACAACATGGGTGGACCTAGAAGGTATTATGCTAAATGAAATAAATCAGACAGGGAAAGACAAATCATATGATTTCATTTATACACGGAACCTAAAAAACAAATGAATAAACAAAGTAAAAGCAGAAACAGACCCATAAATATAGAGAACTTTATGGATGCCAGAGGGGAGAGGACTGGGGGAATGGGAAGAATGGGTGAAGGGGAGTGGGAGATACAGATTTCCAGCTACAGAATAAGTCACGAGGATAAAAAGGTACAGCATATGGGATATAGTCAATGGAATTGTTATAGCATTGTATGGTGACAGATGGTAACTATACTTGTGATAAGCATAGCATAACATATAAATTTGTTGAATCACTATTTTGTAAACGTATAAACTTGTTGAACCACTACTATGTTGTGAAGCATATGTGTATGTATATGTAATAGAGAAAAGGTAGTCTCTTCCATAAATGATGTTGGGAAAACTGGACAGCTTATATATATATATAATCACAAGATGTGTTTTTTACCACTGTATTCATCTTTATTTCATACATTTATATATATAATATATAATATATATATTATATATATATAATCACCATACACTGCTATAACAATTCCATTGACTGTATCCCCTATGCTGTACCTTTTTATCCTCATGACTTATTCTGTAGCTGGAAACCTGTATCTCCCACTCCCCTTCACCCATTCTTCCCATTCCCCCAGTCCTCTCCCCTCTGGCATCCATAAAGTTCTCTATATTTATGGGTCTGTTTCTGCTTTTACTTTGTTTATTCATTTGTTTTTTAGGTTCCGTGTATAAATGAAATCATATGATTTGTCTTTCCCTGTCTGATTTATTTCATTTAGCATAATACCTTCTAGGTCCACCCATGTTGTCACAACTGGCAAGATCTCATTCTTTCTTATGGCTGAGTAATATTTCATTTATACACACACACCTTCTTTATCTATTCATCTTGTTGGATATTTGGGTTGCTTCCATATCTTGCCTATTGTAAATAGTTCTGCAATAAACATAAGGGTGCAGGTAACTTTTTGAATTAGTTTTCATTTTCTTTGGGGAAATACCCAGTAGTGGAATTACTAGATCTTACGGTATTTCTATTTTTAATTTTTTGAGCAGTCTCCATACTGTTTTCCATAGCAGCTCACCAATTTATATTCCCATTAACAGTGCATAAGGGCTCCTCTTGTTCTCTATATCCTGGCCAACACTTGTTATTTCTTGTGTTTTTGGTTTTAGCTATTCTGACAGGTCTAAGATGATATCCCATTGTAGTTTTGATTTGCATTTCCCTGATGATTAGTGATGCTGAGCATCTTTTTCATGTATGTTGGACATCTGTACATCGTCTTTGGAAAAACAACTATTCATGTGTTCTGCCCATTTTAAAAATCAGATTGTTGTTTTGTTGTTGTGTAAGTTCTTTATATATTTTGGATATTAACCCCTTATCAGTTATATGATTTGCAAATATTTATTTCCATTCAGTAGGTTGCCTTTCCATTTTGTTGTTGGTTTCCTTCACTGTGCAAAAGCTTTTTATTTTAGTATAGTCCCGATAGTTTATTTTTGCTTTTGTTGCCTTGGCCCAGTAGACATATCAAGAAAACTGTTGCTATGGCTGATGTCAATGAGGTTGTAGATAGTAGATAGATAGTAGAATACTCCTGTATTCTACTAGGAGTTTTATGGTTTCATGTCTCACATTTAGGTCTTTAATCCATTTGAGGGATTTTTTGGGGTGTGTGTGTGTGTGTGTGTATGTGTGTGTATGGTGTAAGAAAATGATTGAGTTTCATTCTTTTGCATGTAGCTGTCCAGTTTTCCCAACATCATTTATTGAAGAGACTACCTTTTTTCTATTGTATCTTCTTGCTTTTTTTGTCATAGATTAAATGACCATGTGAACATGGGTTTATTTCTGGGCTCTTTATTCTGTTCATTGATCTATGTATCTATTTTTTGTGCCAGTACCATACAGTTTTGATTACTATGGCTTTGTAGTATATCTTGAAATCTGGTACTGTGATACCTCCAGCTTTGTTCTTTCCCAAGATTTCTTTGGCTATTCAGGGTCTTTTGTGGTTCCACACAAATCTTAGTATTTGTTCTAGTTCTGTGAAGAATGCTATTTGTATTTTGATAGGGATTGAATTGAATCTGTAGATTGCTTTGGGTAATATAGACTTTTTGACAATATTATTACTTCCGATCTATGAGCATGAATATCTTTCCATTTGTGTTGTCTTCGATTTCTTTCATCAATCTTTCATAGTTTTCAGAGTAAGTTCTTTTACTCCATTGTTAAATTTATTCCTAGATATTTTGTTCTTCTTGGAGCAATTGTAAATAGGATTGTTTTAATTTTTCCTTCATCTAATTGTTATTAGTGTATAGAAACACACCCAATTTCTGTGTATGAATTTTGTATCCTGCAACTTTATTCACTTATTACTTCTAATAGATTTTTGGTAAAGTCTTTAGGGTTTTCTATGTATAGTAGGTCATCTGCAAATAGTGAGTTTTATTTCTTCCTTACCAATTTATATGTCTTTTATATCTTTTCCTTGTCTGATTACTGTGGCTAGGTCATGCAGAACCATGCTGAATAAAAGTGACAAGAATGGACATCCTTGTCTTGTTCCAGATTTTAGAGGAAATGTTTTCAGTATTTCACCATTGAGTATAATGTTAGCTGTGGGTTTTTCATTTATTGCTTTATTATGTTATGTTCCCTCTAAACCCACTTTGTTGAATTTTTTTTTTCATCAATGGGTGTTGAATTTTTTTTTTTTAAGATTTTATTTATTTATTTGACAGAGAGAGACATAGCGAGAGAAGGAACACAAGCAGGGGGAGAAGGAGGGGAGAAGCAGGCTTCCCGCAGAGCAGAGAGCCCAATGCGGGGCTCGATCCCAGGACCCTGGGATCACGACCTGAGCTGAAGGCAGACGCTTAATGACTGAGCCACCCAGGTGCTCCAGGGTGTTGAATTTTGTCATATGTTTTATTCTGCGTCTATTGAGATCATATGCTTTTTATCTTTTGTTGATGTGTATATCATGTTGATTGATTTACAAATATTGAACCAGCTTCGCATCCTGTGAATAAATCTTGCTTCATTGTAGTAATGATCCTTTTAATGTATTGTTGACTGTGGTTTAATATTTGTGGATTTTTACATCTGTGTTCATCAGGGATCTTGGCCTGTAGTTTTCCCTTTTTTGTAGTGTCTTTTTCTGGGTTTGGTATCAGGGTAATAATGGCCTCATAGAATGTATTTGGAAGCTTCCTTCCTCTTCCATTTTTTGTTTTTGGAAGAATTAGAGGAGAATAGGTATTAGCTTTTCTTTAAACGTTTGGTAGAATCACCTATGAATCCATCTGGTTTTGAACTTTTGTTTGTTGGCAGGTTTTTGATTACCAATCAATTTTGTTACTAATAATCAGTCTGTTCAGATTTTCTATTTCTTTCTGATTCAGTTTTAGAAGATTGTATGTTTCTAGAAACTTATCCATTTATTCTATGTTGTCCAATTTTGGCATATAATTTTTTGTCGTACCCTCTTAGGTTCCTTTGTATTTCTGTGGTGGTGCTTGTTACTTCTCTTTTGGGTCCTTTGTCTTTTTATCTTGATTTAGTCTGGCTAAAGGTTCATCAATTTTATTTATCTTTCCAAAGAACCACCTTTTGGCTGGTTCACTTGGTAGAGCATGAAACTCTTGATCTTGAGGCCATGAGTTTGAGCCCCATGTTGGGTGTAGAGTTCACTAAAAAAAAATCTCTTTGTTTCATTGATCAAATTATACATGAATAATTTAAGGCATTTCTCATTCTTTGAAGCTAAAAAAAAAAAAGTGACGATAAGAAGAGCTATAGAAAGATTTGGAATTGTGAGCTCATGGAGTTGAACACCCCAAGCCTTACACATGCAGTGGTCTCTGCCAAGCCCAAGAACGGTGAAGGTCTGGAATATGTCCTCTGGGGAATAGATTTTAGGATTCCAGAGGTAGGACCATTCTGGAAGACTGGGCCCAGGGTAATGCTGTAAAGTGGCTTGCTAAAATAAAGTATATATTAATAGTAATGATATCAAGGAAGTATAATAATTAAGTTGGTGGAATTAAACTGCCTAAAACAGTTATTAAACTTGTCTTTGTTAATAAAAGAATAGTTTATAAAGGTCTTTGATTGTATAACGTGTAGGTAAAGTCCCTGTAAGCCTTTAAGTTTTTTATTTTGCTTTGTTTTATTACCACAAAATTTAAGGAAAAAAAAATTTTTCAAATAATTTTACTTTAAGCTTGGGAAATAATTCTTAATTTACAAAACATAATAACATTTTCTTATTTGCATTTAACACAATGTTTCTATCTCTGAATTTAACATAAATCGTTAATGTTTTAATAGGTATAAATACCACTTACTTATCAATTACTGAGTACCACACACTGTATTAAACATCTTGCAAATAATTCTCACATTATGTACCAATAAATCTTCATATAAAATCTTAAGATATTAATAATAATAATTATTATTCCCATTGAAAATTAAATGTTGGAGTTTGGAGAGCTTAAGAAATTTACCCATGTCATGTAGATGCTGATTGTTGGAGCCATGACCCAAACTCAGACCTATCACTTCAGAATGTAAACACTGTACCATTTGATACTCTGGTTAGAACAGTTCTGCTAAGAACAGACCTTCAGGATGCTTCTTTAGGAAGAGTTTCATGGGGAAAGCAATATCATATTTGTTAGAGGATATTGTCAAGATTAATTACCTTAAGAAATTAGCAGAGATTATATACACACTTGAGTTCTTCAGAGGAATTTGAATAGAGAATTTTTTTTATATGAATGAATATGCAGTAGAAAATCTATATGGAAATGATATAAAGTAATAATCATCATAAAAAAGAAAGTGTGTAATGTAGTAAGTAGTCTCATATAATATTCACAGTAAAACATTGCCTGAAATCAGAATTTTTTATTATGATACCATTCCAGCTTGCTAATTCCTGCAGAAAAACAGAATATCTTGGAAGCTTTAAGGGAAAGGAGGAAGAGGGAAATATCCGAGGCTATCATACTGACAGTGATAATACAAGTTAAATATAATTTGAGGACTGCCGAAGATATGATGTGTTCTAATAATTTTACCATTAATTTCACATTTGATGATATTTGTATTGGTTTAAAAGTCTTATTTCATCATTTTGAAGTATAACCTTGAAAAAAAAAAAAGCTAAATACTTTGTTTTAAAATTCCGGGAATTTATGTCAGCATAACCATATCTTGTATTATTCTGTTTAAGTATGCCAAAACTTGGCCCAATATATTTCAAAATATTTTTCCTTCATGTTAAACCTTTTTATAGCCAGAGTGTGGAGAAAATTGCAGAGAGATATGTACAAATTCCCACTCTACCTATTTTCAGTGTTTACAGTGACAGACTCTGTCAATCACAAGACATAAATAACAGAATCCAGAAATGCTCCTGGACTCCCATTGCAAGGAGTAAAACTTGCTATTAAATGAAATTAGATTCTCTCTAAATCTTAGCCAAGCCTTTATTTCACTTATGAGAAATAAACTGGCTAAAGCAGAAACATTTATGCTAACAAAACTGGGTTACAGTGTCAGCCCCTTGACATTCAGTCTCCCCCGTAGTCATGGTTGTTGCCATATAGTGGTGTTCTGCTAATTAATTTTCTTGTTAGGTCAAAAGGGAGCACTTAGGGAAGAGCTGTAGTAGTTTGCTCCATTCTACCCTGGCCAGATAAATCAGTGATCATGGATTATTTTTAAACCCTTTAACATTCATTTTAGAAGTAATTCCATACTCAAAAAGATTTTATATTTCTTTCTATTGTTAGAATTTTTCATTAATAATAAGCCAAACTCGAAATTATATTTAACCCACTCTTGCAAACACAACAAAACAAAAACCTGCCATACTTTGGTTTTGCCTTGGTCTTATCTTTGGGCTAAAAAGAATTCTAAGGAAACTACAATTCTCTTCTTGCCCAGAGATGAAGGCAGATGGTATCGAGTACATTTGGTTCTTCAAAAACAGTTTTCTATAGCATTAGCAATAAATCTACTGTTTGCAATCTATTGTCTGTTTAAATCTATTTAATTTACATTTAACAAGACACCTCTTATTCTTGTGAGTTAATTAAAGAGTTAGTGACTATTAAAAAGGATACTAATTGAAATGCAATAAATAACTGAGTTGGTGTGTAATTAACCAAATTTACGTAAGTAATAAACACAGTATTGCAGGCTTCCTGAATGAAGTTGAACTAATGCTGATAGTCTAATCTCATATAAGAGCAAATATCTAGTCATTTAATTAGCATAAAACAAAGTAGCTGTGGCAAATTAATTGTATATAATTTTTTAAGTACTGCCAAAGAATAATGTAACTATGCTTTATGTGGTCTTTTAACATTATGGTGATCCCTATTACATTTTCAGTGTGTCTTTTCAGGAAGAGGACAAATTCAAATAGGGGGCAAAGGATCATTCTCACCTTCATAGGACCTGTCATTCTCTATAGCCATTACAATTAGTTACTTTTTGCAACCCTAGTTTACCCTTCATATGCCCCTCAACACTCTGTCTCCTATGTACCATGATCCCCAATTTAAGAAATGTTTCTGTAGAACTTTCACAGAACAATCTAACTTATTCAGGAAATCTATGTCCCTCACAACTCCCTAATTTATGATGGGCTTATACATTTAAGATACGATTTAATAGAAAATACATTGTTCATAAGTCTTAATAGACTTTTGAAAATAATCCCTTTTTTCTCCAATGTGTGTGAATCTGCCTATGGAACACATTAACGCATCGTGAATTGAGGCCTAAAAGCTCCATTCTGTGTGTCATTTTGGTGATGTAGCATTTCTTGTTCAAGTAAATGGCCACCATATATTCTAAAGTGAGGACAGATGGAAAAGGGATAGAAGCCAATAGTAAACCGAAGTACTTTAGTATTTAATGTCTGGTCTAGAAAAATATTTTCTGCTGTGGTATTTGTTAAGTATGTTCATAGTTTTCTTTCTTTTTGCTAAATTATACGTCTCCAATAAGCAGGCTAAACAGAATCTCTGAAAGTGTTGCATTTACAATGTAATTTTTTAGTATTTTGTGACCCATATGCACATTTTTTCCACTTAAGTTCTTCACGACTATTTTCATTTGTTTAAAGGAAAAAGTAAGAATTTTCCTTTTAAGAAAACTTGCATTATAATACTTATACTGATATAAGACCATGTTATAATTAATAGATCATTTGGGTCAAAGTCACAAAGATTTCTATGATTTAATTCTAAGGCTCTTGCTTTTGTGGTCTAGTTATTCAGTCTTTACTCTCATTAAAGTTAAAAACAGACAAACAAAAACAGTGGGTTAAAAACCAGACAAAAAATAACCTCTAAGAGTAAGATGGGTTAGAAAAATAGAAACAAATACAATTATATTCTTATTAAGTAAATATTAATAGCATAGCCACCAAATATATTGGTGGTTTCAAAAGTCAAAGTAATTGGTCAGAAGGGGGCCAACTATTTCCAAAAAATTTATAGTCTTTAAAGAAATACTTAAGAAATAACAGCATTACATACTGAAAACACGTTTTTTAAGTATGGCTTAAACTTTCCTAAAGGTTTCTGCTGCTATCATTAAAATTATAAATTAACTAGCCATTGTGTTCACCTGACATGTAATAATGCAGAGAAGCATTATCTTCATTCTAAATATATTTAAGTTTTTATAAATAATAAAAGACAAAACATGTATTTAATAGCAACCATGGTTTTTAGAGCTTTCTGCTAAATATGAGAATAATTTGATCATTTTTCTGAATTATTTTCCCTTCTTGTTTGGTTTCTCACCAGCATTTTCTATGGGGACATTTCTTGCTATGGCTAATCACTTATTTTGCAAACAGCCCTTTTTTCAAATTATAAAGATTGATTATACAGTTGGACAGTACAAACATACATAAATTTAAATGTCTGTGAAAAAATTGTTTTTCACCATGTTGACTAATCAAGTTGACAGATTTGAATGTATGTGTGTATATATGTGTGTGTGTGTGTGTGTGTGTGTGTATAGATATGTCATTGACCCTGTCAGTAATTGGGATGGACTCCATGAAATTGAAGGCTATTTGCTCATAATCCGTAAACCATACATTCAAGCTATTCTAATTCTCATTTCTTTTCCTTGTTAGGAAGCTTGCATACAATAAGCTAGGGACTCTTAAGCTATGCTTTTGCTGCATATGGATATTCTGTTATCAAATTTACACAAGGAGCATTTTCCAAATTCATGGAGAAGAAAATAAGAAAGAGCATTTTCTAAATTAAGTGCAATTTCTTAACCCTTTGTCATCTGCTATGAGAGCTTGCAATTACATAATGAATGAGAGTAACAAATGCTAACAAAAACTGAAGGCATGTTTAGAACTATAGAGCATTCTGTTAAACTAAGAGTGATTTCCTTTTGCTGTTCCGTAATAATACAGGCACTTTCTGCTGGTAAAAAAATGATTTTTATTTTGAATTATAAAATCCAATGTCAGTATTTCCTAGTGTTCAGCAAAGAATACTTTGACTTCCAGATATTCAACCACATGAACACTGAGAATTTCTGCGCTAAGGTTTTAATTTGATACTTCCTCAGTCTCTTCATTTGACTCACATTTTCTCCCCTCCAGAATACTGATTTACATTCTTGCTGCTATGGATTGCAGTGAAGTAATTCTAACTATTGTCTCTATGGCTAGCCTTAATTTAACTGTTCTGCCCAAGGAAAAACATGTAAGCATTTCTCCTCACACTCATTTCTCCAGTAGGAAAAACTATTTGAAAATCACTGCCCCCGCCCCCTCCCCCAACGTCTGCTCCTGTTTTCCTCTTCCAACACAGAAGGCATCTTAGATTAGATTCTCTGGGAACAGACTCTGAGGTGCAGACTTACATGAAGAAAGTTTACAGGGGATACTCCCAGGAATAACATCTGTGAGGAGGGAGGGAAGGAGGCAGGACTGTAGGGAAAGAAGGGAAGTGCAGTGTGGTTGGAATAATGACCTCAACATATCCCACAAGGAACTCTGGAGTTGGAGTGACCATCAGAAATGTCCCAAATTGAGGCATGAGCTTGGGGTGTTTTACTCTCACTTCTGACAGGTCATTGGATGAGTGCTATTTCAAGGGAGGCATATGACCTTGGGTGAGGCAGCTCCCTTTTACCTTCCAGGGTATTCCTGGCAGTGCCAGCAGAAATGCCTTGGGCCCAAGGGCAGGTTGTAGGGGTGATGAACCAAAGCATACAACTGACTCTACTGATGAGAGTGAAGTCTGGAAAATTTGCTGGTTTTTCATTTAACTAATTGCCATGACATAGCTTTCTATGTAAAGACAGTGCCATTTTGTTTTTAACCATTAAAATCTTTTAAGACAAATAGTGTAAGGTATTTAATAAATTAGTTTCAGTTATCTGTATGTTAGTATACAGATAGGGATAGATACAAATGTGGATATGGTCTTAGGAAATAAATACTGGCATTTTAAAAGCAATTCTCAAATTCAGGTGATAGCCAATACCCAAATAATGTTGCATCTTGTGCAGAATAGGTGAATTTTTTTTTTAATTTTAAGTGTTTTATTCTCCAATATTATCTAGATAAACTAAGTATTATCAATGCATTTTCTTACACTTCTCTGACCTGAAGCATAAGGAATATAAAATCTAAGACAAGAAAATATCAAATATTATTTATATCTCAATTATACTGAACTATAATATATGTTGATAACAGGAATCATTGTTTTCTACTTAAGAAATATTTAATTGGAATCAAAATTGGGGAAAGCTACTTTATTATAACAGAATACATAAACCATAAATTTATTCTTAGAAATTTTATAAACTTTGTTATGAGAATTAAAATTTTATTATAATTTTCAATCAATTATTTTTGATTACACTCTGGTTAGATAAAATCTATCAGTACTTGTGTCTATTTTGACATCTATTGTTTTTAGTGAGGAAATCTTATGATATGACTATACATTTTATAGCATAACTTTGATTTGTACCGTATTCTTCTTCTCTTCCTGTACTCTGATAGCTAAGTGAGATTTCTACCTCAATATAATTATAGCAGATTCCATCACCTGTGATGAAATAAATCTGCTATGCGTTTTGCTGAAGTGAGTATAAAACTGGAATATCCATTTATGATTCTTACATTTATTCACTCAAAAATATTTATTATTCACCTACTATGCACATCACATTTGGCCTAAACATGGAACTTTGAAAGTCTGTTGAAGAATTATGTATCTCAGAAAGGTCAGTAGAATTGATGATTAATATATTCACTTTATTGAAATTGAATAAATTCAATTTATTGAATTTTATCCAAATTAGTTATTTCTAATATCTAGAACATATAGAAGTTAATAAATTGAATTACATATATTTAAGTAGTGTCAAATAATTTCTATTATTTAGGCATCTATTGTGTCATGTGTTTGGTTTGTAAAAAAATCATCTACATTTGATGAGGAGCAAAGCATTGTCTTAATTTCTGGTGGCATCTCATTCATACTCTTGTTTTAGGCAAAAGTTACTATAGAAAGATAAACAATTCCAGAAAAATGGTAGTACATTTGTAGTTTAAAATTTTGCTAAAGGTCAAAACTATTGAAGCCTCAGACTGTTCACTATAGTGGCAAGTTGAAGTTGGAACAGTTACATAATTTTTTTAGTCATGTGGAGCAGTAATAGTCATTTACTGCTTGAATCATGAAGTGTAACTTCTGGTAGTAACAGTCCTACTGAGTCACATCTTATAATTGGAAAAGTCAGACTCCTATGTCAGAAACACATTTGTATGTTACATTTACAATGTGTTGGCACTGGCACTTATAGAATTTAGGAAAGTTTATGCTCTTGTACAATTTATATAGGTAATGGATTTATTCATCCTCCTTTTCTTTTCTTCTCTCTTTTTTTTAAAGATTTATTTAAGCGTGTGTGTGAGAGAGAGAGAATACCCAAGCCAGGGTAGGAGCAGAGGGAGAGGGAGAAAGAGATAACCCTTAAGCAGATTCCCAGCTGAGTGTAGAACCCAACATGGGGCTTGATCTCACCACCCTGAGATCATGACCTGAGCCAAAACCAAGAGTCAGACGCTCAACTGACTGAGCCACCCAGGCGCTCCCCCCATTTTTTCTTTTTATATGTAACATTAATTTAGGTGATACCCTACATTTAAGTGTATTTTTAATTATATAGTAGTCATTATTACTATTAACTTTAAGGAAAGAAAAAGCAGACAATATATGTTTAAAAAATCAGATCATAATAGGTTAAATTTCACATTTTGGAAGATATTATGAGCTTTCACCTGCCACAAATGTCATCTACAAGTGCTCTGTTTAACACAGGTGTATTCTGCAGTGCGAAAATTTGCACATTCCTGAGTTATGCATGAGTCTCCTATGAAATACTGAGACTACCCGTCTCTTCTTTCAGAAAAGGCTGCAACCAGGTTACTCTCCTTGTCACCACTGGGTCTGGAATAGCAAATGGAAGTTAATTCTTTTTAATGGACTATTACCATAGAATAATTGATAGAAATTTCAATGAATAAAAAGAACCATTGGCTAAGAAAATATCGTGGCTAGGGAAATATTAATTATATTATTCTAAATATTATGCTTTATCAAAAGCATATTCATAAACAAGTAGACAAATTAAAAGCTGTTAATAAAAAATTAGCTATAGATGTGCTTCACGAATTTACTTTAAAGTGTCATATCTGAGTAAGGGCCAGGTCACTTAGAGAACCCTGAATCCAAACTCAACTTAGGGTTCTATACTCATGAGCAACTCCTGAAATAGAGTACTTATTTTTAACTGGTAATTACACCACACACACACACACACACACACACACACACACACACACACACACACGTAAAATGGTGATAAGGATTCTAGTGAAATAGAACTCTTCTGTACAGGACCTCATATTATATAATTAAAATATGCTGTGTCATCATTCTGAATGTACTTGTAGTCCAGGCTCTTTTAGGTAAAATATTGGTCAAGGTATTTCACTTCTGAGTGTTTGAGCCCAGCTGAAAAGAATAATTACAAAGTAATGTCCAGGTGAAGTAGAATCATGTCCTTCTGAGTTTTGCTTTGCTTAATGTATTTAAAATTACTCTGAGTTGGACTTGCCCAAACTTTAACCATAAAAAGCTGAAAAACACCATAATTTGCAAAAATTATATGATGCCTGTATTTGACTAACTGTATATTAATGGTAGGTTTGGTTTCAAAATATTTTTAGCATGTTTCCCTTGTACAAGATTTAGATGCTTTGCAGAGACATAATAAAAGATGACAGGTTAATTAAATATTGGAGATGTGCCCAAACACAGATACCTCCTCATCACAGGGTTCAGCAGGTGCTTCCATCTCAAGTGTTATATCTCAGTTGTAGGTAAGTTCACAAACTAATTAGGATCATGCTGGATGATTGGTTATTAACTTGAATAATTTGGTATTCAGTGTTTAGGAATATTAGCATGAGATAACACTGGAGGAGCATGCAAATATTTATTAATAAAGTTTGTATTAACTCACACAAGCACTATGTTGGTTTCTTTCAAAATTTCACTTAAAATGAGTAGAAGTAGCACATGGGGAAACAAAGATACCAAAATCTATCTCACAAGAAGCAACCCAAGGTAAATCTAAGAGATCACAATTTCTTAAACTTGTGATGATGTGGTTCAAGAGTTGGTATGTTGCATAGTTAGCTTTGTTTGAATATCATTAGTTCCTTGGTCATTTTTTTTTGATAGACTGAATAATCTGAGTTATAATCATGCTTATACTGGAGTCTCAGAATTCTAGGAACTTCCTCGAATTTCCTAGTCAGATTATCTGTTTATATTTTCTTTTTCATCTCTTTATACATGCCCAACTTTCCCTAGACTAAGATCTCTTTGAGGACCATTATCTTTCATGTTTGTCACTCTAGAATCAGAATAATTATAAAAGAAACTCATTAAATATTTAAGGTAAATTAATAACAGATTATAATATTAATTATAGATTGCTTACTTCAATTTATAATTTTTGTATTATTGTAATTTAGAATTAATAACAGATTATATGAATTGAATTTTAGTAGGCAAATTTTATGTGTTGAGCTCAATTACCAAACACATCTTTATTCCTTACACAGAATCTCTCATATATCCTATATTTCTATGGCTTTTCAGTGAGTCACACATACAAATACATACTATAAACACTGATTACATTTTTATAACATTTTTCTTTATTCTGAAGGGCAATTAAGTCTCATTTCTGTGAACCCAACCCATACCATATTAATAAATCTATATTAATAGAGCACTTTAAAAGAATCATAAAAAGAAAGAGTAAATCACACAAAAAGTCATTTATATTTACCACTTAGAATCTCTCCACTCAAAGGCATGCATATTTTATAAGGAAATTGTAACTGCACCAGATATTAGAAAATTAGACTCTGCTTGACCATGTGTTACCAGACAAATGTACCAGTTCTGGGTCCCAAAATGGTGAAATACCTTCAAGCCAATCTGAAAGAAATAATAACAATTTGGAATAATGTGTGCTTAGTTTCCATTTTACACCTCTGAGTGCACTATTAATTTTGTGGTTAAAGGGCTATTACAGAAAAGAACAGAATGAAGTAATATTCAGCAGGTGCTAGGCAATATGTGCACACGATAAGCACCAGAGAGCCACCTGGGTTTGTCTAACTCCAGCCAAATCAATCTTTTATCCAATAGTAAAAGATGTTTCAGACATAGAGGGAAAGAACACAGTATTTCACATTATTCCTAAGGCAATGGTATACTTCTAGTGCAGATTAACTCTTTGGGATCTCGATGTCTGTCTTTCTCTCTCTTTCTCCATTTGTCTTTGTGTGCATGTGCGTGCATGTGTGTGTGTGTGTATGAAAATATCTGTGTATGTATACGGATATATCTATATCTATATAGATAACTCTATATTTCTATATGCCTTCTTCAAAAGTTGAAATGTCCTAAAAAGAACTAGCTAGGCTGGATACACTAGATAGAGCCTTTTGTTTCTTTAGTATTTCAAGAAGGAAAATGTGTATTGTTCCCCAAGCAATAGCAATCAGTAAGCATTTATAGCATGCTTATTAATATTGTTGAACATTATTAATGGTGGCTAAATCTGTGTAATTGGTGTCAGATTATATAATTAATTTATTCAACAAAGAATCAGAGTTTAAGCAGTGTCCAAGAGAGTTGATACTGTGTGGTACATGAGATTCAGCTAATTGTGTATCGGCTTCCTTTCATTTATAAAATAGAAACAATAATAGTTTCACTTAATATGGTTATTTAGGAAGATATAACAAGCTGATACAAAGAAAGTTCTTGGAAAAATGTCTACTACCACTTAGTAAGCACTGAGTATATGGTAGATTATAGATAACATGCTAATTTTTTATTTTGATTAAAAAGATAAAAACTCTGGTTAAATCTTATGCCAAATGCCTGTCCAAACTTCTTAGTTTATTAGATGCTACTTCGGGGGAAAGACAGGTATTTATCAGGGGTTAGAATATTTTTTCCCTGAAATAATATTACTTTGATAGACATGGATCTTTATCTTTGTGAAGGCACTCTTTGCAGTAGGAAAGATGAGCAGGATAACTTTTAAGATTATAGCTTTGCCATTCAAACTTTCTTTTTTTGTCTTTTCTATTGTCAGTAGCTTTTTTATTCCTCAGGGGGTAGAAGAGGTGGCACACATCTTTGACATCACCTTACAGATGATGATGCCTTTTATAAACTAGAGCATCTCTGAGAAATGGTTGAATATCAATGTACTGTTTGCCTAACTTGTGGAAGGTATGAGAAAATGTAATAAAAGGGATACAAATGTTATTTCCAGTTTCCCAGTGGGTATTAAAGCCGAGCAATTGAATGCTTTCAACCTTGGTAAGAAGTAAGAAACTTGAGATGTAATCAATTTTATGATTTTGGTGACATCCTTAAATTTTCTGGGCCATTGTGTTATTATGTTAACAGTGAAGATGCTGGTTTAGTAAGGTACTGTTTAGCACTAAAATGTTGCTGTTTTAGTATACTTTCTGTAACTTAAAAAAAAAAAAAGTCTCTTTTACAGCTTACTCCAGTAGATGTGGAGTGGCAATCACTACTATCATTTTCGTCTTTGAGTAGATAACACTTACATAAAATTTTAAAAGAAAACATGAAATATTCTAAATATTTCATAATCATGTTAATTATAAAATATTTTAAACTACTTAAAGGAAGTTGCAGATGCAAACATTTCTGTTACTGTTCAACTGTAGGATGGAAATGCTTAATTCTTTGGAATATCAGTATCAGTTTTCTGAGTTCATTATAACTAAATACTTTTTTTAATGAAAAGTGTCAATAAAAATCCCAGGTGTAAATGGTGTTGTTGAAGAGTGTGGATCAGATAATGTACCAATGTTTTGTTTCCTACTTCATTAGATCTCTGCCTCCAAAGAAAGTTATAAATTATTAATTATAGATGTTTTCTGAATATGTGCAGTCCCATTCTTCATTGCACAAACTAAGTTGAAGAAAGTAAATTGAAATGTATTGAAAAATTAAGAAAACTTTATTAGAGGAAGAAGAAGACTTTTTTTCTTAGTCTAAAAAGTTTATTTAGAGAATATGCATGAATTTAGTTTCTAAACCAAATTTATTACATAATGTGCTAAAGCAGTGAACATGCTTTAAACCATGTTCGTCTTTCTTTAGGCAGAAAATAAAAAAGTCTCATTTACAATTTAATTTTAATCTATTTGACCTGACAAGTTAAATGTGAGAATGTAAATAGAAAACCTGAAGGGAAGAGGAAAAATCTCTTTGGAAACAGGCTATTTTTTTTTTTTTTTTGTGCTACTCTGTTAACATGTCAAGAGAAGGGTCTGAGAGAACTCAGGGTTAGAATGATTTATGGTGATTCATTCATTTTAATTATCCTTTTAAAGTTTTGAATAAACACTACTCAAACTCTCTTGGTTTCTCTCTTTTTGGTTAATGGGCCTTTTGTAAGAACATTGCATTGTAATTAAGTGATCAAATTCAGGCTGCTACAATAGAAAAAGCTATAAACTGCTTTTAGATTTCAGGAAGTACAAAATCATCTCATTTCCTCTGACACCGTAACTTTTATTATTTGATTCATGCTTCTTCAACCTTTCTACCTAGTTTGTAAAACGGACCTTAGGTAATACTGGCGAAATAGAATGTATAGAAAGCTGAAGACACTAGAAACAAAGATAAGATTATTTCTGGGTTGATCATGAGAATCAACTGAGATTCCAGAAGAAAGACACTTGGTCATGGAGAAGAAGACAATAAAGAAGAACTCAAAAATATTGCTCATTTATTTCAGCACTATAGAAGTTTTCAAATCCAGTCTTATTGCTTAGGAATGAACATCTGAACCACAAATAAAGGTCATTTATTTTTAGAAGTTATCCAGGATTAGATATAATGATGCCTTTATGTGCTTCAAAGTAACTTATTCCCCCAAGCAATCATGATAAATAGAAAAGCCCACCATCATCTGAAACATTTAACTCTTCTATTGAGTTTCCCAAGTGTGTCCTCATTTTCCCCGAAGTTAGATTAATAACAATGGTATAAAAACATTTCTGTGTCTTACACTATTCTAGTTTCTCTTAGGTATAAACAATAAATTTCCCCAGTGCCTCTCACATTTCCAGATCTTATTCCAAAAGAGTGCACAAACTAATTAAGAAAAATGCATTTATTAAAAAAAATGGGCATTGTTTTGTTCTCAGGAACACAGTACTTTGTAAAAATTAGAGGCTTGCTTAGACCTGCATTAAAGGCTTTGCCAAGAGTAGCATCATATACCTTGTTACTTCCAACTGCTTTTATTTGGATATATATATATTTAAAAAAAATGATTCCTGCAAAGTTTAAAAGTCTGTAAAAGGAAAGGGACCCTTTATAAGCCATAGAAATTCTATTTCTGTAATTGCAAGGGTTAAATGAAAGATCTTTTACAAAGATAGACTCAAAGTCTAGGAAGGTAACACTAATTCAACCACCACTAATCCAAAGTGGGGAAGAGCAGAGAAAAGCCTTCAAAGACAGAATAAAATCCCTCGGGGGGAAAAAGAAACCACTGAGATTGAACGATGGGCAGAGCTGCATTCCATGAAACCTGAAGATATCTGTGGCATTTCTAAATGAAAAAAACATTTCTTAGCTTTCTTACTAGACCAATAAGCAGTAGTCTAAATAATAGAGGTATTTGAGAGGCTGAGTCATTTGCAGTTCCTTACTGACGTGTGTGTAAGTCTGTTCTTCAGAAAAATCAGAAGATGAAAAATTAAAATCTCATTTTAACCATCTATTTTATTTACAGATACTGTGCATTGAAAGGTGCAAACCTCAAGGGATGTGTACCTGGGATATGTTAGGACAAAGAGGTCTTAAACTCCACAATATGACTGACAACAAGGCAGGTGATTTAAAAAGGAGGAAAAATTCTAAGTTACAAGCATGATTAGGGAGAGGCTAGGATTGCATTAATTTACACGTCTTTCTGTGTTTCTCCTTGCCCATGCTGGCTCTAACATGCTGTGCCCAGACAAGGACTAATTTTTCTCACCCCTCCTTACATATAGGTGAGACCATTTGAATATTTCTCTTTTAATGAATTTGAACTGAAGGAATATATGACACTTTGGAGCCAATGGTTTTAATTATTTTTGAGACTTTTTTTTTTTATCTCATTTTAAACTCAGCTATATTGGTGTTGGGAATCCCAGGTGGGTATCCTATAGTAAAATTAAGAAGAGCTGCTTATATAGTACATGAGCATTATGCCACTGGGAAAATTCTTTCTCAAGTCACTGCAATAATGTGGCCACTGATAATGACTTCCATGTAGCAAAGCTCCAGTATGAAGATCTGCTGCTTGATCTGATATAAGTTCTGAATTTCAGGGCTTATGACAACTTTATTTCTCACTTTAATTAATAAAATTGCAATCTGTTTTTTTTCCCTTCAGTCTCCACTCTTTAGTTAGCATAAGACAGTCCCTGAGGGACTGATTATCCCTGAAAATGGAAAGAAGGGCATCCCAGAGCTTTTAAGGCAGAGGGCCAGATGCAGCCAGCCTTCCCTTTGATCATTTTATTATAGTTTACATCTTCATTCTAATGATTTCTAAGATGAGGATATAAATGTATTTGTTTCCAAATAATCCATTTTTAGAACACTAGTTGAACAATCTTTGCCTTTCTTATAAAATGTTAATGTTTCATTTTAAATCAAATATTGTTATATTGAGTACATACTGATCAGAAGGAAATTTGTCATACTGGTACATAGAAATTTGTGACATCAATAAATACATAAGTTGAATGTTATTAACTTTTTAAATGTATGTGTGGAATTCTGCATCTGCTTTTATATTATTTGACGTCTCATGTAGTACATTCCCATATTTGGGAGAGGTCATGGTGAATGTGGTAGGCAGAATAATAAGCCCCTAAAAATGTCCAAACACAGTCCCTGGGATGTGTATATTGTTATCTTATATGGCAAAGAGTCAAAGGGTCTTTGATGTAAATAAGGATATGTATTTTGAGATAAGAAATTATCCTGGATTATCCAGTTGACCAAATCTAATCACATGAGTCCTTAAAATTAAGAGGCTGAGCTTAGAGACAGATGTGACAATGAAGAATGGCCCAAGAATTGAAATGGTGCTGGCTTTGCAGATGAGGGAAGGAGAGCACAACCTAAAGGATGTGCAGACCTCTGGAAGCTGGAAAAGGCACAGAAACTGATTATCCCCTAGAGCAATCAGGGCAGAACACAGCCCTAGTGACACACTGAAATCTGTGTGGGACTTCTGACCTACAGAAATGTAAAATAACAAATTTGTGTTGTTTAAGCTGCTAAATTTGTGGTAATGTGTTATGATGGCAGTAGAAAACCAACACAGTAAACAATTCACATCAATTATAAGAAGGGGATACCTGTGAAGGCATCTTATAGTCATGAAGATGAAGGACAAGAATGAAATAGAAGGAGAACTCGCAGAGAACCAACTGCACAAACAACATATCATGGAGTTCATTATAGGGATTCTCCTGCTTACTATTGACCTTTAAAGGAGCAGCATCATATGTATACAAAGGACACTCCTTAACAGGACAAAGATTTTATAATCTCAACTTTGGGAAATGAATTAAGATGAAGGGTCTTGTTTGATAAAAGACGATGCACTGAACCTGAAAATATTTAAAACAGGGTGCCAGCCTGTTTTTTCTCTCAGTGGTATTCTTAGCAACAGTGACAGTAGACTGTCCATGTTTCCAATTAAAAGAAACTTGGAAGTTCTCACTCGCTACAGCCAGCTGGCATTCCACATTCTCCCGCTGCTTGTTCTCTGCATCCACTGCTTCCACCTCCACAATGCAAGAAGAAATCTCTGTGCTCATCATCGGTAATGGGTCTGGCATGTGCAAGGGAGGCTCTGCTAGAGTTGATGTTCCTTGAGCCATGTTCCTGTCCATTGTCAGGCAACCCTGAAACCAGGGTTGTGTATGGGCCAGAAGGACTCCTACGAGGGTGATGAGGCCCAGAGCTAGGGGGGTGTCCTGACCCTCAAGGACCCCATTGAACACAACATTGTCATCAACTGGGATGACATGAAGAAGATACGGACACCACACCTTCTACAACGAGCTATGCATGACCCCTGAAGAGCACCCGTCCTTCTGACTGAGGCCCCCCTGAACCCTAAGGCCAACTGTGAGAAGATGACTCAGATCATGTCCAAGACCTTCAGCACCCCAGCCATGTATGTGGCCATCCAGGCTGTGCTGTCCCTGTATGCTCTGGCCACACCACTGGTATTGTCATGGACTCTGGGGATGGGGTCACCCACACTGTGCCCATCTATGAGGGGTACACCCTGCCCCATGCCATCCTGTGTCTGGACCTGGCTGATCACCTCATGAAGATCCTCACGGAGTGTGGCTATAGCTTCATCAACACCGTCCCCCCACCACCCCTGAACGGGAAATCATGAGTGATATCAAGGAGAAGTTCTGCTACGTTGCCCTGGATTTCAAGCAGGAGATGGCCACCACAGTGTCCTTATCCTCCCTGGAGAAGAGTTATGAGCTGCCTGATGGGCAGGTGACCACCATTGACAACGAGCAGTTCTGTCCTAAGGTGCTCTTCCAGGTTTCCTTCCTGGGTATGGAATCGTGTGGTATCCATGAGACCAACTTCTCATCATGAAGTGTGAAGTTGATATCCAGAAGGACTTCTATGCTAACACAGTGAGAATGTACCCTGGCATCACCGACAGGATGCAGAAGATCATAGCTCTGGCACCCAGCATGATGAAGTTCAAGATTATTGCTCCTCCTGAATGCGAGTACTCCATGTGGATTGGGGGCTCCATCCTAGCCTCATTATTCACCTTCCAGCAGATGTGGATCAGCAAGCAGGAGTATGATGGACTGGGCTCCTCCATCCCCACCACAAATGCTTCTAAATGGACTATGAGCAGATGTGTAGCATTTTCTCCATGAGTGAATTCCAAAGTATAAATTTGCCCTGGCATTGTATACACCTCATGGTAGCCTTATGAAACTGGAATAAAAGAAAAGAAATGAAAATGAAAAGAAATTTGTCTTTGAAGCTTGTATTTGATATCAGCACTGGATTGTAGAACTTGTTGCTGATCTTGAACTTGTATCCAATTAACTGTTCCCTTGGTATATGTTTAATATCCTGTATATATCTTTGATTTAAACCCTTAGTACACGCTGCTAGGTCACTTTGTGGCTGAGGTTGAGACCATGTTTATGGAAGAGAAATTCATTGGTTTGAGAATCTGTGGGACCATGAGTTTCTTGATCTGTACAGGCTATTAATGTGTAATAGCTGCCTATTCCAGGATTTCTCTAGAGACTGGCAAGAGTCCTGAACGAGTTGTCATTTCTGTCTTGCCAGTCTGACAGGGTGGGGAAGGTCTGAGCCTTAGGACCCACTTTCCTTTCTTACCTGATGTTTTCTTGCCAGAACACCATGGGTTGTTAATTGCCTTGAGTTGGAAAACAGTTTGCATTTACAATTGTAAATTTATTCATCTTTTTAATTTATGTAACATTTTTATATGCAATTCTTAATTCTTCAAGAGAGGAGAACAAATTTTGGTTTTCTACTGTCATGTGAAAACATTAGGCCCCAGGAACTCATTATTGTGTGAGGAAAATAAAGTGCTACAGTGAAAAACAAACAAAAAACAAAACAAAACCTGGATGAGGAGGCATTGGACTCAGTCTGATTTTGATTATTTTAGGTTGGGTTGGGCTTTTAGCACCTGTCAGATGCTTGCCCAATTTTTTCTAACTCTTTGCTGCTAGTCATGATTATGTAGCACAGTCAAAGAAAGCAGGACAGAGAAATCAGCAAAGACTTGATCATGTTTTTTTCTTTATTTTCTGCTTTGAGATATAATTTTTTTATTAATCACCATACAGTACATCATTAGTGTTTGTGTTCCATGATTCATTGTTTGTGTATAAATATAATTGACATATTGTGTAAGTTTAAGGTGTACAAAGTGATGATTTGATACATGTATATATTGTGAAATGTTTGCTACAATAAGGTTAGTTAACATCCTTCACCTAACAATTATCATTTTGTTATTACAGTAAGAATTTTAAACTCTCATAGCAAATTTTAACTATTCAATACAGTATTATTAACTATAGTC